>NW_016815772.1:6118-17065 GCF_001698545.2 Rhinopithecus bieti | reverse complement strand
TTTGGGATGCTGAGATGGGCAGATCACTTCAGGTCAAGAGTTTGAGAACAGCCTGGCTAACATGGCGAAACCCAGTCTCTACTAAAGATACAAAAATTAGCTGGATGTGGTGGCAGGAGCCTGTAACCCCAGCTACTCTGAAGGTTGAGGCAGCAGAATTGTTTGAACCTGGGAGGCAGAAGTTGCAGTGAATTGAGATTGTGTCACTGCACTCTAGCCAGGGCTAAAGACGGAAATGTCGTGTAAATATATGTATATATTTTTTTTCCAAAAAATATTCAAATAGAATAGTATCAATTACTGATTGCTATGTAATACATGACCCCAAGGTTAGTGACTGAAGACAACCATTCAATTTGTTCATAAACCCATATAGATCAGGGGTTTGAGATCAGCTAGAGCGGGGGAGGAAGTTCTACTTTTCATAGTGATGGTTGCTGAAACTACCTTTGCAAAAATTGTAACTGAGGAAATTATGATAGTGAAAGAGATGAGACTTAACTGACTCCATGTTGTTGCTAACTTTTAACCTGTCCATGCTCATTTCCAGGCATAGGCTGAACTAACTTTGAGGAGGAATTTAGTTCATAGTTTAACTCTCACACAAAATTGATCATAACTCTTTCCTTTCCCCTTCACCCTCTCCAAAGGAAAACAATAACAACAAAACAAACAAACAAACAAACAAACAAACAAAAGCCCTTCTTGCCTGGAAACCTATCTGCCTTTGCAGTACTTACAAATTAGCTGTAAAATTAGAAATTACAATTTAGAGGCCACGCAGTCTCTGACTCCAAGTGTCTGAACCTCCCCAAATTGCTCCTGGGATTAACATCACTATTGTAAAACCAAAGATTAGTACTTAAGGCATTTTGCAGACCCTGTACTGGATGTACCAACTGACACCACCCAGATCAGTAATCTGGTTCAACCAGTTCTGCAATCACATGCAAGAACAGAAGACTGAAAGAAAGCTTTACTTCGACCCTCTTTGATTATATCTCCAACCCAACCAATCAGCATTCCCCTCTTCCTGAGCCCCTACTCACCAAATTATCCCCAAAAACTTCAATCCCTGAATGCTCCAGGAGACTGATTTGAATAATATTAAAACTCTGGTCTCTCACACAAACAGCTCTATGTAAATTACTGTTTCTGCATTGTAATTCCCCTGTCTTGATAAATCGGGTCTGTCCACCAAGGGGGCAAGGGGAATCTGTTGTGTGGTTACATTGGGGCATTTATTTAGCTGCTTTGAATGATGTCTTGTCCAGGGTAAAAGATTTAATGAGACTTTACTCATGTGTCCAGCTGAGAGAATGTTGGTGGAGAGCAAAGCTGAGGCTGCTGGCCAGAGGCTATGGTTCTTCCCCATGTGACTCTATCCTAATGATGGCTTGAGCTTCCTTACAGAATGGCAGCTGCATTCCAAGAAGGAATTTTCACAGCAACAAAGGTGAGGTCTGCAGATGTCTGGAATCTCATCTTAGGAAATGACATAGTTTCACTTTCATCACATTTTACTGATCAAAACTGAGCCTAAGACCAGTCCAGTTTCAAGAAAAGACTGCAGCATTTAATGTGAAGGCAACATTGCTAAAGCATTTATGGGTTGGGAGAATGGGGCATCTTTGGAAAAAGAATTCATCGTGCATATTTTTCGTGGGATCCGACTAGGTAATCATAAATAGATTTTTTATGAAGCTCCAGCAAAGTAATACAGTGCAAGTTATTCTAAAATATAAAGATAATTAAAATTTGAGAGCATAGAATGAGATGCATACACAGATTGTCATTGAGATATATGCATCTGCATTATAGATATAGAGACATGGTGTTATAAATAAAAGATGACATTATGTCACTTACATTAATGTGGGGAAATTGGTTTCCATGCAGAAAATAAAATAGCTACTCAAACGTGATGCCACAATAAATTAAACATACATTAAGTAACGGAAATTTGAAAAAAAAAAATGTATGATTTGAATACTTTTCATAATAGGAGATAAAATGTGCAAATCTTAAAGGATGATAAAATAGATTTTGAAATAAAATCTTGTGGTTAACCACATATGGTGACTCACACTATAATCCCAGCACTTGAGAGGCCAAGGTGGTTGGATCACTTGAAGTCAAGAGTTCAAGACCATTGTGCTCAACATGGTGAAACCTCATCTCTACTAACAATACAAAAATTAGCTGGGCATGGTGGCATGCATCTGTAATCCCAGCTACTTGGGAGGTGGAGGCACAAGAATTGCTTGATCCCAGGAGCAGAGGTTTCAGTGAGCTAAGATGGTGCCACTGCACCACAGTCTGGGCGACAGAATGAGAATTGTCTCAAAACAACAACAACCACAACAACAAAAATTCTGGTCAAAGTCTACCTAAACACATCTAGAAAACAAGAAATATGCAAATAAATTTGCAATGGATATAAAAGGCACAAAAATAAAATCAATGATATGTAAATAATTTTAAAAAGACAATTTAAAACACTAGACAAAATGATAATATGACATAAATGAGAATAAGCAAATTACTTAACAGGACATTGAAACATCCAATAAACATATGGAAAGATGTAATGCATCTCTCTAATGAGAGAAAGACATATTATGATTACATACATGTAATTAACAAAATGTAGTCTTTAAAAATAGGACTACCAGATGATCCTGCAATCTCACTACTCAGTATACATCCAAAGGAAATTCAATCAGCATTCCCATATGCATCACAGCACTGTGTACAACAGATAAGACAGGGAATCAAACTAAGTGTCTATCAATAGAGGAATGGAAAAGAAAAGGTAGTACCTAAACACGATGGAATACCATTCTGTGTCAATAAATGAAATGTTGCCATTCATTACAACATGGATGATCCTGGAGGATGTGATGCTAAGTGAAATAAGCCACACAGAGAGAGATAAATACATGCAGTATCTCTTTACTTATATGTGAAACCTAAAATAGTTGAGCATAGAAACAGAGAGTAGAATAATGGTTGGTCAAAGATAAAACTTATGTTAAATAGGAGGAATAATTTCAAGAGCTCTATTGTACTAGTGGTGACTATAGTTAATAAAATGCATTGTCTACTGTAAAATTGCTAAAATAATAGATTTTTAAGTGTTCTCATGCTGGGTATGATAGCTCATGCCTCTTGGGAAGCTGAAGTGAGAGGATTACTTGAGCTCAGAAGTTTGAGTCCGGCCTAGGAAACAAAAGCAAGACACCATCTCTACCAAAAATAAAAAAAATTAGCCATGTGTGGTGGTGTATGCCTATAGTCCCAGCTACTCAGGAGGCTGAGATAGGAGAATCACTTGAGTCCTGGAGGTCAGGGCTGCAGGAAGCTATGATCATGTCACTGCACTCCAGCCTGGAAGACAGAGCAAGACCCTGTCTCATAAACAAAACAAAACACAAAGTTTTTGCTACAACAAAATGATAAGTAGGTGAGATGACTGACAATGTTAGAAGTTTGACTCAGCCATTTCAGAATACATTCATGTATCATCACATCATTTTGTACATCACAAATATATAATTATTTGTAAATTTAAAATTTATATATAAAGAAACAAAAATACGTAAAATCTAACTCTGTGAAGTGTAAGGTTACAAGATAATAGTGATTCCCAGACTTTTTTGGGGGTGGGGAAATAAACATTGCTATAAGCACTAGGGAGAGACATATATGATTATTTAGTAAAATTGAAAACCAATGACTTACACACTCTGTCTCAGAAGTTGGACCTCTAGCTTCCCTCCATATAGGTGTTTCTACCCTATGTACAGAAGACATGTAGATCAACATTATTAGTTTGCTAGGGCTGCTACAGCAAACTACCACAAACGGGTTGCTTTTTGTTTGTTTGGTTGGTTGGTTATTTTAGAGACAGGATCTTGTTTTGTCACTCAGATTGAAGTCCAGTGGTGTGATCATGGCTCACTACAGCCTCAACCTCCCAAGCTTGAGCTATTCTCCTGCTTCAGTCTCCTAAGTAGATGGGACTACAGGTGTATACCATCATTCCTGGCCAATTTTTTTTTAATGTTTTGCAAAATTAGATTTTCTGTTTTGCCCAGGCTGGGCTTAAACTCTTGGGTTCAAGCAATCCTCCTACCTTGTCCTCCCAAAGTAATGGCTCTCAAACTGCCCCTGACAGCTAAATGTGGCTGGAAAAGTTCTCCATCCAGCCAGCTACATGAGGCAGGTAATCATGAATATTGGCTTCAAGTTAACAAATAACACATTGCAAGGATCTGGCTGCAGGCTTTTGCTTTTCCAATGGCAAGAAAATATGCAGTCAACCAATAACATTGATCAAATTTATTAGATCTCTACAAAACTTTTGGGTTATCACCATGCTGCCACTCTGAGTTCCAGTGATCTAGGATACTTACAATCTTTCTTTCCCATTCCTGATTCTAAAACAGAAGCAGTAAAGTTTTCCCTTTTGATATCTGTTAGCAACTTTGAAGGTCTTATAAGGCAGGTGGGATGAATGAAGTAATTTAGGAGGCTCTGAATTTCCAGAGGTGTACTAGGTTCATTTTCATCATTAAAAACCTTTTCAAGAAAACGAATCATTCTTCCAAAAAGACACATGCAAGTGTATGGCCATCAGAACATTATTTACAACGGCAAAGACATGGAATCAACCTAGATGCCCATCAGCGGCTAACTGGTTGAAGAAAACGTAATACATAGGCCAGCCTGTCCAACATAGAGAAACCCTGCCACTACTAAAAAGATAAAAAATTAGCTAGTGGCAGGTGAATGTAATCCCAGCTACTGGGGAGGCTGAGGCAGGAGAATGGCTAGAATCTGGGAGATGAAGGTTGCAGTCNAAAAAAAAAAAAAAAAAAAAAAAAAAAAAAAAAAAAAAAATGAGGTACTCATGCACATAAACATCAAAACAATAGCTACTGTGGAACACTAGAGGGTGGTGGGAAGGAGGGGGGCAAGGACTTAGAAACTACTTATCGAGTGCCATGTTTACTACCTGGATCCATACCTCAAACCTCAGTATTATGCAATATACTCATGTGCCCAATATATTCAAACCTGTACATGCATTTCCTGAAAGTAAAATAAAAGTTGAAAAATTAAATAAATACATACATACAGAAAAATATTTTCAGCAACACACTGGAAGACACAAGTCACCAAGAAAGGACATTGCAAAGAGAGCAGAAGAAAATTAATCTTAAGGAAAGGAATTTCTGCTGCACTGAGGCACTGCAGCTGACTCCGAATACCGTTTCGTTAGTATGTAAGCTGCTGATGTTTTTATTGACAAAGCTAGTATATCTCATTTCATCCAGGTTATATGAAAAATTCAATTATTATGTGGAAAACAGACTTTTAACATGCTTACATATTTGAATCAAGTTATCAGCTAATGAAAACTTCAACCCATGCCATACTATGGCAAAGTTTTTCCCAATTCTGCTCAATTTATGACGTTAAGAACATGAGCTTCAAACCTTCAGGTAGACAGAAAATCAGAACTAGAAAAACAAACTTCACCTGTTACCATCGTTTCTTCCATTAAGTTGTTTACAAAACTGGATTAGAGGGAAATTTTACTCTTATCTTTCATTTCCATTTCTAATCAGGTACCCATAGCCTCTGGGAGCTTAATGGGACATTGTAAAGTCTCTCTCTAGAGATTATAACCAAACCACCAGCATCACCACCACGTTCTACATATGCAGCACTTGTGAGAACAGAAAACACAGTGGATAAAAGAAAAAAAATATATATATATTTTCCAATTCCTAGGTAATCTTTTTGGAAGAGCAATGATGTTTTATGTTTCAACCTATTCATATTTTTCATCCTTGAAAAACTTAATATTTGAATAGTTAACAAACATATTTCCTTAACAAAAGAAGAAATCCACACTGAAATAGTCAGAAATATATTGAGCAAGCCATTTTTTCTGATGAATTGGGTTAGACTGCAAATGGGAGCAGCTTCTGAAATCAAAAGTTTTCTAAAGCAAAAGAAATATCTTTCTTTGAGCTGTATCTGTAATTTTAGGACTGCCGCACCTTCATTTTCTGCTTTAGGATCGCGTCGGGTCACCAATTTCCCAGAGCACATCCTTCTGTGTAAAGACTTCAGACATAGTCAACTGCACAGAGACAACATATCCAGTGCGAACTCCCTAAGCCTTTCCATCTGCTATTTGTAAAACAAATTTGGAAGAAAGCAACAGCACATGTCAGGTAATTTGCCAGTGATTCATTGCAGTGACAGGCTTTGGTGTTACTGGGTTAATATCAAGCATAGGAAACATCCCCAGCCCTGAGTGATTTCCCATCATGATTTTGATTGGAATTCACTTCAGAGTCCTCATGATGGTAATGCAAAGACAAGATGGGCAGGTGGGCTGCCCTGCCATGGTGGCAACATCAATAACTTTTTACACAAGGCTTCCATGTAGACACTCTGCAAATAGCAAAATGAGAATCATGGGGTGAATTGTATTGGACTGAGTGCATGTTTCTCTGGAGGTATTGACTTCTTATTTGTATGGCCATCACTGGCTATTTATCTACATTTCAGCTCTGAAGATGCAATCTGGGATTCTCTTTCATCATACCTGGGCAGCCATGTCCACACCTTCCTGGGAGAACTAGGAAACACTTTTTTTGTGAGCTGTATGTGATTTTATTCCCAGATAATATTTTACTAACCTCTATCAGGGAAATCTTGTTAACTGAAAAGCAGCAACTTTATTATTCACCAACACTTCCTTGCATTTGCTTTTCATTTATTTTGTGCTGCTTATAGATGTTTTAATATTTTCTGAGTTTACGTCTCTATCTTGTGCATTCTTAACTTATATAGCCCTACTGGGAAATGGGAAACAGAGTAGAAAATAATGAAAGGAGTTTTGCATTATTTGCGTAACTTTAGAAGTATCTTTTTAATACATTCCCATTGTTGTGTGACAATCACTTCTCTCTGGTTCCACAAGACTTTCAGCATTCCAGAATGAATTTCGTAGCGATTAGCATTCAATTCCCAGTCCTTTCTCATCCTCCCCATCCCTGAAAATTATAATCTACTCTTTGTCTCTCTGTATTGACTTACTTTGGATACTTTCTACAAACAGAATTATACATTAGGAGGCCTTTTGTGTCTGGATTCTTTCATTTGGCATGATGTATTTGAAGTTCATCCACATGTGACATGCACTAATTACTTCACGCTATTTAGGGCCGCATACTATTTTATTTTATGCATATGCTACATTTTGCTTATCCACTCATCTGTTGATGGACCTTGGGTTGATTACATCTCTTGACTATTATGAACAAAGATACCGTGAGCGTATGTGTCCCTGGAGCTCTTTGAGTTCCTGTTTTTAATTCTTCTGGGTGTATACACATGAGTAGTATTGTTTAATCACTTATTGGGCCATCACTGTCTCTTCATTTACATTCCAGTTCTGAAAGTAAAATATGGGATTCTCTTTCATCATGGTTGACAGCCAAGCCCATGTCCTCCTGGGAGTAGGAACTAATAACTAGGAAACATTTCTATCTATCTGTGATTTTATTCCCAAATAAAATTCTACTAACTTTTATTAGGAAGATTTGCTAACTTAACAGCAGCAACTTTATTATTCACTGAAACTTTCTTGTGTTTATTTTCTTTTTTTTTTTCTTCTGCTACTTGTATATGGCTCAGGATTATCTCAGTTGATCATATGGTCATGTAATATTCCACTTTTTGAGGAACTTCTATATTGTCTTCCATAGCTGTTGAACCATTTCATAAATAAATGAAAAATATGAGTATTCCAATTTCTGCACATCCTTGTCAACACTCATTTTCTGTTTTACTGATTATAGTTATTCTAATAAGTATAGTTACATTTTATAATGTGGGGTGTGGAAAGAGCATAGTCACTTTAATGACACAGAAGTGGGGAAGGGAAGTGCTGGGTAGAGAAAGGCAGGTCCCTGGCTAGGGTTTCACCCCCTCAGACCTAGGTGAGGACAGGCACTCCTGCTTTCCCACCCAAACGTTGCATTATCCAAGACCACTCTGGCCTGCTACACCCCTATCCCGGGCCTAAAAAAGCCCAAGACCCTAATCGAAACATAGGTGATCAGGTGTCGTGAGAAGCACATTGGCAGAAGATGCAAGCAGCTGGTCATCAAGAGGATGTCGAGATGGCATACTGGCAGAAGAGCACGATGACAGGCACCAACTTATGGGCAAGCCACTGACCAGTGGGACAAGTTGAAGTTTAGGTGGGGAAGTTCAAGGAGAGCTGGGGCTGCTGAGTGGCCCAATTCCATTCCCCAATAAGCTGAGATCTATTTCCACTCAATAAAACTTTGCACTCATTTTATAAACCCACTTGTGATCCGACTCATCTGGTATGCCAAGGCAAGAACCAGGGATACAGAAAGCCCTCTGTCCTTGCAACAAGGTAGAGGATCTAATTAAGCAGGTTAATACAACCTGCCTATAAGCAAATTTAAAAAGCACCCTGTAATACATGCCCACTGGGGCATAGACATTGTAATGTGGTAGGAACCCCACAGCCTGCCTGCCTGCCTTTATGATCCCATAGAGGTTTGAGCAGCGGAGTACTGAAGAAGCAAACCACACTCCCATCGTACACCCTGTGAAGGAGACAAGGGATCCTTTCCCATTTCACTAACACATACATCATGGCATAAAACATAGCATAGCATAGCATAGCATAGCATAGCATAGCATAGCATAGCATAGCATAGCATAGCATAGCATAGTATATAATTGTATAATATACCAAAATATATCATATAACATCATAGCATAAAACATACCATAGACTAAGCAAAGTTTAGTACAGCATAACATGTAACACAACCTAATATAGTATAACATATAATCTCATGTTATAGTAGAAAAACACAGCATAAATCATAACACAGAATAGCATAACATTACATATCACAGTATAACATAGTCTATAACACAGCATAACAACACAGCATATGAAACAGCAGAACATAAAATATAATGCAACATAGGATAACATATAACATAACATAGCATAGCATAGAAAAGCATAGCATAAGTCATAACATAGCACAGAATAACACAGAACCTACCATAGTGTAGCACAACACATAACATAACCTGACATGACATGACATAACATAACATAGCATATATTAGAGCATGCAATGCCATAACAGAAAACAACATGTAACATGCCATCCCATAACAATATATAATGAAGACATTATTCCCATTCCTTTTTAAGTCCAATATCTTCTCCTTTCTTTTATCTATTTTCAATACCCTTTCTTCTCTCTTCCCATACATTCTGAGAGGCAGTTGAGTGGGTATAGAGAGAACTTGGATTTGGAGGTCCTGGAATTGGATCCTGACTAGACTAGGCTTTTTATTTGACAAGTTCATGGCAACAACCCTAAGGCAATTCATCTAATGTATGTCTACATATTTCAAAGTTACAAGCAAGCAAATGGGTAAAATAATATATATTCCATATTTCAATGTTAACAAAACACACCTTTATAACAACCTGGAAGGATAGGTACAAACGGGGTGGGCAATGAGGGCTGTGAACCAGAGAGGGGGCCTGAGGAACTGTCCATGCTTTAGACCTGTCTCTTTCTCTTCCAACCTCAAGGCTATCTCCTAAACTCCTCCAGCACTCACAGGTAGAGACCCCAGCCTGTATGTCTGTATTATTTCATCTGCCTCCTAAAACACATCCATATGCATTCAACCCCTAATGTATATCTGTATCCATCCACTCTCCCAATTTATGTCTATTTTCCATCAACCTCTCTCCACAATGGCCATTATATTCCATTCATTCTTCATGGGTATTTGTGCTCCCCCATTCCCCCATGAACATCCACATTTGATTCACCTCCCCAGTATGAACCCATATGCAATCTTGGGTCCATATTCCTTGCCTCCCATCAGGGTACCTATATTCGGCTCACCCACCCATAACGCAAGCCCCTATTCTAACCTCCCAGCAGCCACCACATGGCCCTTCCTCTGAATAGAAGAGTCCTTTACAGAAACAGCTTAGGGAACAAGCCACACCAATTCTGGAAGTGGGTGGAGAGTCATTTGCACTGGGTTTTCTGACCTAGATACACAGAATTGGTTCTAAACTGAGATATAGAGCTTTGACAACTTGAAGTCCTTGCACAGATGAATGTGACTGGAGGAAGATCAGAATTCAGTCCTTGGAAGTAGGGCTCAGCACAGGAGCTCTTCTAACCTCGATTTAAGGGTCATACTTTTCAGTTGCTTTTTCTGCCAGTGATTGATCCCAAGGGTTATTGGGTAACCAGTTCATCTCATGGCATATGTCTTGGTCTATTCCAGTCCTGCTATGACATTCTTTGATTACCAATCACAGGGATGAGAATTACCCAATTCCAGAAACCACTTTCAAACAAAACAATGATAAAAGAACAATATCTATTCTACATGCTCCTCAATGACTAGAAGTCAATGACCCTGAATTTAGGTCCAAAACTAGGTTTGGACAGACTATGTCAGGTACAGGTACCCCAACCAATCCCTTGGGAGGCCACCAAGGACATTAAGATTCTTTCTGAATGCCAAGTATTCCCCTTGGTGCTCAGCTGTTGCCAGGCACACTTGGGATCTAGGAAGGCAGAATAGCAGAAAGCTCACTGCCCTGCTGTTAGACTGAGGAAAACATACATGACCACTGGATCTGCAATCTTCTATCCCTGGGACTTCTCTCTCACATGGTCATCTTCAAGTTCAGCATAAGCTGCTACACAAGCCGGGTATCTATTCTTACAGAGATTAACTTTGGCTTTCAAACGTGATTCACTGAGCCAGATACATAGAATGTAAACCCTTTTCTTTTTCTTTTCTTTTTTTTTTTTTTTTTTT
>NW_016815772.1:0-4388 GCF_001698545.2 Rhinopithecus bieti | reverse complement strand
ACACAAAGTTATTTTGAACCAAAAGAACCCCTGCTTCAACTTCCTAAGAGTAAACAAACACCTCAAATCCCAATTTTCATGTCCTTCAATGCTTCCTCTATCTCACGTTCTTCAGTTCCACTTCCCAAGGGTCATGCATATAATTTACTGGGTGCACAATGGGGAAAATAAGAAAACCTGGCCACAAGGGAATCATTTTCATATGCCATAGAAGATAAAGTAAGGCCTCTAGAAAGAGCTTAAGACTGGTAAAAAATAAGCTGGCCATCACTCTCTGTCTCAGAACCTTCTTTGGCTACTCTACTGTGCATGCTCTCCTTCCCCTGGGTTTTGCTTGTTTCTCCTGTAGGTAAATCACAATCTCACATCGACTTCTAGTAAGTTAAGAACTAAATGGTGAGATTACCCTACCAACATCCTGTGCAAACTTAGAAGGGAAATGAAAAGCAAAATATAAAGTAAAATTAGTAGATCTATCATTTGCTCTTAGCAATGAGTGTCAAGTGCTACTCCTTGAAATTCTATCCCTGGGAAGATCACCTTTCGCCAAAGAACCCCAAAGCTATCACCAAAAGAGAAATAGATCTACAACTGTCTGCTTCCAACTGATGCCAACATATCCTGTGGACCATCAATTTACTAGAAGATAATTTGGTCTCCATAATCAGATAATTATAGAAAGCCTTTCATGAGGTCACAGGTGTAGATTTAGGGAGAATGGGCTAAGACAAATGGATAGGACCAGTGCTCTCAAATGAAACAAATGCCTCAAGAATTCAAAATCAGCATACGAGAAGCAGATCATCACACATCAGCACTGGTCAGGGAAAATAATTTATTAAAGATAGGCAGCAAGCATGAACAGAAACTTTAGGATTACGGCAAGTGAGTATCCTAAGACTCAAGAAAGTGGTCCAAGTCTAATGTGGTTCTGAGTGTGTGAATACTTCCCTTTGAACCACAGCTGAGAGATCCCCCAAAGAACTCAGTTTTGAGTTTTATATACCAGGTGTTGCCTGGGTCGCTGATATCAGGCATTGCAGGACATGTTTTTCTAGGAGAGGTGAGGAAGAAGCCTTGGCTATTCTAGATAGTTTATTCTTATCTCAGGATGTTGCATTTTTGCTACATTCTGCCTCAAAATTGTAAGCAAAAAGGGTAAGAGCTGAGTTAGCCAAGGTCATTTGGCAAAGTGTCTTCTTGCAGGGTGAAAATGCAGCATCTTTTCTTTCACTGAAGGTTAAGTAAACAAATTCTAGCCAGTGATCTCCATAAAAATTTTACTAAAGTGGAATATCCCTGAAGTTTTATAGTATTAATTTGCTACCCTTAATAAACATTTCTCTGTAAGTCTTTTAAAATATTGGCTTCTTCTGCATCAACAGGTTTTCTTAGTACAATGTAATCTTAAACGTGACTGTGTGTCTCTCTCTCTGTGTGTGTGTGTGTGTGTGTGTGTGTGTGTGTGTGTGTATGTGTATTTTTTTGCCTAGGCTGGAGTGCAGTGGTGCAACCATGGCTCATTGCAACCCCTACTTTGCTGGGCTCATGTGATCCTCCCATCTCAGCTTCCCAGGTAACTAGGACTACAGCTGTGTACCACCACTTCCTGCTAAAGTCAAGTATGATTTTCCTGAGATAGTGTATAAATCAAATCCCCTTTGGAGTAGCAAACTGTGTCAATTAATTTGAGTTAATCATTACTCAATGTATGTCTAAACCAAATCATCCCATTGTACAACTTGAATAAATGCAATTTTAATTTCTCAATTTAGTAAGTATTTTAAGATTAAAAAAAAGATTAGGATGCAGACACATGCAGAGGGATAATCAATACGCATGCATACTGCTATGCTTATTGAACTAGCCCACTACAGTTTCTTTGTATTGATAAGAATATTGAAAAAATACAAAAAGCATTTCTTAGATCCACAGATGCTTCTCAAGTCCCAGTGTCCCCATTAGCCACATCTAGAACAGCAACAATTGGAATCAGCAGAGGAGTCAGCTCACTACCAGCCAGGAAACCTTTAAAATCTGTCTATCTTCTGCCTATCCCAAGAGGTTTATTAAATGGCCATTGGATAAGCTTGGTCTAGCTGCCATAGCAAAGCATAAATAGCTGAAATAACATAAATTCACATCTTACAACTCTGGAGGCTTGAGGTGCAAGATCAAAGTGTCCACAGGGTTGTTTCCCAGTCAGGCCTCTCTCCTTGGTTTGTAGATGCCATCTTCTCCCTGCCTACTCACATGGATGTTCCTCTGTATGCATCTATATCCTTATCTTCTCTTCTTATAAGATGTCTTAGTCCATTTAAGGCTGCTATAACAGAATACCATAGATTGAGGAAAGTGTAAATAATAGACATCTATTCTCACATGGACTTGGAGGCTGGAATTCTGAGCTCAAGGTATGGGTAGGGCTGCTTTTGCTTGAGGCCTCTCTCTTGGCCTGAAGAAGCCATCTTCTCCCTGTGTCCCCACATGTCCATCCCTGTGTGTGTCTGTGTCCTCATCTCCTCTGCTTATGAGGTGTTTTAGTCCTTTTCAGCTGTTATAACAGAACACTAGAGACTGAGAGGCTTGTAAAAAACATCCATTGATTGTCCCATGGTCCTGGAGTCTGGAGGCTGAGATGAAGGAGTGGGCAGGGATGATTCCGCCTGAGATCTCTCTCCTTAGCTTGGAGATGCTGTCTTCTCCCTGTGTCTCACATGGTCATTCCTGTGTGTGGCTGTATTCTAATCTCATTTTATAAATCTTAAAATACTGAATTGATAAAAATTCTACATATTTAAGGTGTGCAATTGGATTATTTGATATTTGATAATTAATGCAGTAATTTAATGAACACATCTATTACCAACCATAGGTAACATTTGTGTATGTGTACGTATGTGTGTGGTTAGAATACTTGAAATCTGCCCTCTTACCACGTTTCAATTAGACAATACAGCATTATTAACTATAGTTACCATGCCATGCATTAGACCCCAGAACTTATTCATCTTGTAACTAACTGAAAGCTTGTACCCCTAAACCAATATTTGCCTATGTCTTTCATTTCTAAGGACATCAGTCCTATTCAATGAAGACTGACCCAGATGACCTAATCACACCTTAATTACCTCCTTAAAGAAGCTGTCTCCAAATACTGTCAGCTTCTGAAGTACTATGGGTTAGAAATTCAGCATATGAATTTTGAGCAGAATGCAATTCTATACAAAAGGCATAGATCAAAAATTTCTGTATATTATAACTCTGATAGTTGCCCCAATATTTCATTTTTCATGGATGTCCTCTTGTTTGGGTTTGTCATTTAGGTAAAAGGAAGACACCTGTCATGTCCTCTGCCATAATCCTTACCTGAAGATCAGAAAACCAATGTTGGGGGTCCCTGGAAGGTGATAAGTATATACACTCATAATACATATTCTGAAACATGAAGATACAATGGCAGGAGGGTTTGAATCTATTTTGCTCACTGTGAGATACAGTCACATTGCAATTCTATTTAAGTGATCCCCCTAACAGCCAACCCAATGAGTCTCCATTCTGACTCAGCTAACCTAGAAGCATTCCAAGTCACCAGGGATATGTGCTTACCCTGAGCCAATGATCTATAAATCATGAAATAATCTAATTTTTTTTTTTCTCATGTGAACTTCTGTTGATAGCTTCCAATCACTTGGATAAAGTGCTTTGAATGTTATCAAGGGCTCTGTCTTTCAGGACACCATTCAAAATATTTTTATTCAGGAATAAGTGAGGTCTGGATATGGTTAAGGGTCCACAACTCAGGATCATCGTGTCCAAGAGAAACACTCTCTTACCCCTGTTTACTTTCCCTGTGGTGGACAATATTGTGGGTTATCTCTATATATTGGGTTCCTAGGGATGCCATGATAAATTAATCTGCAACAAAGATACCTATGAATAAAACATTCTGGTCCACATACTGCCCAATGCCTCTTCTGCTAGTGTTCAATAGTTAAACAGTCTCCCTTGGTCTTGCCTATTTCCTCCTTCCCATGACTTAGTGACCCCGTTTCCAGTGTCTCACAAACAAAACCTTCATTTCCTGCATTCAAAAGGGCAGATAAGGGAACACATTTGCCAGCAGCAGGTTTTTCCCTTCTTCATAAATTTCTTGTTGCTTTTTTAAAGGGAGAAAGTGTCAAGACCTCCTGGGCAACAAAGATGGCAGATATGTGGATCCCACATAATGTATCCACCCTAACTTTTGCCAAAAGTCTTCTGATTCCTTCTTTCCTATTGCTGTGGGGCTCTCTGACATCTGTGTTTATTTTACATTCAATCACCAACAGATCAAACAGTTAAAAACCCTCTCAGTTCCTCTCATAGACGCAACCATGGAAAAAAAT
>NW_016815771.1:0-1321 GCF_001698545.2 Rhinopithecus bieti | reverse complement strand
GACTTAGCTAGATTTTATATAATTTTATAATATTGATTTATCTATACATATATTAGTCGTATTAATTTGCTAAATTCAGATTAAACTTTCCCCAGCTCCTGGTGTATTTAGTATTATGAAAAAGAATCAGTACTAAGTGATATAAGGATGAATGTTCTTTTTTTTTTTGAGATGGAGTCTTGCTCTGTTGCCCAGGCTGGAGTACAATGGCGTGATCTTGGCTCACTGCAACCTATGCTTCCCAGGTTCAAGTGATTCTCCTGCGTCAGCCTCCCAAGTAGCTGGGATTACAGGCATGTACCACCACGCTTGGCTAATTTTTGTATTTTTAGTAGAGACGGGGTTTTACCATGTTGGCCAGGCTGGTCTGGAGCTAGCGACTTTAGGTGATCTGCTCGCCTCGGCCTCCCAAAGTGCTGGGGTTATAGGCATGAGCCACCGTGCCTGGCTTATAAGGCCGAAATTTAGAATAAATGAGAGATGTAGCAATACTGCGGTTATATGCCTCAATTATAAAGTACTTAGGACTGCTTATGTGTTGGGTTTATAGTGAGGTTGTGGAGGGATAAGGAGGAAGTGATGGGTAGAGTAATAATAAATTTAGAACCCAGATTGTGAAAGCAAGAAAAAATTTTGGAAATTCCAGCCTTCCTATTTTATTGAGGTTTTTGAATCTATATTATGTGTCTGGCACTTTACCTACCTTATGGCATCTAAAATAATGTTACAAAGTGGCTGTATTTTCTCTTTTTCACAGATGAGAGAACTGAAGCTCAAATTAGACTAAGTTGTTCAAGTCTGCCTAGCTATCAAGTGGTAGAGGTAGGACCTGAACCTAGATCTGTATAATTCCACGATTCATGCTCCTTTGGCTGCACTACTCTGCCTTCCAGTGGGGTTTTCAGATTCACTTTTCATGGAAATTTATTATAAAATCATTTATTGTATGTCCCTATTTCTCTCTCCAGTTAAACATCTAAACCTTATAGGCTCCATATCTATTTTACATACATTTGACAGATAACACACTATGTAACATGTGTATCATGCAAGGACTTAGGTTACCATATGAAATTTGTCCCATGCTTGATGATGGAGGATAGATCCTTGCAGTTGAAATAGACATAGAGCACTGGCCTAGAGGACATGTAACTTTCTCAAGGTCACACAGCCTGTGTAGAGCAAGGATTCGAATCCAGGTCTGCCTCACTCCAACTCCCACCCATTGCATCCACTCCTTGCTGTTGTGCTATTACATAGTAATAGCGGAAAGAAAGGTGTTGAGGAGTGGAGGGTGGGTAGCCTTTTTTTTTTTTTTTTT
>NW_016815770.1:0-494 GCF_001698545.2 Rhinopithecus bieti | reverse complement strand
TCCTTTCCTGACACTATCAAAAAACCACTATTGACCTTTTTATCACCCGCAATGTTGAAACAAACCAAATATCTTTTAGGCACTTTTTGTGCTCTGGAGGCAAAATATTTATCATTTACAAATTTTGCTTAAGATTATTTATGTTGTCATTCATCGTTACTTGCAAATCAGCCTACCTTGCATACAACCCCCTCCAACAAAGGTTGCTAAACATCTGTAAAAATCACAATAAAACAGCCACTCCCATTCCTGTCCCCAAAGACTCCTTCACTATAGCATCTTTATAAACCTTCCCTCATGGTTCCCAGAGGCTTTGTTCCATAAGTTTATCACAATATTTTTATCACAATATTTTGTGTATGACTTTCTTAGGCAGTAAATTATTCTACCTGGCCTCACAGTATGGGTCATTAGAGAAGCAATTCCTGGTCACATACTATATACTCTCTTGAAAACAGAGGCTCTTACGAACCCAAGATCCTTGACTCTTCATA
>NW_016815769.1:0-916 GCF_001698545.2 Rhinopithecus bieti | reverse complement strand
GGCAGGCGCCTGTAGTCCCAGCTACTCGGGAGCCAGAGGCAGGAGAATGGCGTAAACCCAGGAGGTGGAGCTTGCAGTGAGCTGAGATCCGGCCACTGCACTCCAGCCCGGGCGACAGAGCGAGACTCCATCTCAAAAAAAGAAAAGAAAAGAAAAGAAAAAACTAATAAGTTATAATTCAACAGAACTAGAGAGTCCCCAAGTCTCTTTTAATAGGCACCCCAAGTGATTCTTATAAGACAGGTTTGATAAGACCACATTTATAGAAGTCAAGGAGTACAGCAAAGATGGACATTCTAAATAAGTTTTTAACATTTGTAACAAGTTTTGCTATTTACCAAAATTGGTTGTTGATTTTTTCAAAATATTGTAAACACCATATTTACTCTATGATATCCAAAAAGTTAATCGACTTGCTAATATGCTGCCTTTTGTCTTTTCTCCTTCTTTTAAAGCTGTTTGGTGTGTTTTGGGCTGCCTACAGTGCTGCTTCATTGTTAGTGGGTGAAGAATTCAAGACCAAAAAGCCTCTTCTGATTTATCCGATCTTTTTATTATACATTTATTTTTTGTCTTTATATACTGGTGTGTGATCCAAGTTATACGTGAATAGAAAAAGATGGTGTCACATTTGTGTGTAGGCTGGGAATTCTTGCTGAAGGAATTGGAGAAAACCTGTTGCTGGCAAAATTTTACACGTTCCAGATGGAAAGGGAAGTTTAAGCGCTTTTTAAAGCAATATTTTTTTTGTATTTAATTAAGCAATTGCAGTTATCTGGGATTTTTGGGTCAGAATTTTAAATTCTGCTTGATTCTCCATATTCCAGTGAATAAAATACAAAAGCATTGTGTTTTAAGATTGTGTCAATATTCACCTAAAACTTGTGCCAAAAGCACCTGGATTGGTAATTATATT
>NW_016815768.1:0-759 GCF_001698545.2 Rhinopithecus bieti | reverse complement strand
CACAACGCAGTTTCTCAGAAAGCTTCTTTCTAGTTTTTGTCCGAGGATATTTCCTTTTTCATAATAGGCCTCAATGCACTCGTGAATACCTTTGCAGATTCCACGAAAATAGTGATAACAAACTGCTCCATGAAAAGAAAGATGTAAATCTCTGATATGAATTCACACATCTCTAAGCAGTTTCTCAGAAAGTTTCTTTTTGGTTTGTGTCTGAGGATATTTACTTTGTCACCATAGGCTTCAATGCACTCCCAAATATCCTATTGCAGATTCCCAAAAACGGTGCTACCAAATGGATCCATGATAAGTATCATGCAACTCTGTGAGATGAATTAACACATCACCAAGTGTTTTCTCAGAAAGCTTCTTTCTAGTTTTTATATGAGGATATTTCCTTTGTCACCATAAGCTTCAATGAGCTCCAAAATATCTGATCCGATTGCAGATGCCAAGAAAACAGTGATCACAAGCTACTCAACAAAAGCAACATTGTAACTCTCTGAGATGAATTCACACATCACAAAACAGTTTCTCAGAAAGCTTCTTTCTAGTTTTTTTCTGAGGATATTTCCTTTGTCACCATAGGCTTCAATAGAATTCCAAATATCCCTTCTCCAATTCCTCCAAAACAGTGCTAATAAACTTCGTCATGAAAAGTGTGGTGTAACTGTGAGATGAATTCTCATATTACAAAACTGTTTCTCAGAAAGCTTCTTTGTGCTTTTATCTGAGGATATATCCTTTTTTACCCTATTCCTC
>NW_016815767.1:0-494 GCF_001698545.2 Rhinopithecus bieti | reverse complement strand
CAAAGAAAACAATGTTAACAAACTGGTTAATGAAAAGAACAGTGTAACTCTGTGAGATGAATTGACACAACACAAAGTTTTTCAGAAGGCTTCTTCTTGGTTTTCATCTGATTTTAGTTCCTTTGTCACCATAGGCTTCAGTGTGCTCTGAAATATCCCATTGCAGAGTCCAAGAAAACAGTGTGACCAAGCTGCTCAATGAAAACCACAATGTAACTCTGTGAGATGAATTCACACATCACAAAGCAGTTTCTCTGAAGGATTGTTTTTAACTTTTAACTGATAATATGCCCTTTTTCAACATTGTCCTCAATGAACTCCAGAATATCCCTTTGCAGATCCTACAAAAACAGTGCTAGCAAACTGCTCCATGAAAATAAATTTGTAATGCTGTGAGTTGAATTCTCACATGATGAAGAAATTTCTCAGAAAGCTTCTTTCTGGTTTTTATCTAAGGATATTTCCTTAGTCAACATATACTTCAATGTGATCCA
>NW_016815766.1:0-2862 GCF_001698545.2 Rhinopithecus bieti | reverse complement strand
CTTGAACCCAGGAGGCAGAACTTGTGGTGAGCCAAGATCATGCGCCATTGCACTCCAGCCTGGGCAACAAGAGTGAAACTCCGTCTCAAAAAACAAAACAAAACAAAACAAAACAAAACAAAACAAAACAACAAAAAAGATGTGCTTTCCTATCTGCAAAGGAAAGAAAAAAGAAAGAAGAAGGTGTTCCCTCTACTTTTCTATTATTCTAGATGGGGCATCCCCATTGTTCTTAGGGTTCCAGAATGAACCGGTTTTACCATGTACCCTTGGTCTCATCTGGTCACAATTATCCACTTGGGAACAGAGGAGATACTAGAGTGAACAGTGAGCCCCCTGTTCATCCTTGGGGTTCTGCAATGAACCCGTCTTACTGTGTACCCCTAACCTTGCCTTTATCTCTGTTCTAATGGTAATTGGTTAGCCTGGGATCAACCTTCATCTCTGTCCTATGGGTCTCTTGCACCTGCAGCCTTGGCCCAGCCTATATCCTTGTCTTTGTGACCTTATAATGACTGTTGCATAAAGCCTTCCAAAAAAACATATACATATTTCTTAGATTCTCATTTTCCATGTTATTTGAGTAGATGAGAAGCCTTGTAGCTAACTGCTACAAGGGGGCTGGACTTCCCTCCCCACTTGCTTTAAACATGACCTCGAAGGTCTTGATGTATATCGAGAAGGATGTGGAACTAAGTATAGAAATGGAGGCCACAGGAAGAAGAGAGAAGAAGCAAGAATCCAGCCACCTTTGGATTCAAGAGGGCAATGTCTATTTGCCCTCTTCATATAAAATAGTAACCTCTGGAGGACTTGGGGCTTGGGGTAAGAACTCACAAACGGCAAAGAAAAATAGTTCCCCTCCTGCAAAAAAGGTGCTAACTTCAAAAAGCACAAATAGGCTGGCTCCTTCAAGGGCAAGAGTGAGGCCCTATATAGGTGGACAAAGTGCTTCAAGACCCTGAGAAACTTGGCCCTGGGGCATAACGGGAATTAAAAGCATATGCTAAGTTGTAAGGAGATGGCAGAGCTAGAGTTCTAATTATTGTCTGTCCTGGCAATGGGCCAGCAGACATCCGAAAGGAAAGCCATTTCTTTGCTGCTCTGCAAGTGAGTAAGAGCCACAGGTGCATGAGTAACAAGGATTGTGTGATAAAGTCACATGACACACGAAGTAAAAGCAAAGGGTTGGTGTTGTCCCTAAGGTGGACAGTCTGGTCGGTGTGCAAGGCCGTTTCAGAACACACACAGAAAACAACAGCAAAAAAGATAGGCAATGTGAGTTCTTGGGAAAGAGCCCATTTAGTTGAAAAAGCAGACAAACCCCCAGTATTGCATGGTTTTAGGCTTTATCCCTAGTACTCTCATGAGCTACCGGTCCAGGAGGGCCATTAGTGCCTCCATTCTACTCAGTTCAGCCCCTAGACCAATCCCATCCCCATGAGTCACCCTTCTGGGTGAGCTGAGTGATAAGCTGGGGAAGCAGAGTCACTTATGGCCCAAAGGACTTGTTCTAGATGTTTGTTAGTAAGCAAAAGGGAGACAGGGAGAAGAAACCATGTACAGTGGTTGAACATCCCCAGCCGAAGATGAGGCACAGAGATCTCTTACCACTAGGGAATGTATTCAAGTCATGCAGCATGCGTGCGTACAACACACACGCATGTGTGTTAGCGGTGTATGTTAGCAGTGGAAGTTATCTGAGTCACATGGCACCAAAACATTTCAGCGGCAATGAATCTATACGGGTCTGCAACAACCTCAATTCTTGCCACCTCAGAAGAAAGAATTCAACTGAGGGGCCTAAGGCAGAAGGAGAAACCCAGGGAAATTTTAGAGCATGAGTAAAACTTTATTTTAAAAACTCTAGAGCAGAAACCAAAGGAAGGAAAGTACACTTGGAAGAAGGCCAAGTGGGCAACTGGAAAGACAAGTGTACAGTTTTACCTTTTGACCTGGGATTTCATATGTTGCCATAATTCTGGGGTTGTGCAGAACTTCTCCCCTGACTTCACCTTTGGTGTGGGCTGTCTGCATGCACAGTGGCCTGCCAGCAGTTGGGAGGGGAGCATGTGCAGTGTGTTTACTGGAGTTGTACGCATGCTCACTTGAGGTGTTCTTCCTTTACCAGCCAAATGTCCCTAAGAAATCATATACCAGTCAATTCCTGCCATCTTGCCTCTTAGGCATTTTTCCAACTTCTCATGTCTTATCGGGAAGCTACTGATCACCAGCTTCAGTTTTTTTTTTTTTTTTTTTCTATCTATAGGGAGACTGCCTTTCCCTGGCACCCGCTGTCACCAATTATTATTTTAGGGACTGTATAACAATTGCTTGACCATCACCTGTCGCCTGATATTCCTGGCGGCAAGAAAAAACTCTCTTCCACCCTGTTCGTGCCTGACTAGCTACCTATTGTAACAACTTAAGATAATGATCTCTGGTTCCATCTAAGTTGCTGCAAAATACACTATCTCATTTTTAGAATAATCAACATAATTTGTAGAACTATGTTTAAAACTATGCTTTTGTCCAGATTATTCCTAATAGAATATTTATTCATCCTCAGAGAATGAATCGTTATTCTGGATTCATGCACTGGCCTATTTATATCCATAAATCTATGTGTATTTCTTTATATCAATTATGTTTGAATAATTAAAAAAAAACTTTTCTTTTTACAAATAAGAGTTGGAATGATACAGATGTCTCTGTGTGTGTGTCTGTAGTAATTTTTTTGCCTGCTATAATCTTCTAGGTAAGATTCTTCTTTGTCTTTAGGTATGCAAAGATTTGCCTGCTTACAGTAATATTTTGTTTTATGTATTTGTTTAATATCTTAATAAATAGACTAGAGAAAGG
>NW_016815765.1:0-535 GCF_001698545.2 Rhinopithecus bieti | reverse complement strand
CCTGTAATCCCAGCACTTTGGGAGGCCAAGATGGGCAGATCACGAGGTCAGGAGATGGAGACCACCCTGGCTAACATGGTGAAACCCCGTCTCTACTAAAAATACAAAAAAGGCCGGGCGCGGTGGCTCAAGCCTGTAATCCCAGCACTTTGGGAGGCCGAGACGGGCGGATCACGAGGTCAGGAGATCGAGACCATCCTGGCTAACACGGTGAAACCCCGTCTCTACTAAAAAATACAAAAAACTAGCCGGGCGAGGTGGCGGGCTCCTGTAGTCCCAGCTACTCGGGAGGCTGAGGCAGGAGAATGGCGTGAACCCGGGAGGCGGAGCTTGCAGTGAGCTGAGATCCGGCCACTGCACTCCATCCAGCCCGGGCGACAGAGCGAGACTCTGTCTCAAAAAAAATAAATCAAAAGTTAGCTGGGCATGGTGGTGTGTGCCTGTGGTGCCAGCTACTTGGGAGGCTGAGGCACAAGAATCGCTTGAGCCCAGGAGGCAGAGGCTGCAGTGAGCTGAGATCCGGCCACTGCACTCC
>NW_016815764.1:0-1315 GCF_001698545.2 Rhinopithecus bieti | reverse complement strand
TATATTCAGTCATTCCACCAGTGACCATAGAGCAAATCTCAATCTTACTTATGAAAAATAGGCACACTTTTGTAGCTGTATTTTGAAAGTGTACTTAAAGTTGTAGTTCTTTTTCCTTTGTAGAATTTTTATATCCAATTTTAGCACTCTCTAGAAAACAGAAGTTCTAAAAGTAGCATTATTATATTTTAGAAAATGTAAAATGGTTTTATCAAAATGATTTCTCTCACATGCTCTTAAAATGTGGTATCCTTAGCTAAATGTATGACATTTCCCCATGATGTGAAATAATTCCATTGAACAGCAAAAACAATAAAAATTCTTTAAGTAATAATAATCCTCCATATTTCGTGATTGGGAAAAACAATAATTATGACAACAGGTCACATCACAAGCTTGAAATCTTATGCTATAATAATTTAAATATTTTACATTAAACTTTCAAAAAAGAATTATTTGAAGTAATATAGTAAACTGTTGGAAGTGCACTGTTTTTGAACGTAAAACTAAATTTAAGTCAATGGTCCTTTGATAGATCATGGCCTTGCTTTCTCGTTTCTATCTTTCCCAATCCACACCAGCAGCAGCAGCCCTGCACTAACATCTGTTGACAAGCGTGAGTAAACAAGGAGAGGGTCCAACCCAGCCTCACCAGAGTGGAGAGCTCAACAATATATTTGTCTTTGCAGTTAGTCTACTCAAAATTCACATAGGGTGTTAAGTGTTCTTGAGACAGAGACATGCAGACAAACAGATGGTCAAATTATAAATTATTTTAAAAAGGGACAAGGAGTGCATGCTCTGAAGGAAAAGGAAGATCCTTTAAGATGAGCATTTGTCCCCCAGAATTAGAGCTCAACTCTTCACCAGAGAGACACTATCAGAAACAAACCCTATCCAAGGACATTGCTTTCAAAATGCCTGCTTTTTAAATTCTCCTTTCTGTCTCAGGTCTGATCATTTGCTCTTGAGATTTTGAGTCCAGATTATCCCAAATATTCTCCTGCTGGGCCTAGGTGTTGCTATCTTCCTTCCCGGTCACCGCCCAATCATGGCCCTGACCTGTTCACAAGCAGACTCCGTGCTCACAGCACAGGCTTCTCGTCTTTTCCCCGAGGACTCGTAGATAGTTTTCTACTCTGTTTTTTTGACGGAGTCTCGCTCTGTCGCCCAGGCTGGAGTGCAGTGGCCGGATCTCAGCTCACTGCCAGCTCCGCCTCCCGGGTTCACGCCATTCTCCTGCCTCAGCCTCCGGAGTGGCTGCGACTACAGGCGCCCGCCACCACGCCAGGCTAGTTTTTTGTATTTTTTTAGT
>NW_016815763.1:0-1321 GCF_001698545.2 Rhinopithecus bieti | reverse complement strand
TTTTGAGACAGAATCTCTCTGTCACCCAGACTGGAGTGCAGTGGCAGGATCTGGGCTCACTGCAAGCTCCGTCTCCCGGGTTCATGCCATTCTCCTGCCTCAACCTCCCGAGTAGCTGGGGCTACAGGCACCCGCGACCGCCACCACACCCAGCTAATTTTTATTTATTTTTATTTTTTTATTTTTAGTAGAGACTGGGTTTCACCATGTTAGCCAGGATGGTCTCGATCTCATGACCTCGTGATCTGCCCGCGTCGGCCTCCCGAAGTGCTGGGATTACAGGTGTGAGCCACTGCGCCCAGCCTGGAATTTTCTTAATTGACTTCTGTAGAACTTGAAGAGCTCCTTAGTATGCTTTCTGAGGGGAAAAAAAAAAAGTTTTATCATAGGTTTAAGTTAGAGACTAAGGTGGAGACATGCATATAATCTCATAAAATTTATAAGAATGTCTTGATGAAGTCACATGTTTGTCATTGTTTAATCTGATGTTTCCCAAACATATTTATATAACTTAGTTCTCCACACCCTCACACCAATATAATGTCACCCTATGGAACTATCCTTCTGTGGAATGCACTTTGGGAAACATTGATAGATCATGAATGACAAATTGCTGCAGGAATATTAGAATGAATATTTATATTTACCTCATTACTTATAATAGGGTCATGCCTTTAATTGATAATTTTATAGCTACTTTTTGAATCATTGAAGTTCTTCTCTCTGTGATGGGTAATGTGTGCTGCATTTTCCACTTGTGACCCTACGAAATGCATTGTTTGTGCCACTGCTTTTCATAATAATCCTTCTTGCCCTGAACTCGGGTGGGTTCTCCCTTTGGGTTATCTCTAGACATTAGTTCATAACCCTTCCACCTCCTGAAGATTTCCCTTTAGCCTTTCTTTTTCTCCCATGATTTCTCCAGATTTTTTAAAGCAGGTGCTATAGCAAAGAGCTCATATTCTCTATTTTTCCAATATCTAGACCCATCTAGGTTATTTTGCATATTGTTTCTAATTCTGTATTTAAATGGCTGTTTTTCATTCCTAGACTATATCATCTTACACTACCAGCTATTGACTATTAACATGTTTGAATAGATAATTACTTTATCAAGTCCGCTTTGCATTTAGTTTCATTCTTTTACAGTTTAATTACTTTTCTGAAATTATCACTATCTGCAAACTTAATGAAGGCATCCTTTATTGATAACACTGATGAAATTTTCAAGCAACACAAATACCAGATGGTCTCTGTCTCCACTTCTCCTTCTAAAAATTGTTGTACCAAAACAGAGCTATAGACCAATGGAACAGAACAG
>NW_016815762.1:0-1063 GCF_001698545.2 Rhinopithecus bieti | reverse complement strand
GGAGAATCGCTTGAACCTGGGAGGAGGAGGCTGCAGACAGCCGAGACTGTGCCACTGCACTCCAGCCTGGGCAACAGAGCAAGAGTCCGTTTCAAAAGAAAACAAAGAATATCCAATTGTTCCAGCCCCTAATTGTTTTTCAATTTAATACTGCTTTTTAATTTAAAATTATTTCAAACTTCAAAGAGTTGCAAGAAAAATACAAAGAAACTGTACCCTCACCCAGACTCACTAACTACGAACATGGCTTCATTATCCCCACTTTATACAAATAAAAAGGTTTTTTTGTTTGTTTGTTTGTTTTTTTCCTGAATCATGTTCGCCCTACTTTTTTCTCTTTCTTTTTTCTTTTTTGAGATAGAGTCTCCCTCCATCACCAGGCTGGAGGGCAGTGGCGTGATCTTGGCTAACTGTAACCTCCACCTCCTGGGTTCAAGTGATTCTCCTGCCTCAGCCTCCCAAGTAGCTGAGACTACAGGTGCATGCCACCACGCCTGGCTAGCTTTTGTATTTTTAGTTAGTGACAGGGTTTCCCCATGTTGGCCAGGATGGTCTCAATCTCTTGACTTCGTGATCTGCCTGCCTCGACCTCCCTAAGTGCTGGGATTACAGGCGTGAGCCACTGTGCCTGGCCCCCTTACTTTTTTCTATATTGTATACTGGTATTTCTTCCTTTTTTTTTTTTTTGAGACGGAGTCTAGCTCTGTCTCCCCCAGGCTAGAGTGCAGTGGCGCGATCTCGGCTCACTGCAAGCTCCGCCTCCCAGGTTCACGTCATTTTCCTGCCTCAGCCTCCCGAGAAGCTGGGACTACAGGAGCCTGCCACCACGCCCAGCTAATTTTTCGTATTTTTAGTAGAGACAGGGTTTCACCGTGTTAGCCACGATGGTCTCGATCTCCTGACCTCGTGATCCACCTGACTTGGCCTCCCAAAGGGCTGGGATTACAAATGTGAGCCACCACACCCAGCCATATATTGGTATTTCAACTAAGATTTGATTTGAAAAAAGGGCTCTCCTGCTTTCTTATTTTTTTTAATTTTTTTTTATTTATTTATTTATTTA
>NW_016815761.1:0-730 GCF_001698545.2 Rhinopithecus bieti | reverse complement strand
TTCAATCCCCACCACCCTATAAATTCTGTCAATCATTCAAGATCCATTTAAATGCCACCTTCCCCATGAAAGCTTTGCTTCCTGTCCCACCTCAAACTAGAGGTGATTCTTCCAACCTCTAAATTTGGTCTAGCAACGTCTCTATCATCTGACATTATTATGTAACAGTAAAACTTAGTTTTATGCAATATCTAACATCAACTCTTTCAAAAGGTTCTAAAAAACCCTGTGAGGTGGTAGAGGGCTTCATTTATAGAATGAAGAAACTGAATCAGAGACCAAGCAATTTACTCAAGGAAACAGGTACTAAGTAACAGACATAGGAACTGAAGCTAAGTCAGTCTCCAGAGCTCACTCTTAACTATTATACCATATATTTGTTATTTATGTGTTGACTAAACTCCATCCGATCAAACAAAAATGCCATAAAGGCAGGAGTGATCACTGCCTGTATTCCTTGTTATCACCTAGCACAGGGTGCACTTCCATAGAGTAGATGCCCAAAGATTTACTAATTGAATCACCCAGTACAAGGGGACTTCAAAAAGTTCATGAAAAAAACAAACAGAAATTAAAAAATAAAAATATAAACATTATTTATCAACATAAGCTCCATCAAGTTCAAGACACGTTTGTAAGCAATGATACCAGCCATTTAGTCCATTCCTAAACAACTGAGGGGTCCTGGGAATGTAGCCATGTCAATGCAGTCTTTTTTACATTATTTACC
>NW_016815760.1:0-1318 GCF_001698545.2 Rhinopithecus bieti | reverse complement strand
TTCTTAACCCCAGGAAAGAAAGTAAGTAGAAGAAATAGAAAGTCTGTAAGAAACCACAGAATACACTTTCCTAAGTGTTAAACTAGAAATAATGATGAAGTAATACAAAATTTTATTGTGAAAGTTCAGTGCACCTATCTTTAAACCAGAACACTACATAATACAGCAAACATTGAATTCAAATTTAAAAAGTTATTTGTGAGTCATTACTCTTTCTTCATAATCCTTAGAAATGAAATCTGATAAATCACTTGAAAAAGCATTAATTGGTATATTTCCCACATCTTTGGTCCTTCATAATGAAAAATTAGAGCTACATTATTAAAGTAGTTGATGTTAGATTTGCCCTAAAACTTAATTTTTTATTGTAGTACAGCGTGTAGTATATCATTACAGGGGCTTCAAAATACATTAAAGGTATCACTTACAATGTTCACAGTAATACATAACTATCTTTGATCTGAAAAATCCAGCTGCATTCTCTGAACTTTGTCAATTCAATCTTGCTACATCCACTAAAAAACAACAAATTAAGATGTGTTTCACCAAACTCTAGGATTTACTGCATAGCATTGTACTTTATGCATCAATCTATATGTGCACCTTCTCCACAGGCAACAGCAGCACCAGCAAATCATCTTATGATTGTGGTGCATGTTTATGCTTCATTGTTTTGTAGCCAAAACAATGTTATAGATTTCACAAGGATAAAATTTCTGAAAAAGAAAAACCATGTAGTTATTCTTTCCATAATGCTTAACTGGAAGAAGTTCCTTTGAGAAAATAGTCTAAAGGAGGAGTTTGGTTGTAACTATCATTACTAAAGTGTTGAGGGAATGGAATGCTGTTGAATTATACAGAGGGGAGAAAATCTCAAGTTAAAATAGATATGTAATTGTCTCAACAACTGACTCAAAGTCTCCACCACTTTTAAACAAAAACATGTCTATGAACTAGAGTCTTCAAAAAGAGGTATCAATTTTGTTATACATTGTTATATGAAGCAACTCATGACTATACTTAGGAATTAATTGGTATTGCTCATAAAAAGAAAGATACCAAATATATCAATACAAATAGTTTCTATACTTTTTCCACAATAGTTTAGACACAACTACAATAACGTTGATGTGTGATTATTATTATCATAAAGCAAATGTCAACAGAAACCATGCCTTCAGTCACCCAAGTAAAAAAGAAAATGGCAATATAATCCTACCAAAGTATTTTCAATTGATTAGCTCTGTCATTAAAATCATTTTCAGGCCGGGCGTGGTGGCTCAAGCCTGTAATCCCAGCACTTTGGGAGGCTGAGACG
>NW_016815759.1:0-2299 GCF_001698545.2 Rhinopithecus bieti | reverse complement strand
AAAACTGGACAGCTGCAGCACTACAGCCTTTTTCTAGGAAATCACTGAAGGACAATGGTGAAGGTAAATCTTCCCAGTGGGCAGAACTTTGAGCGGTGCACCTTGTTGTGCACTTTGCATGGAAGGAGAAATAGCCAGATGTGTGATTATATACTGACTCATGGGCTGTAGCCAATGGTTTGGCTGGATGGTCAGGGAATTGGAAAAAGCATAATTAGAAAATTGGTGACAAGGAAATTTAGGGAAGAGGTATGTGGATGGACCTCTCTGAGTGGTCAAAAACTGTGAAGATATTTGAATTCTACGTGAGCGGTCACCAATGGGTGATTTCACTAGAGGAGGATTTTAATAATCAAGTGGATAGGATGACCCGTTGTGTAGACATCACTCAGCCTCTTTCCCTAGCCACCCCTGTTATTGCCCAATGGGCCCATGAACAAAGTGGCCATGGTGGCAGGCATTGAGGTTACACATGGGGTCAGCAACATGGATTTTCACTCATCAAGGCTGACCTGGCTATGGCCACTGCTGAGTGCCCAGTTTGCCAGCAGCAGAGACCAACACTGATCCCTCGATATGGCACCATTCCTCGAGGTGATCAACCAGCTACCTGGTGGCACATTGATTATATTGGACCTCTTCCATCATGGAAGGGGCAGAGGTTTGTCCTCACTGGAATAGACACTTACACTGGATATGGGTTTTCCTATCCTGCACTCAATGCTTCTCCCAAGACTACCATCCAAGGACTCACGGAATGCCTTATCCAACAACATGGTATTCCACATAGCGTTGCCATTGCCCCTGACCAAGGCACTCACTTTACAGCTACAGAAGTGTGGCAGTGGGCTCATGCTCATGGAATGCACTGGTCTTTTCATGTTCTCCATCATCCTGAGGCAGCTGGATTGATAGAATGGTAGAATGGCCTTTTGAAATCACAAGTACAATGCTAACTAAGTGACAATACTTTGCAGAGGTGGGGCAGAGTTCTCAAGAAGGCTATGTACGTTCTGAATCAGCATCCAGTATATGGTTCTGTTTTTCCCAGAGCCAGGATTCATGGGTCCAGGAATCAAGGAGTGGAAGTGGAAGTGGCACCACTCACCATTACCCCTCTTGATCCACTAGGAAAATTTTTGCTCCATGTTCCTGCGATATAATGTTCTGCTGGCCTAAATAACTTAGTACCAGAGGAAGAAAGGCTGCCACCAGATCATGTGACAACGATTCCATTAAACTGGAAGTTAAGATTGCCACCTAGACACTTTGGGCTCCTCCTATCTCAAAGTCAACAGGTTAAGAAGAGAGTTACAGTGTTGGCTTGGGTGATTGACTCAGACTATCAAGATGAAATCAGTCACTACTCCATAATGGAGGTAAGGAAGAGTCATTGAATACAGGAGATCCATTAGGGTGTCTCTTAGTATTGCCATACCCTGTGATTAAGGTCAATGGAAAACTACAACAGCCCAATCCAGGCAGGACTACAAATGGTCCCGATCCCTCAGGAATGAAGGTTTGGGTCACCCCACCAGGAAAAAAACCACCACCTGCTGAGGTGCTTGCTGAAGGAAAAGGGAATATAGAATGGGGAGTAGAAGGTAGTCATCAATACCAACTATGACCACGTGACCAGCTGCAGCTAGAAAGACTGTAACTGTCATGAGTATTTCCTCCTTCTTTTGCTAAAAACATGTTTGTGCATGTATACATTTGCACTAAGAAAATATCTTCATTTTATTTCCTTTTCCTTTATCATGTGATATAAGCTTTATTGACATCATATCAGCATTTAAGTATTGTTAACTTTACACAATCGTATTTGGGTTGGGGATTGGTTCATTTCTGGCCATAGGAAGAATAGTTGTATTATGTTAGGCATAATTATGACCTTATTATTGTCTTTATTTGAAAATTATGTATGATCTCAGGAGATGTGTATGTGTTCACGTTGACAAGGGGTGGACTTGTGATGGTTAATACTGAGTGTCAACTTGATTGGATTGAAGGATGCAAAGTATTGATCCTGGGTGTGTGTGTGAGGGTGTTGCCAAAGGAGATTAACGTTTGAGTCAGTGGGCTGGGGAAGGCAGACCCACCCTTAATCTGGTGGGCACAATCTAATCAGCTGTCAGCAAATATAAAACAGGCAGAAAAACGTGAAAATGTGAGACTGGCCTGGTTTCTCGGCCTACATCTTCCTCCCATGCTGGATCCTTTCTGCCCTCGAACATCAGACTCCAAGTTCTTCAGTTTTGGAACTCAGACTGACTCTCCTTGCTCCTCAAACTGCAGA
>NW_016815758.1:0-2227 GCF_001698545.2 Rhinopithecus bieti | reverse complement strand
TGAATAGCCAAAGCAATCTTGAGGAAAAGAACAAAGCAAAAGAACGTTGCCTGGCGCGGTGGCTCAAGCCTGTAATCCTAGCACTTTGGGAGGCCGAGACGGGCGGATCACGAGGTCAGGAGATCGAGACCATCCTGGCTAACACGGTGAAACCCCGTCTCTACTAAAATACAAAAAACTAGCCAGGCGAGGTGGCGGACGCCTGTAGTCCCAGCTACTCGGGAGGCTGAGGCAGGAGAATGGCGTGAACCCGGGAGGTGGAGCTTGCAGTAAGCTGAGATCCGGCCACTGCACTCCAGCCTGGGTGACAGGGCGAGACATCTCAAAAAAAAAAAAAAAAGAACGTCATACTTTATAATGTCAAACTATATTTCAAGACTATAGTAATACAAACGTAATGGACTGTGCAGAAAAATTAACAAAAAAACACCACTGGAACAGAAACCACTACTCTCAAACATTTTAGACATAATACGAAAAGACAACCTAAAAAGTAGTTTCACAAAGAGTTTTTCAAAATTAGGCAGATACTTGTGTGTCCCCAAAGCAGTGAAAAGCAGTCAGATTATGCAGTATATTATATACCATGAAGAGGGCTTTGGCTCTCACTGTAAGCTTGAACAAAGATCACTGAGGGGAAAGTAGAATCCTTAAAAAATTTAAAAGCATAAGACCGAAGATGCCTCTGTGTGAGAGAAATTTTTTTTTTGGAGACAAGGTCTCACTTTGTCACCCAGGCTGGAGTGCGGTGGTGCAATCTTGGTTCACTGCAACCTCGGCCTTCCGGGTTCAAGAGATTCTCCTCCCTCAGCCTCCCAAGTAGCTGGGACTACAGGCATGAGCCACCACACCTGGCTAATTTTTCTATTTTTAGTAGAGACAGGGTTTCACCATGTTGGCCAGGCTGGTCTTAAACTCCTGACAGGTGATCTGCCTGCGTCAACATGTCAAAGTGCTAGGATTACAGGCATGATCCACCTTGCCCAGTCTGATTTTCTTTTTTTTTTTTTCATTTTTAAGTATTTGAGAAACATAACATTTTAAAGTAATAACTGCATTCTTGTTTCCCACAGTCAGCATGGTTTCATTTTCATTGCATCATTAACAGATTTGGTGTTTTTAAAAAAATTTACAGTTGCCATTTTTATTTTTTTTTTTTTTTTTTTTTGAAATGGAGTCTTGCTCTGTCGCCCAAACTGGAGTGCAGTGGCCAGATCTCTGCTCACTGCAAGCTCCGCCCTTCAGGTTCACGCCATTCTCCTGCCTCAGCCTCCCAAGTAGCTGGGACTACAGGCGCCCGCCACCTCGCCCAGCTAGTTTTTTTTTTGTAATTTTTAGTAGAAACGGGGTTTCACCAGGTTAGCCAGGATGGTCTCGATCTCCTGACCTTGTGATCCGCCCGTCTCGGCCTCCCAAAGTGCTGGGATTACAGGCTTGAGCCACCGCGCCCGGCCGCCATTCTTAATGGATGTGAGGTGATTTTGTTTTTCATTGTGATTTTCATGCATATCTCTACAAATTAGTGATCTTGTGTTCTTTTTAAATGCTTTTTTTCCAGTTATCTTTTTTGCTGAAAACTTAGTTCAATTATTTTCCCATTTTAAAATCACATTATTTAACTTGTTTAGTTTCAAGAGGTTTTTATATATTCTGAATATTAAATCATATCACATGTGATTTGCATACATTTTCATCCATTTCCTAAGAGACATTGTCACTCTATTGAATGTTTTCTCTGATGTGCAGAAAATTTTTAGTGCAGTTAAATTTTAATTTTCTTTGTTGCTCATGCATTTAATGTATCTAAGGAAAAGCGGCCAAGTCCAATGTCCTGTGTTTCTTCTATATTTTTTTCTAAGGGATTCGTTAGTTTTTTTTTTTTTAATGTCCAAGTATTTAAAATGTTTTTTGTATATGATTCAAGGAAAGAATCCAACTTTATTTTACCAGTGTTTCTTTTGTTATTTTTCGATATGGAGTCTTGCTCTGTTGCCCAGGCTGGAGTGTACTGGTGCAATCTCAGCTCACTGCAACCTCCATCTCCCGGGTTCAAGCAATTCTCCTGCTTCAACCTCTTGAGTAGCTGGGACTACAGGCATGTGCCACCACACCTGGCTAATTTTTTTGTATTTTTAGTAGAGATGGGGTTTCGCCATGTTGGCTAGGCTGTATTGATAATCCAGTTTCCAATATATATATATATTTTTTTTTATTATACTTTAAGTTC
>NW_016815757.1:0-492 GCF_001698545.2 Rhinopithecus bieti | reverse complement strand
GTTACACTGTTCTTTTCATTGAGCAGTTTGCAAACACCGTTTTCTTGGGATTCTGCAATGGGATATTTTGGAGCACTTTGAAGCTTATAGTGACAAAGGGAATATCCTCACCTAAAAATTAGAAAGAAGCTTTCTGAGAAACTGCTTTGTGATGTGTCAATTCACCTCACAGTGTTACATGATTTTTTTTTTTTTTTTTTTTTGAGACGGAGTCTTGCTCTGTCCTCCAGGCTGGAGTGCAGTGGCAGGATCTCGGCTCACTGCGAGCTCTGCCTCCCGGGTTCACGCCATTCTCCTGCCTCAGCCTCCCGAGTAGATGGGACTACAGACGCCCGCCACCTCGCCCGCCTAGTTTTTTGTATTTTTTTTTTTTTAGTAGCGACGGAGTTTCACCGTGTTAGCCAGGATGGTCTCGATCTCCTGACCTCGTGATCTGCCCGTCTCGGCCTCCCAAGGTGCTGGGATTTCAGGCTTGAGCCACCGCGCCCGGCC
>NW_016815756.1:0-493 GCF_001698545.2 Rhinopithecus bieti | reverse complement strand
TTCCATTGCCACCGTAAGCTTCAATGCGCTTCCAAATATCCTTTTGCAGATTCCCCAACAACAGTGATACCATAATGCTGCATGAAAAAAAATGGTGTAAATCTGTGAGATGAATTCCCCATCACAAAGCTGTTTATCAGAAATCTTCTTTCTAGTTTTTATCTGAAGATATTTCCTTTGTCACTTTAGGTTTCAAAGCGATACAAAATATCCCTTCTCAGATGCACAAAAACAGTGCTACCTAAGTGTTCCATGAAAAGAATCGTGTAAATTTGTGAGATGAATTAACAGAGCAGAAAATTGCTTCTCAGAAAGCTTCCTTCTAGTTTTCATGAGGGTATTTACTTTGTCACCAGAAGCTTCAAATCACTCAGAAATATCAGATTGTAGATTCCAAAAAAAACAGTGTAAGCCAACTGTGCAATGCAAAGAAGAGTGTAACTCTGTGAGTTGAATTCATATATCACAAACCAGTTTCTCAGAAAGCTTCTCT
>NW_016815755.1:0-492 GCF_001698545.2 Rhinopithecus bieti | reverse complement strand
TCAACAAAATCTCCTATTGCAGATTCCACAAAAACAGTGGTATCAAAATGCTCCATGAGAAGAAAGTTGTAACTCTGTGAGAAGAATTCACACACCACAAGGAACTTTCTCAGAAAGCTTCTTTCTAATTTTTATCTGAGGATATTTCTTTTTTCATTGTAGGCTTCAGTGCAATCCAAAATATCCCTTCTCAGATTCCCCAAAATCAGTGCTACGAAACTGATTCATGAAAAGAATCGTGTAACTCTGTGAGATGTAATAACACATCACAAAGTGGTTTCTCAGAAAGCTTCTTTCTAATTTTTATATGAGGATATTTCCTTTTTCACTATAGGCCTCAATGTGCTCCAGAATATCCAATTGCAGATACCATGAAAAGGGTGTTAACAAGCTGCGTGTAATTCTGAAAAAAGAGGTGTCATTCTGTGAAGTGAATTCACACATCACCAAGAAGTTTCTCAGAAAGATTCTTTCTAGTTTTGTATGAGGATA
>NW_016815754.1:0-1065 GCF_001698545.2 Rhinopithecus bieti | reverse complement strand
TCTGAAATATCCCATTGAAGATTCCAAGAAAACAGTGTTAGTAAACTGCTCAATTAAAATAAAAGTGTAACTCTGTGAGATGAATTCAAACATAGCAAAGCAGTGACAGAGAAGAGCATCTTTGTGGTTTTTATCTGAGAATATTTCCTTTGTCACCATAGGCTTCAATGCAATCCCAAACATCCTATTGCAGATTCCATGAAACAGTGTTATCAAACTGTTCAATGAAAAGAACAGTGTAACTCTGTGAAATGAATTCACACATCACAAAACAATTTCTCAGAAAACTTCCGTCTAGTTTTTATCTGAGGATATTTCCTTTTTCTCCATAGGCCTCAATGCACTCCCAGATATTGCGTTGTAGATTACACAGAAAGAGAGCCAGGAAACTCCTCCATGGAAAGAAAGTTGTGACTCTGTGAGATTAATTCACACATCACAAAGGAGTTTCTCTGAAAGCTTCTTTCTAGTTTTTATCTGATTATATATCCTTTGCCACCATAGGCTTGTATATGATCCAAAATATCCCTTCTCCAATTCCAGAAAAACAGTGCTACCAAACTAATCCATGAAAAGTATCATGTATCACTGTGAGATGAATTCACAAGTCTCAAAGCAGTTTCTCATAAACCTTCTTTTTGGTTTTGTCCGAGGATATTTCCTTTGTCACTGTAGGCTTCAATGTGATCCAAAATATCCCTTCTCAGATTCCCCAAAAGCAGTGCAACCAAACTGCTCCATGAAAAGAATTGTCTACCTCTGTGAGATGAATTAACCCACACAAAGCGGTTTCTCAGAAAGCTTCTTTCTGGTTTTGGTATGAGGATATTTCCTTTTTCACCATAAACTTCAATGCGCTCCAAAATATCCCAGTGCAGATTCCAAGCAAATGGTTTTCACAAACCCCTCAATGAAAGAACAGTGTAACTCTGTGGATGAATTCACACATCACTAAGCAGTTTCTCAGGAAGCTTCTTTTTGATTTCTATCTGAGGTTATTTACTTTGTTACCTTAGGCTTCAGTGTGTTCCCAAATATAATATGGCAGATTCCACGAAAACGGTG
>NW_016815753.1:0-945 GCF_001698545.2 Rhinopithecus bieti | reverse complement strand
GATCAAAAATATTTAAGAAAATATTGCAAATCAATAATAAAACCTAAACAGCCCATTGTAAAAAATAGGCAAAATATTTGAACAGACACTTTACAAAAGGAGATATATCAATGGTCTATGAAAAGATGCTCAACATCGTTACTCATTAGGGAAATGCAAATTAAAGTCACACCTACAAGAATGGCTAAAATTCTAAAGGCTGATAATATCAAAGGTTGATAAAGATATGAAACAACTGGAAGTCTCACTCATTGCTGGCACAATATGAAATGATATAACTGCTTTAGAAAACAGTCTAGCAGTTTCTTAAAAAGGTAAATGTACACTTATACAACTCAGCAATCCCATTCGTTGGTATTCTTTCCAGGATAAATAAAAACATCTAGCTTTATAAAAAAAACTTTATGTGTAATAGATAAAAGTGAGAATCACCCAAATGTTCAACTGGTGAATGGATAAACAAAGTATCGTGTATTCCTACAATGGAATATTACTCAGCAATAAAAAGAATGGACTACTGATGCATTCTTGATTAATGAATTTAAAAACACATACTAAGTGAAAGAAGCCAGACACAAAAGCAAAAGAAGCCAGATATGCTGTATGACTCCATTTATGTAATTTTAGAAATGGCAAAGCTAGGTTGTAGTGATATAAAGCAGATCAGTGGTTGTCTGGGCTGTGGATGGGAAGAGGAATTGATCAGGTAGGGGCAGATGGGCACTTTTTGGGAATTAGGAAATGTTCTATGTCTTGAATGTGATGGAGGCTAGTGTGTACATTTACCAAAATACATTGGATGGCACACCAAAATTTATATATAAATAATGGTGTACCATAATTTATATATAATTTATCATATACTTATAATTATGTAACATCTCAATTATATATTATATAATAACATATATAATATATAATTTTTTATTATATAATAAATCACAT
>NW_016815752.1:0-491 GCF_001698545.2 Rhinopithecus bieti | reverse complement strand
TTTTTTTCAATAGTTTTATATTCAAAAGGCGTAGTTACTTTTAAATTATACAACTTTTTTGCATACATTCTTGTTTATAACATTTTTCTTTTTCATGACTTTTGCAGACAATTCTTCTACATGCCTCAACTTTCTGACTTATTACAAATATTTCTTTGTTTAAACCACCAGTTAATTTATCTCAAGACAATAATTTACCATATAATACTCTTTTATATAAATGCCACCCCCTCTTTTTTCTCCCCTTTTTTCCTTAGGATACTTCTGAACTGGTGAGCTATGCTCACAATGAGGTTTCCCCTAAAGTTTTTATTTTTTATTTTTTTATTTTTTTACTTTTTTGCTTGTTTGTTAGGCAAGTAGTTGCTGCTACAGACTGAATGCATTTGGGCCATCTGTGGGTTACTGGGTTAAGGATTTTTGATAGGGAGGCCTCAGTGCTTTTAGGATATGCCCTTGTTTACACTGACAACAAAGTGGTCTTGGAGTGT
>NW_016815751.1:0-943 GCF_001698545.2 Rhinopithecus bieti | reverse complement strand
ATGAAGCTTTCTTTACATTACGGAGCTTGGAAACTCCCTTGTGGATGGATCTGCGAAGGGATATTTGGGATCACGTTTGGGCCTATGGTGAAAGAGGAAAATGGTCAGATGAAAATGGAGAGAAACTTTCTGAAAACTGCTTGGTGATGTGAGCATTCTACTCAGGGAGTTATAACTTTCATCTCATAGGGCACAGTTTGAACACTGTTCCTGTAAAACCAAAAGAGTGATATTTGGAGCACATTGAAGACTATGGCATAAAGTGTAATGTCGTCGAATAAAAAATAGAAGGAAGCACTCGAAGAAACTGCTCTCTGACATGTCCATTTTGTTCACAGGGTTTAAGCTGACACTACATTTCCCATTTTGAAAGTCAGTTTTTGAGGGTTCTGCAAAGGGATAGTAATTGGCAAATGGAGGCCTGTGTCGAGCAAGAAAATGTCTTCCATCGAAAAGTGGAGAGAAGCTTTCTGCGCAACTCTTTTGTGATGTTTGTATTCATCTCATAGAGTTAAATCATTCTTTGGATTGAGCAGTTTGAAATCACTCTTTCTGTGAAATCTGAGAAAGGACATTTGGAAACACTCTTTTGAATATCCTGAAAAAGAAATAACCTCAGAGAGAAAGCAGAAGGAATCTTTCTGTGAAACTGCTCTGTGTCACGTGAATTCCGCTCACACAGTTAAGATTCTCTTTTCATTGAGCAGTATCATAATACTGTTTTTGTTTAGTCTGAGAAGGGATATTCAGGAGCACTTTGAGACTCGCGGTGAGAAAGGAAACGCCTTCAGATAGAAACTGGCGAGAAGCGTTCTAAGGAGCTGCTTTGTGACGTGTGCATTCCACTCAAAGAAATTTACCTTTCTTCTCCAAAAGGACTTCAGAATCCCTTTTGGAGAACAGCTACCAAGAGACATTCGGGCGTATAGGGACAGCTCTGGTG
>NW_016815750.1:0-1586 GCF_001698545.2 Rhinopithecus bieti | reverse complement strand
AAATATCCTCAGACAAAATCAAAAGAAGCTTTCTGTGATACTTATTTGTGATGTGTGAATTCATCTCACAGATTTACACCGTTCTTTTCATGTAGCAGTTTCCTAACACTTTTCGTGGAACCTGAAAATGGATATTTGGGAGCACTTTGAGGCCTATGGTGAGAAAGGAAATGTCCTCAGATAAAAACTAGAAAGAAGTTTCTGAGAAACTGCTTTGTGGTATGTGAATTCATCTCACAGAGATAAATCTTCCTTTTCATTAAGCAGCTTGGTAACACTGTTTTCATGGAATTTTCAAAGGGATATTCAGGAGCTCCTAGAGGCCTACTGTGAAAAGGAAATAACTTCAGATAAAACTGGAGTGAACCTCTTCGAGAAAAGGTTTTGTGTTGTTGTATTCAGCTACAACAACCCTTGTTGATTGAGCAGTTCATCATCACTGTTTTTGTGGTATCTGAGGAGGAATATTTGGGAGCACATTGAAGCTTTTGGTGGAAAAGGAAATATCCCCAGATAAAAACCACAGAGAAGCTTCCTGACAAAGTGCTTTGTGATGGTTAAATTTATCTCACAATGTTAAAACTTTCCTTTCATTGTGCAGTTTGGTAGCACTTTTTTTGTGGAATCTGCAGAGGGATATTTGGGAGCACATAGATTCCACAGGTGAAAACAGAAAATTCTTCAGGTAAAAACTGGAGAAAGCGTTTCAGAGAAACTCCTTTGTGATGTTGGCATTCATCTCACAGAGCTAAACGTTTTTGTTGAATGAGCGCTTTGGCAATTCTGTTTTTGTGCTGTCTGGGAAGGGATATTTGGGAGCACATTGAACCCTGTGTTGGAAAAGGAAAATCCTCATATAAAAACTATAAAGAAGCATTCTGAAATACTGCCTTGTGATGTGTTAATTCATCTCGCAGTGTAACATGATTCTTTTCATGGATCAGTTTGGTAACACTGTTTTTGGGGAATCTGAGAAGGGATATTTTGGATCCCATTGAAGCTTATGGTGACAAAGGAAATATCCTTAGATTTAAACTAGAAAGAAGCGTTCTGAGAAACTTCTTTGTAACGTGAGAGTTCATCTTTCAGAGTTACACCATTCTTTTCATTGATCGGTTTGTTAGCACTGTTTTCATGGAATCTGAAAATGTATATATTGGAGCACATTGAGGCCTGTGGTGAAAAGAAAATATTCTTAGATAAAATAGAAATAATCTTTCTGAGAAAGTGCTTTGTGATGTGTGAATTTATCTCACAATATTACACTGTAGTTTTCATTGAGCAGTTTAGTAACACTGTTTTCCTGGAATCTGCAGCGGGATATTTTGGACTGCATTGAAGCTTATGGTGACATACAAAACATCCTCATATAAAACTAGAAAGAGTTTTCTGAGGAAGTACTTTCAGATAAAAGCTGGAGAGGAGGTTTTGAGAAGGGGTTGTGTGATGTGTGTATTCACCATGTTGTTGGTTGAGCAGTTTTCATCACTGTTTTGTGGTGTCTGAGAAGCAATATTTGGGAGTGTATTGAGGCTGATGGTGGAAAAGTGAGTATGCACAGATAAAACTAGAAAGGAACTTTCTGA
>NW_016815749.1:0-1321 GCF_001698545.2 Rhinopithecus bieti | reverse complement strand
GAGGAGAGGACAGGACAGGACAGGAAAGGAAAGGAAAGGAAAGGAAAGGAAAGGAAAGGAAAGGAAAGGAAAGGAAAGGAAAGGAAAGGAAAGGAAAGGAGAGGAGAACCATAAAAAGAACCAAACAGAAATCCTAGAGCTAAAGAATACAATGACAAAACTGAACATTTTAATAACTTCAACAGCAGACTCAATTATGCAGAAGAATCAATGAATGCGAAGACAGACTATTTGAAATTACCCAGTTAGAGGAACAGAGAGTAAAAGAATAAAAAAGAGTAAAGGAAGCATACAGGACCTATGAGATACCATCAATTGAATGAATATATGCATTATGGGGATATTAGAAGGAGAAAAGGAAAAAAGGGAAGAAAGCTTATTTAAAGAAATAATGACTGAAATGTCCTAAATCTTGGAAGGGATATGGACATCCGGATTTATACAAATCAAAGAATCTCAAGCAGAATCAATCCAAAGACTACTCTAAGACATATTATAACCAAATTGTCAAAAACCAAACACAGACATAGAATATTGAAGGCAGCAAGCGAAAAGCAACTTGTCACAAGAAAAGCCTTATAAAACAATCAGTGGATTGCTCATCAGAAACCTTGCAGGCCAGGAGTGGATGATATGTTCAAAATGCTAGGAAGAACTGCCAACCAAGAATACGTAGCCAGGGGCAGTGGCACCCATCTGTAGTCTCAACTATTTGGGAGGCTGCGGCTACAGGATCACTTGAACCCAGGAGTTTAAGACCAGCCTGGGCAACACAGTGAGATCCCATCTCAAAAAAAGCATACTATACCCAGCAAAGCTGTCCTTCAGAAATGAGAGGGAAAGATACTCCTAGACAAACAAAAGCTGAGGGAGTTCATTGCCAGTATATCTACCTTAGAAGAAATGCTACAGGGAGTTCTTCGAGTTGACGTGAAAGGATGCTAAGTAACTACCTGAAAACATGAAAGTATAAATCTCACTGGTAAAGGAACTACATGGTTAAATTCAGAGTACTCTAATACTGTAATGGTAGTGTATAAATCACTTTTAACTATAGTATGAAAGTTAAAAGACAAAAGTATTAAAAAATAACTACAGCTACAACTTGTTAATGAAAATGCAATATGTAAAGTGTTACATCAATAATGTATAATTTGGAGGGAGGGAGAATTAAAAGTGTAGAATTTTGTATACAATTGAAATTAGGTTGTTATCAGCTTAAAATTAACTATTATAACTATAAGGTGTTTTATGTAAGCCTCGTGGTAACCATAAAGGAAAAACTATTAGTAGATACACAAAAGATAAAGAGAAAGGAATC
>NW_016815748.1:0-974 GCF_001698545.2 Rhinopithecus bieti | reverse complement strand
GACCCCCCGTTTGTTCCTGATAAACTTCAATCACATCTTCTTCCTCCATTCCCAGCTGTAAGAGGAAAGAAAAATGTTAGTAGAATATAAAAGCAGTTTTTAAATTGACTACAATTATGTGGCCACTAATTTAAAAGTGCAAAGAGATCCAAGTGTGACCCATACTTACACTCCTCTAATATTAAGAATCCTGTTTTCTTTAATCTAAAGAACATAGAGGTGTCTTTCCTTCTGTCTGTTGAGTCATTCATCTTACTTTCCTGAGTCAATTTTACTTCCCAGTTTATTCGCTATATAAAACTGAAGTGTTTTTGACAGCTATGTTAAATAACTTTTAAATCTAATGAAACATGTACTTAATAGTTTAAATGATAGTTTAATAATAGGATATATTCTAATTTGTTTTTTGTTTTTGTTTGTTTTTTGTTTGTTTTTGTTTTGAGACAGGGTCTCATTATATTGCCCAGGCTGGAGGACAGTGGCACAATCTTAGTTCACTGCAACCTCAGCCTCCTGGGCTCAACCTCAGCTCACTGCAACCTCAGCATCCTGGGCTCAACCAATCCTCCCACCTCAGCCTCCTGAGTAGCTGGCACTACAAGTGTGTGCCACCATACCCGGCTACTTTTTCTATTTTTAGTAGAGATGGGATTTCGCCATGTTGCCCAGGCTGGTCTCAACTCCTGACCTGCAGTGATCCAGCCTGCCTCGGCCTCCCAAAGTGCTAGGATTGCAGGCGTGGGCCACTGTGACCAAAAAGTTTTTAATTTTATAGGTAACATTTTTGTGCAGAATTTTAAATATGAAAATTAAGTATGTTAAGAAATCTAAACATAACACATGCGAATTTAGGATTTTAAAGTGATCAGAATGGCTCTAGTAGTGCTAAGCTATCTTGGTTGTAGAACATATATGAATATTTAAGTAATTATTAAAGATGCTCTTAGGCCGGGCGCAGTGGGTCACGCCTGTAA
>NW_016815747.1:160108-170492 GCF_001698545.2 Rhinopithecus bieti | reverse complement strand
TATATATATATAAGCTTGATAATACTTGTCAGTTTAAAACTAAACCAAAAATAGATCTTCAGAAAGGCATCATATATGTTTAGTTTTAAACTGACAAGTATTATCAAGCTTCATCTAAATTAAAGGTAGGAAAAATGGAGACTTTCTGTGCCTTAAACTTGTTAGAAAACATAAAGCTTTTTTATCACTAATGGATTTCTTCAGCACAACCATGCAAAATGGCCCTATTGCTGCTTTATTTAACAAGCTGTGTTTATTTGTACTAGAATCCTCAAATGAGAAAGGGAGTATATTCCATTCTGTTTACATTGGTTGTAAACCAGGCCGGAAGACCAGAAGCGAATCTTCACCTTCAAAGGAAGAGTTCTCTTTGATAGGAGGAAATCTTTTTAAGTAAAGCAAACCTTTTGATTTATACGTTCAATTGGAAAGGTGCCATTGCAACTAGCCTCTGGAACTATTTTACCCAAAGAATTACCAAGAAGATAATAACTTTTTCAAGAATGATTTTTTTTCCCAGGAAATTGGATCACTTTAGAAAAATGAAAAATATTATAAATGGTGTGTGGAATGGTCCTGCAGAATTAAAACCTAAGATTATATCTACTGTGTCTGGGTCAGTGGGGCAGTGGTGCTGGCTGAGTGTTACATTACCTTGAGGTCATCGTTATGGGTCATGAGGGGTTAACAACAAAATGCAAGGCAGAAGCATGGTTGGGTAGGCGGTGTCAATCACTGTGAATCTGTGTAGCAGGCTTACAGAGGTGAAATGATTTCGTTCTTAATCCTAGGGCTCCTGATGGTATTTTTGGACTATGGAGAGGCATCGAAGATTGAGGCTGTAAAATCAACACAGAAAATTTCACCGAGGCCTCAAGATATCTGGGGTTGTAGTTGCTCTAACAACTAGTTGCAACCTAGATGAAAAATATACTTAAATCTCATTTGCTAATATTTATCTACTAATTAGTAGTGGATGTCCAGAACTTTGTGTTGAGGCTTATTGGGAAACAGGGTTGAGATTAGGTAACAATGCATGACAGAAACCTAAAAGTAGGAAGCCAGTGCAAATTTGGCAAGTGGCCACCAATCCTGAACTGAGAGTTGCTGCTATCTCTTAGGCTCAGTGCTGTCTTGCCTAGACAGCTCTTCATTGATGTCCAATCAGGCTCACTTATCTTCAGTAAGCTATGATCAGGCTGATTTTTCTCCATGAACAATAAGGAGGCTCTGAAGGGAATCTGACCATCATAGGGCTTTAGAGACCCATGTACCTATTTTTCTGCTTGTTGATGGGATCAATCTTTGAAGGTTAAACAGGAAGGGTGGCCATATTGTCCTTTAAAAAAAAAAAAAGATGCTCCATGTATTGTGAGACTGGCTTCTGACACCATGGTGCCATACCCTTTATTGAGCCAGGTGGATAGCTGGTTTCGGCCTTTAACTGTCAGTAACTTCTTTTTTTGCAGGGGGACAGAGTCTCATTCTGTTGCCTAGGCTGGAGGGCAGTGGTGTGATCTCAGCTCACTGTAACCTCTGCCACCCGGGCTCAAGCAATTCTTATGCTTCAGTCTCCCAAAGAACTACAGGTATGCACCACCACAATCGGCTGATTTTTGTATTTTTTGTAGAGACGAGGTTTCACCATGTTGACCAAGCTGGTATCAAACTCCTGGCCTCAAGTGTTTCCCCCCTCTCAGCCTCCCAAACTGCTAGGATTACAGGAATGAGCCACCATGCTCGACCAAACTGACAGTTACTTTTAACTCCCCAGATTAGTCAGATGGCTTCACTCCTCTACTTGGCCACATGTGCTCTTCAATGATTTTTTTCCTAACAGCAAGTATTTACTTGGATCAGAATCAAGATTTATTTGGTAGCCAAAAACTCACATCTATTCTCCTGTTCACGTTGTCCTCTGCTTTTGATTTTGGGGGATCTCTTGGGCCCTAACCACTAGCCAAGGGCTTTACCAACTATCTTGTTATTTGGAATATGACCACTTCAGGTTCTTTTCTGCTTGCTCAGACTTGGACTATTTGTTTTCTTTCCTTAGCCATTAGTGTATATATATTTTCCAGGTTTTAATTTCCATGCCTTCCTAGTTTCTGGCCCACAGTTCTCCATGATATCCCTGGTAACCATGAATCTTTCACTTGTAACTCATTATCTCTTGTAAACTTTAATCTATCAGTTCTTTTAGATTGTGAATTTCACATATTACGAATACCCTTAGTTCAAATTCCCTACTCTCTTGCCATAATGCACAATCTCCTAATGTTGACAACAAAAACCCAGTCAGGTGAATTAGAAAGTTAGCATGGGATCAGGTGAATGTTGAATGTGGACTGTCCCATATGATCAGCACAATCAGATGCCAGTCCGGGGCATTTAGACCAGAGTACCAAGGCTACAAGCTCCACCAATGCCCTTTTATCACACTGAGAATATTATATTTGAATTTGAATCGCATGTTGAAGAGAAACATTCATTCAACCAGAAAGACAGAGGGATGGAAGAGTGAGAATAGGCTTATAGATTTGGACCTAGAGTGAGTCAGTAATTCTTTAAAATGTGGGGTTCTGTAGTATGGTGAAACCACTTTATTTCTATGCTTGTGTGTCCAAAACATAATTTAAGAGTGAAAGAGACTTTAAGGATCTTATAGCTCAATCTCCTAATTTTACAGATGAAGAAACCAAAGCCTGGAGAGGTTAAGTGGCTTGTCCAAGGTCACATAGTTGGCTGGTGGTACAGCTAGGACTAGAAAGAACCCAGGTCATCTTACATGCATTCCTTTGTAGGCACTACTTTGTCTCTCCACAGTTGCATTGTTTTCAAATTATGAGTGATTCAGCTCACTTCAAAGGGCAAAGAACTAATTTCCTTCTGATTGAAATGAAGCAGTCACAGGGTTTCACACAAGAAAATTGAAAAATGATATATGTGGCTTATTTCTTTGTTTCTTTCTGGTTTTGTCTCTGGATCAAGAGGGAAAGGAAGCTAGGAAAACAGTTGGAAGCAAGACAAGGCAATCCAACGGCTGCCATGGAGCAGAGGGCATATACATCAGGGAAAGCAAGCAAACATCTGCTCATTTCTGGAGTGTAAACAAAAAGTTACATCTGTCTCTCTCAGTGGAGAGATGGACCAAGGATGCAGCTGCCAGGATCTCTGCTTCTAAATTGCTTAGAACTTAGATGTGGATGCTGATATTTAAGGGAATGGACCACTTCTTATTTAGTACACCAACTTTGGTAGTGAGGGAGAAGAACAACTTAGAAGAGGTCCAAATCTAGTTGAAAAATGTGACTCTTCTTTTAACAAAGGGAAAATGTGGTGTCCTGGTTGACCAGAGCTTTCCCTGATATATTGTAAAACTTTCTCTGAGCTTTACTTAGGATCACATGCAATGTGTCTAACTATTACTACATTGGACCTACAGACCTCATTTTTTCATTTCGTTTTCATTGTTTTTGCTGTTTGTTCATTCATTCATTGTTTCAGCATTCATAAGTGCTTGCTACAGTCTAACAACTATTCTAGATGTTAGAAATGCAATGCAAAAATGAGTCCCAGTTCTTGTTTTGGAGAGGTTGTTGTCAAGTGGGTGAGAGAGAGATGAGCAAACAATACGGCCTGTTTGAGGATGTGATCAAAATATACTCAAGGTAGTAAGGAATAGCAGAGGCAAGGCAGCTACCTATCTGAGGTGGACAAGGAAGACTTTCTGGAGAGGTTAGTTGGGCTTGACTTAATCTTAAAAAAAAAAAAAAAAGAACTGGGCAGCAGGTGAAGAAAGAAATCAAAGAGAAGAATTCACAAAGCAAAGAGGCTAAGACGGCCTGGAGGATTTTGGGAACCTACAAGATATTCAGTGTGGCTGGCCAGTAGAGTTTGATGGGTGGGGTAATGAAAGGCGAATCTGCAGAAGTAAGGAGGGGCAAGGGCTTTCTATGCTGAAGATGTTTGAAAGTCAGTGAAGATTACTAAATACTAGGCCTTCTAAAAATTCCTAAACTCCACAATTATTGTAGGTGCAGTGCTCTGTTAGTGGAAAGATTATGGCCTTTGGAGTCAGAGAGATGATCCGTGTTTAGCTGTTATTTAACTGTGGACCTTGGGCAAGTTACTTCACTACTTTAATCATGCTACTTTGTCTCTAAAAATGAGGACAATTATTGCTGCTTCACCTGTGGGAAAGAGTTAATAATATATGTGAAGTCACCAAGCATAGAACTAATAGATAATCAATGCATATTCATCTTACACTCTCCTTCCTCTACTTCTTTCCTTACTTTCTTCTATTTGCATCCTATCTAGTCTTTCCTTTCTTCCTTCTCTCCCTCTCAAGATTCACTCTGTTTACAGAAATGGTGAGTGTTTTGCATGTCTTGATATTCTTGTTTATTAAATGTATGACATTTAGAAAGCAATTTTGTGCGAGTTCTGTCCTCGTAATAGTAAATGTACCAGATCACTGCAATGTCCACAACTGAGTGGATCTGCTTGCTGTTGCTGGGTGACATATTTAGATGACCTTGTAATAGAAATGAGGCATTTTACAATTTAGAATCAGAACTTTACCTGCCAAAATTGTTGCAGCTGTGGTAGGATTGAATTCGTCTTAGTACTCCCCTCTCTCCAAACCTATCAAATTGTCAGCAGCCATGCCTTTTGGGAAAACTAGATATTTTTTGCTTAATTTTGTTTCCAATGTTACCATATGCAATTCTTTTGTTTGTGATATGAAGATATCTGAATATNTAGAAAGCAATTTTGTGCGAGTTCTGTCCTCGTAATAGTAAATGTACCAGATCACTGCAATGTCCACAACTGAGTGGATCTGCTTGCTGTTGCTGGGTGACATATTTAGATGACCTTGTAATAGAAATGAGGCATTTTTACAATTTAGAATCAGAACTTTACCTGCCAAAAATTGTTGCAGCTGTGGTAGGATTGAATTCGTCTTAGTACTCCCCCTCTCTCCAAACCTATCAAATTGTCAGCAGCCATGCCTTTTGGGAAAAACTAGATATTTTTTGCTTAATTTTGTTTCCAATGTTACCATATGCAATTCTTTTGTTTGTGATATGAAGATATCTGAATATTTTTATGTTTAAATGAAAAGGTCATTTCCAATATATTGGGTATGGATAAAAATTTTAAGAAGTTAAAATCTTGAATAGGTTTAAAGATGATTGGTTTCCATGATATACTAAACTTGAGTGACTGAAAGATTCTCAGTGACTTCTAAATAGGTTGAGTATGGAGTTCACATAGATGACTTTGGAGCACTTTTCTTTACAATTACCTAATTTGTTTGGTTCCTAGACTCAGAGACTCTTGGTTTTGGTGTAGGAAGAAACTATCACGGTTATCTAATTTCCAGCCTCCTGTCTGATGCTTGAGTCTCCTCTAGAGCATCACTGCCAATTGATTATGGAGCCTCGGCTTTACCGGAGTTAGTGAGAAGATGGACGCTCTAGTGCTTAAGGCAGTCCGTTGTATCTTTGGGCTGCTTTCATTATTTAGAAGGTGCTTCTTGACGTTAAAGTAAAATGTGTTTTTATAACCTTTGATCCTAGATTTATGACTTATAACCATGTAGAATAAATCTTTTTTTTTTTTTTCACTTTAAGACCTTTCAAATGTTTAGAACCAGTTAACGTTTGACAAGGTTTCTTCTCCACGAAAATCTTCTTTACTCTCAGCTCAGTAGTTCCATTTCAACCAATGGTTGCTGCAAGACTTGATTTCATGTTTCTCTACTATCCCTGTGAAGTCCTTATGACTATATTTACCTGTACACTTCTGAAAGGGTAGCACCTAGAATACTGTATTACTCAGAGTATGCTGCAGTCACTGCATAGTGCTGTCACATGCTTTGTTCTGTGCTTGCAGCCTAACATCAAATTCGTTGCTTTTCATGACATCATCACAATGTTACCTTAAGTCAAACTTACTATTGACTGAAACTCTAATTTAAATCTCCTATTAGGTACTATTCATTGCAAACAGTTCCTCATGTTCTTTTGAAAACTTTAGTTATGATTTCTAATATATCTTATAGCTGTCTCATCTTCTGCCATCTCCAAACATGACAAGTCAGTCTTCTCTTTCTTTATCTAGAGAATTGGGAAAATTATTGAACATAAAAGAGCCATAAAATTTCCCATTGGAAATATTTTAGCTTTAGCACAATGGATCTTAACCTGGGATCCATGAATAGAATCTCAGATTCTATAGAAGCTTGATGAATTTTCTGCAAAACATATACATTTTTATTTTTCTGGAAAAAAGCTCCATAGCTTTCATCATATTCTTAAAGGTATGCATGAGCCAAATAATATAGAGACTCCTGCTATAACAGGACATCAAAACAGTCTGGCTATGGTCATTTATTCACTTAAAAAATCTATTTAAATGGTTTCCAGTCAATGTCTCCCCAACTTGAATGAATGGCTGTCATAGAAAACCTTGTCAAACGCCTGCGTGTGTGTTCACATTACATTTCTTTGATTTTCAATACTATCAGCCATATCATTGAAGGAAATGAAACTAGTTTGCATTAATCATCACTTACATTTGTAGGTGCTCATGAACAGTTCTTTTAATAATCTATTCTAGAATCTTGATCATGAGTCAAATATTTAATCATTTATTCAACCAAGAGTTATTTAGTTCCTGCTGTGTGTGAGGAAGTATTCTAAGCACTAGGATTAAAATAGTGAACAAGACTATCAAGGTCTTTGCTCATATAAAACTTATGTACTAGTGAAGGAGTCAGACAATAAACACACAAGTATGATAATTTCAGATGATGGTAAATGCTCTGAAAACAATAACATAAGGAAATATCTGGAGTTAGGGCAAAGCAGTAACACTAGATGGTCGGAAACACTAGATAGGTTAGATAGGTTAGAGAAGGTCTCTATTAAATAATGACATTTTAGCTGAGATCTGATTAACAAGGATTTTGTTTGCAAACATGTAGGCAAATATCCAGACAAAGATAACAGCAATGCAAAATCCCTGAGGTAGGAACGATCTTGTAGTGTTCAAGGAACAGAAAATAGATCAATATAACTGGAGCACAGTTAACAATGGGAGACAATAATATGTAATGGAGTTTAAGAGGGAGGCAGGTAAGGTCATAGTAGCAATGGCAAAGATGGTAAACTATATTATAAGTGTAATTGGGGTTGTAGAAAGAAGCAGGGTTTCGTGGTCTGATTTATAGTATTCAGAGTCTGTTGTGTGAGGAGAATGAAGTATAAAGGGTCAAGAGTACAATGGAGGCTCTTGGCCTATATTTGATTGTGGAATCTTCCTTCTTTCCCTTCTTAAAAAAGCAGAAAAACAAGGCACATGTCTGTGGCCATCTTCCAGGATTTCATTCATTCTCCACAATTCCTCAAAGATCACTAATATAGGTTCATCAGTTGCATACATTCTTGTATTTAATTAATACATCCCAGGAGACCAAAAACCATTGAAAGCATTAGAGTGCTAGTTTATTTATTTATTTTCTTCTTAAACAATCTCTTTAACCACCCTGGGCTTTAGTTACTTCTTAGCAATAGTCGTTTTTTTTACCCTTTTCAGCTTGAAAATAATTATCTTTGACAGGAAGGACAGAAACAAAATAGGACTTAAAGAAGTATACTTTTCTCATGTCATCCATAACCCTGGACAGCTACTCTAGCTTATTTAGGTATTTACTTGTTTTTTTTTTTTTTTCTGCTGTACCAGTATAATTTACAATCGTACAGTTAGAATTATCTTTTTAGGAGTTTCCTTGAACCATATCTTGAATTCCAGTTTCCTATACTAGCTCTGCTGCTTGGGTAAGGTATTTAACCTCTCTGTATGTGTTTATTCAACTGTAAAATGGGGACAATAGTAGTATCTATCTCCTAGAGTTGTTCTGAAAAGTTAATGAGTTAAACATATAGGTTTGAATGATGTCTGAAACCCAGAAAGTGTTCAATATATGTTAACTGCTTATATGGTTTGGATCTGTGTCCTCACTCAAATGTCATGTCCAATTGTGATGCCCAGTGTTGGAGGCGGGGCCTGGTGGCAGATGATTGGATCATGGCAGTGGCTCCTTCATGAATGGATTAGCACCATCCATTTGGTGCTGTTTTTGCGATAGAGTTCTCACAAGATCTGGTTGGCTTAAAAGTGTGTGGCACCTCCCAGCTCTCTCTCTTCCTCCTGCTCTGGCCATGTGAAGTGCTCACTCCCCTTCTGCCTTCCACAGTGTAAGTTTCCTCAGGCTTCCCCAGAAGTTGAGTAGATGCCAGCATTGTGTTTCCTGTATAGCCTGTGGAACCATAAGCCAACTAAATTTCTTTTCTTTATCAATTAACCAGTCTCAGGTATTTCTTTATAGCAGTGCAAGAACGGACTTATACAGCTGCTATTATCATCACTATTGCTACTATTATTATTGTTGCACTTTGGGCATGAGCTTCAGATTTCATGCCTCCTTCATACCATTTTGGTATGACAGCCTTGCAATGTCTATTCTTGTATTCAGTGTTATATCTTCTAAGATGCTTTTCTTTTTTTTTTAACATCTGTTTCTGTGGCAACATTAGAAGGGAAGTTACGCAGACCCCATGTTTGAGACCTGGCTCTGGCATTTTCTAGCTCTGTAACCCTGGAATAGGGATTATTCTCTCGAATCTTTAGCTTCTTCTTTAATAAAATAGGAATTATAATATATGTCATTATTGGGAAGATTGCCTGGGATAATATATTCAAAGCTAGTAAAGAGCTTGGTATGTCATAAAGGCTCAATGCATTTAAATTGGCTTCTTTTTTCAATATTTTTATACTGCCCTAACCTTGTGTTATCGGTAGGAAAAGCAAGAACTCTTCCTGGAGCATGATACTCAGAACAGGACCTCCCTCCCAGTCTGCTCATAGAGGGGCAGTCTCCTAGGCGGCCCCTCTGAAGACAGCAGCCTAATGTCCATTCTTTGGCAGTTCTTGGCGCTTTGCTGCCTTTGAACGGCCACTGTTTACACCGAATTCCATGATACTTGGCGTGGTCCCATTGTGATGCTATCTTGAGCTAGATTCAAATCATAATTGATGTCACGATCTATTTGGTTTTCAGGGAACTAATAGATATTCCATGCAAGCTATTTCTACCTATATCATTCAATATTAATGAATCTAAGTCTGTTAGTTTGATCTGTTTCCTTCCCTTACTTTAGTTTGTCTTAAATTAGCCTTAGTTATCTCACTGGTAAAATGGATATGACTACAGTACCTTACTCACAGGGTATTGGTGAGATTAAATGAGATATTTCATGTAAAGTGCTTAGCACAGTGTCTGACACATAGTAAGCACTCAGTAAATAACATGGTAGATACATGGACATACATAAATAGGAATGCATAATAATGGACTTCTGAATCATGTGAATAGGATCCTGAGTTCAATTCCCATTGCTTCTGCTTATTAGTTACCAGTGATTCCCATCTCTTCTTATTGCCATTGAAAATTTATTGCTCTTATATTCTTTCCATTCAAATCCTTGTTTCCCACTTATATAACTGTTTTTATAACCACACATATTCAAATAGAGAAATAGCTACTTGCCTCTCTCTACTTTTTGATGGCTAAGTACCCTCACCCATCCCTATGAAACAGGAACATTTATTATTCCCTTTTTACACGTGAGGAAAAGTGAAGCTCTGGGAGGCACATCTAACATCATCTGGTATACTGTTTGAATTGCAATCTCCCCTGGTCAGCAAACTGAGCCACTGTCTCAAGGCACTCCAATTTCTTACTAATCTTGGGTCTCTGCTTCCCACCCAAACTGTATTAACCTGAGTCTCTGATACTCTGCATGGCTACGGTTAGTCCCTGTCAGTCTCTTCCCACAAAGCAACATATTTTATTCCTTGGACCCAACATTTGTTGGCTCAAGAGGTCTCTGAATGAATCACTTACTTTAAACTATGATGTTTCTCCCTTTCTGGCTTCAGGGATTGCCTGCTTGGGACTTCCTGTTACTACGTACCATAGGAAGGATTTACTCTGCGAGCTAATGGAGCTAATGAGGCCAGCTGGAGCCAAGTTGGAGGCACCCACAGCCTGCCTTGGTGTTTCTTCCTCATCCTCCGCTCAGGCCCACACCGCTACAATCCCATCGGACCTTATACCTAAACCTATAGGGAATGAGAAAAGGATAATTTCAGACTGTGTGGATGAACTTTCTTTGGATAAGGCCCTTCTTTGAGGCTTTTAAATTTCACTTTGCATTTCTCTGCTTATTATCTCAATTATGCAACCTAGAAAAGCATTATAGGAGCTTTTAATTATTTGCCAAAGTGGAATAATTCTTTTCCCAAATTA
>NW_016815747.1:156942-158487 GCF_001698545.2 Rhinopithecus bieti | reverse complement strand
CTTCCTTCCTTCCTTCCTTCCTTCCTTCCTTCCTTCCTTCCTTCCTTCCTTCCTGTTTTCCTTTCTTCCTTCTGTTTTTCAACTGTTGTTTTTTCCTGTGTATCTGAGAGACCCTCACATTTAAGACCGAGCTATAGTCCTAGTGCATTCTTGTCACAGTGAACTCCTGTTCCTCTAAACTCTTGATGGCATAGATACCATTCATTTTTAAAACAGTTAACTTTCAACTCTTGCTAATGTTGCTTTGTTTCCTTCATAGTGCCTTGCATATGGTAGGCACTCAAATTTTTTCACAACGCCTTTTATTTTATTTTGTTATTATTATTATTTTTGAGACAGAGTCTTGCCCTTTCACCGAAGCTAGAGTGCAGTGGTGTGATCTTGGTTCACTGTAACCTCTGCCTCCTGGGTTCAAGCGATTTTGCTGCCTCAGCCTCCCAAGTAGCAGGGACTATAGGTGCCTGCCAAAATGACTGGTTAATTGTTTGTGTTTTTAGTAGAGACGGGGTTTCTCCATGTTGGTCAGGCTGGTTTTGAACTCCTGACCTCAAATGATCCACCCGCCTTGGCCTCCCAAAGTGCTGGGATTACAGGCGTGAGTCACTGCGCCCAGCTTCAAATATTTTTTTAATGGATGGAATGGACTATTACGTTGTTGCAGTGGAGAAAAAATCAGAGATTGGATATCAATTACCCTGATGGTCCCGTACCCCTCCCATGAGAAAAGCTCTATGGTATCTATTGTGTTTCATTTTAAAAGTTGTATATAGTTCATTGTAAACTATCCAAACAGTACAGAAAATACAAAGAAGAAAGTATAAATCACCTAAAATGCAGATATTTATGAAGATCACAGTCTCTGCGTTTGTAAAATGAGGATAATAATAGCATTTATATTATATTGTTACTGTGGGAATGAAATAGGTGGTGCTGAGCACATAGAAAATGCTTAAATAAATATTAGTTATAACCTTCTTCATCATGATCATCATCATTACTATCAACAACTAATGGAAGACAAATAAATAAAATTTAGAATCAGAGATGTTTTAGCAGCAGAAAAAGTGAAGTGGTGCCTATTCCTTTGAGATTTATAGGACGGGAGAAAGAATAACTATAGAAATAAAAATGGTATGTTAAGAGTAGATCAGGGAGAACATTTTAGAGGGATTGCACTTTTAAAAAATAGATCATTTTCTGAGAGCAAGAATGGAGGGGTAGCAGGGGGAATTGGGGTTTGGATGAGAGGAGGTCTGATCACCAAGGTCCCATTCAGCAATAAATTCTATGAATCTGTGCTTTGTTGCTGTGGGGAATGAAACACAAAATCCCATTTTCCCTTTTCCCAGCATTTTCAACCATCTAGAACACTGAAGATGAATTAAAAGAATCTTAAGTGAAAATTTGAACTTCTAAAAGAAAGGAAATGGTGTGTGGGGCCAACAGTGCAGATAAACAAGTGGATGCCTGAGCTGTGACTTAATTTGAAATACTACCATAATGGGTTTTCTTTTGTTTTTTTGTTTTTTGTTTTTTGCTGCAGCT
>NW_016815747.1:153293-156898 GCF_001698545.2 Rhinopithecus bieti | reverse complement strand
TGCTGTGGGGAATGAACACAAAATCCCATTTTCCCTTTTCCCAGCATTTTCAACCATCTAGAACACTGAAGATGAATTAAAAGAATCTTAAGTGAAAATTTGAACTTCTAAAAGAAAGGAAATGGTGTGTGGGGCCAACAGTGCAGATAAACAAGTGGATGCCTGAGCTGTGACTTAATTTGAAATACTACCATAATGGGTTTTCTTTTGTTTTTTTGTTTTTTGTTTTTTGCTGCAGCAATTAGAAAAAAAATGAAGCAGGTTGTTTCAGATAAACAGAAGCTGACTGATAATGGGGCTCCTGAAGAAACAGAAGCTACTGATAAAAATTGAATTCAGCAAGCACTTTAAGGATAAAGAGTTGGCAATGCAGTCAGACTGGTGGGCTGTTACGGAGCCTCTAAGAAGAGCATATTGTTAGGTAAAAGAATTGCGCATTGTGCCGGCACGGTGGCTCAAGCCTGTAATCCCAGCATTTTGGGAGGCTAAGGTGGGTGGATCACCTGATGTCAGGAGTTGAAGACCAGCCTGACCAACATGGTGAAACCCCATCTCTACTAAAAATACAAAATTAGCCGGGTGTGGTGGCACATGCCTATAATCCCAGCTACTTGGGAGGCTGAGGCAGGAGAATCACTTGAGCCAGGGAGGTGGAGGTTGCAATGAGCCCAGATCACGCCATTGCACTCCAGCCTAGGCAACAAGAGTAAAACTCCGCCTCAAAAAAAAAAAAAAAGAAAATTGCACATTGATATCGTGCTCAAGGGTTCATAAGTGAGAAAGAGGGTATATTATTTTTGATATTTCTATTTGCCTTGCTGAAGAAAACAAATAAATAAACAAACCAAACTAAAATTAAAAGAAAACAAACCAGTGGCTGGCAGAAACAAATCTTGAGACATAAATAAATTGGACATTGATTCTCATGTTTGAAGAAGAAGCTAGATAAACAGGGAGCTATGAAAAAGCTTTTATTAATTCTAGCTTTGTGATCAGGAAATCAATATGTCCTGTACGGGTATTTTACAGACACTATACACAAACATACACATATATGAGTGTTTGCGTATGTATATAGACAGAGACAGATTCTTGCTCTGTCATTGATATGGTTTGACTCTATGTCTCCGTCCAAATCTTATATCCAATTGTAATCCCAATGTGTCAAGGGAGGGACCTGTAATCCCCACATGTCAAGAGAAGGAAGTGATTGGATTATGGGGGCAGTTTCCCATGCTTTTCTCCAGATAGTGAGTGAATTCTCAAGAGATCTGATGGTTTTATAAATGGCAGTTTTTCCTGTGTTCTCACTTCTCTCTTCTGTCGCCATATGAAGAAGGTCCTTGCTTCTCCTTTGCCTTCTGCCATGATTTCGAGTTTCCTGAGGCCTTCCCAGCCATATGGAACTGTGAGTCAATTAAACCTCTTTCCTTTAGAAGTTACCAAGTGTTGGACATTTCTTTATAGCGGTGTGAAAATGGACTAATATAGTCATCCAGACTGTAGTGCAGCAATGCAATGAAGACTCACTGCAGCCTCAGTCTCTCCTAGGTTCAAGTGACCCTCCTTCTTCAAACTCCTGAGTAGCTGGTATTACAGGGCTGTACCACCATGCCTGCTATTATTTTCCAATTTTTTTTTTTTTTTTTTTTTTTTTTGTAGAGACAGTGTGTCCCTATGTTGCCCTGCCTGGTCTCAAACTCCTGGGCTCAAGCAATCCTCCTGCCTTACTTACAAGGTGTTGGGATTACAGGGGTGAGCCACTGCATGTGGTCTAAGTGTTATATTTTTATAGTGGATGATAAAGCACCTTCCTCCACTCTCTGATCCAGACCCTTTGGTCTCTTTTCAGTGCCTGGTCTGTATCATGCTAGTCTATGCCTCAGAGCTTTCACACATCATAGTCCTTCTGCTTGGACTGCTCTGTCCACCACCCACACAGTTTCTTACCTAAGATCCTAATTATCTTTTAGGTCTTAGCTTAAATGACACTACCTCAGGGAAGTCTTCTCTGATATCTATATCTATCTATCTATCTATCTATCTATCTATCTATCTATCTATCTATCTGCCCTTGTAACATTCTGAACTTGTCTTCTATATACTTGGTATATAAGCATAGCTGAATATTTTCAAGTTATTAGTTTGATGTCTGTGTTTTTTGTTAGGCTGGCTTGGAGAGATTCTCATCATTCACTTAGTCTCCTAATGGGTTCTAACCAATAAACTATGCACACAAAGAATAAAGAGCAGTGGCCAATAAACCCAAAGTACAGGGAAAATGGTTACAGGACACAGATTAGGTCTGAGGCCAAAATAAGCATTTGTACTCTTTCATTGCCTAGATTCAAGATACCTAGATCTTGGTGCTGACCTGGCCAATTTAGCAACCTGGGTGAGGAGCAGGAAAACAGAGAATAGAGTCTACTGACACAGTGGTGTATAAAAATGGAGATGGCACTGCCTTTCTTACTCATGGGTAAGGCAGGCAGTGGAAGAGACAAAACAGAGACTCTTTCCTGCTTTTGGAGGCAAGGGGATCTCAGCTGCTAGAATACCATGGCTCAGTGAATGGTTGAATTTGACCAATGAGATTAGCCATTCCTCCTTCTGTGGAGAGAACAGAGTGTGCTAGTAAAGAGAGAGGCTAGTAAAAGTGGGAGATAGAGATGAGATGAGGGAGGGAAGAAATAGATCTGAAACTCCATCAGACTATTAGGCCAGGGACTTCATCTGTCTTATTTACCCAATGCATCATCTGTGCATACATCAAAGAGCAGTTGCAAAGTTTAGAAGAATTAATACCCTCGCCTAGCACAGTACCTGGCAAATTGTAAGCATTCAATATATATTTGTTTGTGTGTGTGTGTGTGTGTGTGTGTTTGACAGAGTTTTGCCATGTCGCCCAGGCTGGAGTGCAGTGATGCGAACTTGGCTCACTGCAACCTCCGGCTACTGGGTTCAAGTGATTCTTGTGCCCAAGCCTCCCAAGTAGCTAGGACTACGGGCACGTACCACCACACCTGGTTGATTTTTTTGTGTTTTTGTAGAGATGAGGGTTTGCCATGTTGCACAGGCTGGTCTCGAACTCCTGACCTCAAGTGATCCTCCTGCCTTGGCTTCCCAACGTGTTGGTATTATAGGCATGAGCCACTGTGCCTGGCCTTAATATATATTTGTTGAATCATGAATCAGTTTTTACTGGAATTACTGAATCACGGCTAAATGGCCCGTCAAACTTTTGAAAAGACACTGTTATTTAACAGAAAATGTGAGGTAGGAAATTTGGTTCCAACCCTGGTTGTGCTACTTGATGTTTGACCTTGATGAAGACACTCAGCATCCCTGGGCCTTGGTTTTTTCAAATGAAATATAAGCCAGGGGAATAAGCTTGATCGTAACTGGTTCTTTCTAGCTCTCTGGTCTGATCCCAAAATGTGAGGTTCCAGTGCTCTCTGGCTTTAATTAAGCAGAAAAAACAAACAAACAAACAAACAAACAAAAAAACCCTAGTACAAGAAAGTAGAATCTTTTCCTTAAGAATTACATAAGAGGCCGGGCGCGGTGGCTCAAGCCTGTAATCCCAGCACTTTGGGAGGCCGAGA
>NW_016815747.1:148149-151260 GCF_001698545.2 Rhinopithecus bieti | reverse complement strand
AAAAAAAAAAAAAAAAAAAAAAAAAAAAAAAGAGTTACATAAGAAAAAGCTTTCTAAAGTCCATTAGAAGTGGCAGATTTTGAAAAGTAAAGTCTAATTAGAAATGTAGAAATGTAAGAAGCTAGAGGTGATTCTAAAAGAACCCAAAATGAATGCAAAACAATCTTAAACAAGGACAATTAGAGCTTTTAAAAGTAATTAGCAGAATAATTTAAATCTCAATTATTTGCCTATAGACAATTTACTAACTAAGGATAAATATTTGTCAGTTAGTTTTCCCCTTTGGTCAAAACTGCAGAGGTTAAAAGTAGTAAGGTGTAGAAGTTACTAGAGAGCTACAGTTAATATTCTGTTTTCTTAACCTGCAACATGGGTTTACAGTTAATGTACGTGACTTATCAATTCACTATAGTCTTTAATATGTGACACTTTTTTCTTTTATCTGAATACTTAACACACAATTACAGAGAGTATGCATACTTAAATCTTTCTTTAACTTCTCTCTAGTTGCCAAGTATGACTTTCCAGTTTACTATTTTCATGGAGTAAATATTCAAGCAGGACTTTCCTGAAATTCTGAATTTATAATTATTCACAGTAAAGATTTTGCCCTTTTATTTTTACTATTAAACATTGTACAGTTGAGACCCCAAACTAACATACTTAACAAAATATTCTAAAGGTACTACTATGTTCCAGGCATAGTGATAGATATAGCAAGTACAGAATAAAAATAAGAAAATTCTTGGCTTTAACGGAGCTTATAGTCTAATGGAGGAGAAAGTCATGCAAAATAAAAAAATATATATAATTATAACTGGGAGTCGTGGCTCACACCTGTAATCTCAGCACTTTGGGAAGCCTGAGACAGACAGATCACTTGAGCCCAGGAGTTTGAGACCAGCCTGGGCAACATGGTGAAACCCCATCTCTACCAAAAATACAGAAAATTAGCTGGGCATGGTGGTGCATGCCAGTAGTTCCAGCTACTCAGGAGGCTGTGGTGGGAGGATCACTTGAGCCCAGGAGTGGCAGGTTGCTGCGAGCCGAGATTGCACCACTGCACCCCAGCCTGGGCTACAGAGTGAGACCCTGTCTCAAAAGAAAAAAAAAGATAATTGTTCTGGAAATAAAAACACTGGGTCTTGAAGTTGACAGATGTACAAGGTGCTATGGGAGTATATAGGCAAGAGTGAATAATGATTTCCTAAGAAGTTAACTAAGCCTCATGGAGAAGATGCCATTTGAGTGGGTAGTAAAACATGCACAGAGAGTGAGTACATTACGCACAGAGAGTGAGTACATTACTAACAGAGAGAACAGCACACATAGAGCAAAGGAGTTAGTAAAAAGCATACTTTGCTGGGAAAACGTGAGAAACATAGTTTCTTTGGTAGGAAATATTTAAAACTATAAAGAGCTTTTGTAATTCAATGAGAAAAGATGAACACCTCAATTGAAAAATTGACAAATATTATAAAATATTTATTAGGCCCCTGCTAGGTTTATACTATAGTAACAATGAAAGCTACAACAACATATTTCCTGCCCTTGTGGAGCTTGCAGTCTAGTGGGAGATGCAGATAAGTAAATAGAGTAATTACCATTTGTGTGTGTGTGTGTCTTTGTGTGTGTGTGTGATGAAGCTGCCATCAGAACACATTGGAGAAGCACCTACTCCATACCTGGGAGGCCAGGAAAAGCTTCCTGAAGGAAGTAGCCTCTAAATTGTAAATGTAAAAAATAGGTAGATGGTAGCCAGACGCAGATAGAAGGGAACTGGAGGATGAAAAGGCAAATGAGTAGTAGTCCTCATAGTGAACAATGTACATGAAGGCCTAGAATTGAGACACAGCATGGTATATTTGGGGAAAATTAAGACATTTCAGTGTAACTAAAGCGTAGGGTATAAAGGGAGGAGTCAGATCATGTAAGCATTGCAAACCATGCTGAGAAGTTTTGGATTTTCTTGAGGAAGTCATTGAAATGCGCTAAGCAGGGAATATCATGATTAGATTTGGGCCTTAGCCAATATGACAGACTACTATGAGAATGAATTGGAGTGTGCCCAATCTGAGGCCAGCAGACCCTTTAAGAAGATTTTTCCATGACCCAGAAAGAAAAGATAAAGATAATGGTGGCTTGCAAAAGGGGGACATCAGTGGGAATGGAGAACAGAGGATGCATTTGAAATATAGTTAGAAGCAAGAATTAGCAGAACTTGGTGATTGATAGGATGTAGCTGGGGTGGTGGCAAAAAGAAGTAGGAATAGCTTTGGAAAGTAAGACAATTAATCATGTTCTGGAAATGTTGAGTTATGGGTGCCTAAAAGATTGAAAATGGAAATTTACAGAAGGCATTTGGTTATATGGGCCGGGAACTCAGGAGAAAGGAATAGTAATAGTGAATAGCACATAAATAAAGAGTAAATAAATAAAATAAACAGTATATAAGTAAATAGTAGCCTATGACATGAGGATATCCAGAGACAGTGAGTACTGTAAGAAAAGACAGAATGCTTAGTTAGGACAGAACCCTGAGATAGAACTCTGTCTTTTAAGGAATGTACAGAGAATGAAAAGTCCTTAAAGATGTGAAGGAATGGTCAGAGAGGTAGGTAAGAGAAAAGCCAGAGGGGCAGTGTACCGTGGAAGCTAAATGTAGATAGTGTTCAAGGAGGAGGAAGTATTTTAACTGCATCAAAGTTGCTGAGAGGTTGAGTAAGATAGCACTGAAGAACGTGCTTTGGATTTAGTAACGAGGAGGTTGTGGAGAGCAGTTTGAGTGGAATGTTGCGGGAGGCACCTTGGGTGTCTGCCAGTGGGTGAGAAGTGAAGTGATAACAGAAATTAGACAAGAGAACATGCACTCACAATTCACAAAACAAAAAATACAAAGGGTGAGAAAACATAAACATGTTCTATTTCATTAGAAATAATATTTTTAAAAAAAGCAAAATAGAATAACATAGCTTTTTTTTTTAGCAAATCAAGTTGGCAAAGACAGACAATTAATATATTGTCATTCACACATGGTTAGCGGAAGTGTCATTTGATACAACCTTGGAAAGCAAATTGACATTAATTTTAAAAGTTTTAAAATATGTATGC
>NW_016815747.1:138930-146236 GCF_001698545.2 Rhinopithecus bieti | reverse complement strand
CAAAGTGCTGGGATTACAGGCTTGAGCCACCGCGCCCGGCCTGTTTTTACTTTTTCTAACATGCAACCATGTGACTTTAAGAAGAGGCAATCACAACTACAGAATAGGAAAAGAGAAAATGCTCCCAAAGAGCTGCATTAAGAATACAATTTCTTAAGTTTTGTGTTCCTATAGCAAATTTGGATATAGGAACCAATGTTCAAGTGTACATGGAGGAATTTGCAGTAATTTTTTATTATCTCTTGGCCCCCACCTTCTTTTCCTGTACTTTAAATAAATTGAATTATGTTCTTTAAATAAGTTGAAGGATGAATGAAGGAATTTCCCTACTAAAAGTTTTACTGTTATAAAGCCAACAAAATGCAAAAGGGAATTTAATGTAACATTTAGAAATGACGTTGTATGACTAACAGCAAAAAAAAAAACACACAACTATGCCAGCTTTTTTGGCCCCGATTGCCAGCAATCTGTAGTTTAGAACGCTGACTCCTTGAAATGCTCTATTGTCTTAATTTTCTAGATAGAAGTCTCATGTAGTTTTCCACTTGTGTCTTTGGCTTCCTTCTTTCTCTCTCTCTTGTTTACAGGTTAATCTTATCCTAGCCAGTTTTAGGATATCGCGTCTCAATCTGTGCTCTTTCCTTAGGAGATCTTATCCATGTCTAACACTTGAAATACCACCTTACTCAGATAACTTTCAAAATAGTATCTCTAGCACAAGTTGTTCCTCCAGCTCCAGGCTTTTAGAATGAACTGCCTGCATGATATATCTTCTTGTCCTGAAGGTACCTCAAACTCACTATGTTCAAAAGTAAAATCATAATTTACCTCTCCAAACAATGGTCTCTACCCATAGCACCACTATCTATTCCTGGCAGGCAAGCCTAAGTCATCTCTGACACTTCTTTCCTCTCTTTTCCTTGCCATATTCAATTCATCAGTAACTCTCTCAATTTATCCTAAATATTTCTCACTTTTGTTTCTCTCTGGCTATTCCACCATTAGTCTAGTACAATATACTGTCTCTTACTAGACAACTTCAAAACCTAATAAGTCATCTTCTTGCATCTGCTTTTGCCCCCAGTCCATTTTCCACAGTGCAAGTCATTTCAAAATACACATATGAGCATGTAATTCTCCTTGCCACCAATCATGGGGGAAGTTCAAAGTCTTAACAAAGCATTGAATGATCTGCCTTTACTCACACCCTCCAGTCTCATCTCACTCTGAGCTTGCCTCAGCATCTCGTACTCATCTAGCTTTCCTTTAATCCCTGTTCTCTCTAAGCATCTTCCTGCCACAGGGCCTTTGACCATGCTTTCTTCTTGGCTTGGAAAGCACTTATCTCATTTTCCCTAGCTAACTCACACACACCATTCAAATCTTAGCTTATTTTTCTTAAGAAAGGCGTTTATGACTTCCTTGACTTGGTCAGCTCCTCCTATCTTACACGCTCATACTCCATTGTGTTACTCTTTCTTATGTTCCTCACAATTTTTTAATAATACATCTTTAATATACCTGTGTTATTACCTGCCTCCTTCACTAGAGTCTAAGCTACATGAGGACAAGGATTGTGGATAGAGGTAGCTTAGCTTCCACAGTTTCGAGTGGCTGTCCAGTCAGGAATTAAATTTCTTGAACCACTGCAGTTTAACACTAAGAAGAATTACATTTCTTAGACAAATGAATTGAATTTCTAGCCAAATGAATATGATTGAAAGTGATGTGCGCCACCTCAGATCTCAGCTGTTTAGTCTTCCACAATGTCCCTTCACGTGGAAGTGACCTCTTCCATTATCTTTTCCTCTTCCTGCTAGCTAGAATGGAGGTAAGCCTGAGAGTGACTTTGGAAACCATATGTTTAAAAAAGCCTGAGCCTCTGTCAGCTTATGCCCCTGATTGACTATAATATGAAGGACTACTGACATGCCAACCTGTTGACCCACTGGTACTGTTACATAAAGAAATGCACAACTTACATTTGTTTCCTACGGCAGTTTCCCTACCCCAACTATTTCAGGGATGATGTTTGTCTTCTTCACCACTGTATCCCTAGTGTCATCACAGTGCTTTGCACGTGGTAGATACTCATGAGCTATTTGTTTAGTGAAATAGAAACTAGTCTTTCAATAAATATTTGTTACATAAGTGATATTATTTTTGTATCTACACATTAAAAGTGGTGTATAATTGCTTGAAGAAAACGGAATAGACATACAAATGGTAGACTTTTGACTGAAATGACCAACCAATTTGACTTTTTGAAGTAATTTCTCCTTAGTAACAATAGTGAAACAAAATGGATGCCTAGGTGCGTGTGAAAAAATGGTGAATCAACTAAGGTAAAAGAGTGTATGGTCATATCAAACAAATATTGTGAAGTCTTAGTCTAACACTTAGGAAGTATATTATTCAAAATAAAATGTGTTTTGCAGTATGTACAATCATAGTGTAGTCTTTTATGGGATTCGCTGTTGTAAAACTTGAGAAAAAAATTAAATTGTTCTATGGTGAGATTACTTTCAGTTCTCCATTTACAGATTCTGTCTGTGTTGGGTGAGGTGCCATGTTTGCATCCATTTGTGTTGGTTGGATCTATTAGTGTGTTTATCAGAAATGAATGTGTGTGTGTGTGTGTGTGTGTGTGTTCTTCAAATCCTTGTTTAGTGGTCTGGGGTAAGAAGGGGTGATTCCTTTCCTCCCCATTATAAAGGTCATGACCACCACCTCCATAACAAAAGACAGGTTAATAAGAGAAAACCGCATCTAATTTATTTGGTCATACTTTTACATGACACAGACGCCTTCAGAATAAAGACCCAAAGATGCAGAGAAAACTGTCTATTTCTATGCTTAGGTTCAATGAAGCAAGGGCAGCCATATAAAACTGTGATTACATAAAAAGGGTATGAGCTAATAGAAAAGACTGAGTGGGGAAACCTAGCAAGGCATGTCTGTTCAGATTCTTCTTGGCTTCTCTGTTCTAGCATTTCTTCTTCCCGTGTATGAGATAGACCTTTGCAGAATGAGGATCTTAATTTCCTTATGTCCACTTCTTTCTTACACAGAAAAATGGGGGGAAATTAGAGTAATGCTTTTAGGGTTTATGATTGGCTTTGGAGAAAAAGGGTACTGATTTCTATGGAGTCCCTTGAGGAGGAGGGATTCTAGTTTCTGTGGCTAGCCTAGAAGGGAAACAGGTTCTGGTTTCTATGACCAGTCTTGGGAAAGAGGAATTTTCATTTCTATGGCTTGCCTTAGGGAGGAATGAGGGGCAGGAGACAAGAGGACAGAAGGTCAAAGAGGAACTTCACTTCTGAGGCTACTTCTGAGGCCTTCACTTTAAGGTACTGTTTTCTGAATCCCAACAGTGGAATGTAAGGGTTACCCAACTCTGTTATTTAGAGAAGAGCTGGTTGTGCAAGAGAAACCATCAAGAATTTGCACTTCACTCCAGGAATCACAAATTCACCATTGAAGAATCCAGGAAAGCGTTTCTGTGATGGGAATAAATTAGGTTTTCAATTATTGGCAGCACCTGTTTTGGTGAGAATGTGTATATGGGGGCTTGCACACTTGTGGGCCAGGAGTGTGCAAGTGTGTCTATACAAGTGCGGCTGGGGAGAGTGGGGGCCCCAGTCATCCAGGTGTCAGGGTAGAAGGTGGTGTGTCAGTTGGATGGCATGGCTTTTACTTTCTCTTTGTGTCCTCAAAGGCTGTGCCTGGGAGAGGATACACCCCCCCACACACACTACCCCATTTTCCCAGTTTTGGGGAGGACCCTGATTTTAGTCAGTGGCCTCTGTCCTGTATGTGTACTATGTCCCCTTTTCTTCAGAGCCCCAGTGGCCCAGGTAGCTTTAGGAAGGAGCAGGATGAAGGGAGGGAAGAGGCGGGAGGCAGGTCAGGGCCTGCATGGAATCATGTGATTCTGTTGTCTTCAGGGTGCTTATTCCTGGTTAATGTGTCATTGGGGAGTGATTCAAGCTGCTGTGTGCTGGAAGGACCTGAAGAGTGTGCCACTTACATGGCTGCCATTTTTATTTATAATTCACCTGTTTTGTACTTGCTGTTCTCTGACCCTTCCCTGTACTTTCCCAACTAGATGCTCATTCTGCTGGGTAGAATGTCCTCTTCCTTTTCCCTTTATAAGTACCCTATTTTCTCCATGTAAAAGTAATAAGAATATTTTGCTAGTTGCTTACTATGTGCAAGGTCTATTCCCTCTATTTTCTCATTTAATCCTCATGAACATTTTATTCAGTGATTCTAAATTATCTCCATTTTATGAATGAGAAAGCTGAGGCTCTGAGTCTTTAGATAACTTAGCCTCAGTGAGAAAGCTGGCAAGTATCAGAGCTAGAGTTTTGCTGAGAAACCTGACAAATTGGTTTCTGATATGTCCTGCTTTGTGAAATGATACTTCCTTCATGAAGCCATTTTTCATGTTCCCACCAAGATGTGATCCCTTCTTGCAACTTCCTGTGCATTCTTTACATGGTTCTGTTATCATATTCTGTACTTTATTATGAATATATGTGTTTCCTTGATGCAGACTATGAACTCTTTGGGGCAAGGACTGTATCTACCCATCTTGTTCTCCCCTTAAATGACTTTAGAAAAGTCACTTAACTTCTGAGTTAGTCCACCTTTATAGTGTGAAAAGGTTGGCCCAGTCAGGGGTTGCTAACTCAGGTGAGTACAGGGATCAAACATGCAACAAATAATTGAGATGGCCTATTCGGCTGAGACATCCTGAAGAGCACAGCACTGTTTCAAGGGAGTGGCAGCTACACAGTTCCTACTGACTGACTGTGGTCAAGCTGGAATGTTGGGCTGCTGTTGCCAGATCTTTTGATTTTCCAAGAGAAATCAGAAAGCTGGATTTTTAAAAAGTGATATCTCTTGATTTTTAAATGTTAGATCAACTAAAATACAGACTAGTTTTATATGGGCTGGATCTGAGTCAATGACTGGTAGATATTTGTTATGTAGAATGAAAATTCTATGTAAATGGATATTCTGATACTTATCAACTATTTTCTAGAAATCAATGCTATTATCAGTACAATTTCCTATAATATTTAAAGTTTAAAAGAAGGGAAAAGAAATATCAAACCACTAAGGTTTTACTAACATTTTGGAACAACAGACATATATTTTAAAAACTAGTCTAGGCTGAGTGTGGTGGCTCACTTCTGTAATGCTAGCACTTTGGGAGACCGAAGTGGGCAGATCACCTGAGGTCAGGAGTTCAAGAGCAGCCCAGCCAACATGGTGAAACCCTGTCTCTACTAAAAATACAAAAATTAACCGGGCGTGGTGGCACGTGCCTGTAATCTCCGCTACTCAGGAGGCTGAGGCAAGAGAATCACTTGAACCCAGGAGGTAGAGGTTGCAGTGGGTGAAGATCGCGCCACTGCACTACAGTCTGGGTGACAGAGTGAGACTCCTTCTCCAAACAAACCAATCAAAAAAACCCAAAACAAACGAAACCTAGTCTAAGAGCCTTATTCTCTGATTATCTGTATGTATATTTATAAGCATAGTAGTATATGTAATTTACATGTGTATCACTGAATAGGTACATATGTACGTTTATACAGAATTTACAAATTTTATTACATTTTAAATTTATATGAATTTACTATTGCATTTATAGAATATGTAAATTTATGTCGTAGATTTAAAAAACTTCTAAAGTCTCAGATTCAATTTCAGTTGAAAGAGGTGGAAAACTGGACAATGATCTCATTGCTTTGATACTCCAATTCCCTAAACTAGGCAAACCTTGGAAAATAAATGGCTTAAAATTGTTTTCTGCTTTTGCTAGAATTTGAAATGACTGTTTAATCTGTTTTGGTTATATCCTATATGCTAAGAATACTTTTGGGAAGCTACATGTTGACAAGAATAAAAATGAACTAGATCAGCCCCTTCCAGTACTTGCAAAACAATAGAAACGCTTTTCAAGTTTTATTGCAAGAGTTCTGAGTTTCTCAGGTCACCAGAGCTTTATGCTGAATATCCCTATTGATAAACATCTAAAATTTGATATAAAGAACTAACTCACTGTGGACATGGCATAGCATGATGTATTGTAGGGATATAAAGACAGGTAACANAAAAATAAAAAAAATAAAAAAATAAAAAGAATAGGCTAGACATTTATTCGATTAAATGGCATGCTTATTTTCTTTCTAACTTTGTTGATGCTCTGTGTTACAAGTTCTTTGGGGGTAAGAGTAATAAGAGTATTGTCTTAAACGAAAATAACTTCAAATTTCTTTCTTGTGGAGTTTGTTCTAGGTTGCAGGTTGCATTTTTAGTAAAAAGTAAACAGAGATGGTTATAAATTAGCCAGAAGAATGACCAGAGGGAGAGAATTAATACAATCTCCATGACATTCCACAGATTAGACAATGTTGGAACTAGAAGGGACTTCTGCAGTTTCTTGGTAATTATTCTAACCCTCTGAAGGAGTTAGACTAGTTATCTCCAAGACCCTTCACAGCTTACTTGACAAATGGGGCAGCTGGGTCCCAGGTCGAAGTTTATGTTTACTGTGGATCTCCCTCAGGGGAAAGGGAAACAGAGCTGATGATTAAAATGCGTAAATGAATTTGGATAACTTAAAATTGGTGGTAGTTTACATGTCACTTCAAATAAATGAGCAGAGTTCACCTAGTGCTTGAGATCCTAGAGATAAGTTTTCTGACATATCTATTTCTTTATTCTTAAACTAATTCTAACATATCTTGGGTATCTATGTGGAAATAATCAAACCAATGAAACCAAATGCCCCTAGCTCAGTGCCTGGTTCATTGCTGGTACTCAACATACATGTGTTTGGTGGCCCTGGGCAGTGATGGTCACTGTAGATTTTATTTTTCATGTTTTTAGTCTAGGTGTCTAACTACCGGTAGTGGAAGAAACTTTGTGATATTAGGAGAGTAAGTGTTCAACCAGGAGCAGTGTCTCACGCCTGTAATCCCAGCACTTTGGGAGGCCGAGGGGGGTGGATTGCCTGAGGTGAGGAGTTCAAGACCAGCCTGGCCAACATAGTGAAACCCCATCTCTACTAAAAATACAAAAAATTAGCTAGGAGTGGTGGCAGGCACCTGTAATTGCAGCTACTTGGGAGGCTGAGGCAGGAGAATCACTTGAACCCTGGGAGGCGGAGGTTGTAGTTAGCCGAGATCACGCCACTGCACTCCAGCCTGGGCAACAAGAGCAAAACTTCATCTCAAAAAGACAAAAAAAAAAAAAAAAAAAAAAAAAAAAAAACACCCAGGGGGGGGGG
>NW_016815747.1:132411-135806 GCF_001698545.2 Rhinopithecus bieti | reverse complement strand
AAGAGACTAATGAGAGATTTATTCTGCAAACCCCAGCCCGGAATAAAAAAAAAAAAAACAGACTATATTGATTCATAAAAACATTTGTTCCTAATGATGGGATGAAAATTACTTATTCAAAAACATCTCTTTGCCATGTCTTATTTTTTTTTAAAAAAAGCAAAAGGTCTCTATCATTACTAGATTATACTTTTCATGTAAATGGAAATCATTTAAATGTATAAATGAAAATATGGAGAATATGTGTGGTATAAGAGATCTTCCATAACGAGAACCAGTTTTTGAAAATATGTAGTTTGCCATGTAATAATAAACCAAAATGGCATTTTAGAGCTTGGCACCTTATGTAGCACACTGAACATATGTCTGCAATCAAAAGATTATCTAAAATTCTTACCATTTAGCTATCCCTGGCATAAAATAACTATAGAAACATGCTGTTGTATCCCCAAGGGCCAATGAGTGGAGCTCAAAGGAAATAGAGAGAAGCAACCTGAGAAATTTCTCTAAGATGGTTTACGGTCTCAAGAGAACTACAAGCCTTTTACCAAAACACTGGGAGAAAAAGAACAAGAGTTTCTCTAGGTCAAGAGAGCATGTAGTGAGAGTAAAGGCAGAAAAATAAGGAATTGAGGTCAGAGAGTGGGATATTGGAGTTAAGGATTTCTGATATAGAGTAGTTTTGAGGAATGGCAAGAAATACAGGTCCACTATGGTAGTGGGTAGGTGGAGTGTGATGAAGGTAAATGTTACAGGAGTTAGAGTATTAAGGTATTGTAAATGCAGGGTGCTGAGTGGACTGACAATTCATAGGGATCTTTATTGATTGAACAAATAGTCAGGGCCAATTGTGTGGAAAGTATTGTAGAAGATATAACCATAAATGAGGAAAATACAGTTCCTGACTTCATTGAACTTCCATTCTAGCAGAGGAGACAACTAATTTCATCACAATATAACCAATGTTACTTCTCAAAAAACAAAGAAATACATTTAGGCAAAGGACATCTTTCCTCTCCGGTAGCAAATAATAATGTGATTATCTCTAGGAGGCTTGTCTTTGCTCATCATTTTCTATCATTTTCAAGTCAAAATATTTTCTGGAAGCTATAGTTATAAATCCCAGTTCATAGATGAAAATAAAATAGACTCGAAGTTAGGTGATTTACTCTATGTCATATAGCTAGAGAGTGGCACAGCTAGGATTCAAAACTGGATCTGTCATAGTTGCAGTCCTGCTATGGCAATGGAAGGTGACTACAGCCTATTTTTCCAGTAGACTGTAACTGAAAACTATGGAAAAACACACACAAAAAATCTACTTGAGGGCTCCAAAAAAGTTAATAAAACAGGAAGATAATAAACGCAAGTCAAAATTGGAATAAATAACATGCATGGTAGTTAGTTTTCCCTTTTTGTGTGTGTGTGTTCCTTTGTGCCAACGTTTGGTCCAACTCACATAGTGCTGTGGTGATGTTGAAGGTTAAAACTCGGATAGAAATCTCATCAACTTTCTGGTCAAAGAAATAAGGGCAATGAGCCCCACAAGACTGGAGAGTGTGGGAGGAATTACAAATGGAAGAAAACTGAAGGGGTCCCCTAATTCTGCATAAATTACAGCTGAATCCCTAAGCTACTCATGCATGGGATAGACCATAATGAGCAAAGTAAAGGCTTTGAGAACTGAAGTGAGATCATAACCACCCATACAAGTCTTGGGTTAACCTTGAATAATGCTTTCAATGGACAGATAAAAATAAAAAGAGCTAATTCTTAGAGGAATAAAATAAAATCCAGTATTTCAGAAATTTAATGAGGTATGATTTACATACTATAAAATTCACCTGTTTAAAATTTAAAACTAAATGATTTTTGAGAAATTTACTGAGTTAGCTGTGCAACTATCACTACAGTTTAGTTTTGAACATTTCCTTCACCCCAATAAGATCCCATTTCCTGATTACAGTTCATCTCTATTCTTATCTCTACTCCCAGAAAACTACTAATCTACTTTTTGTCTCTATAGATTTGCCTTTTCTGGACATTTCATATGAATGGAATCATACAATACATAATATTTTACATCTAGTTCTTCCACTTAGCATAATGATTTTTAGGTCCATCCATATTGTAGCATATATCAGTATTTTGTTCTTCTTAATGGCTGAAAAGTATTCCATTATATAGCTATTCCACCCGTAGAAGATTTAAACTGCCACCCATAGAAGGCAAGACAGAATTTATGAGCTGAATCTAACAGGATGATTACCTGATAAAACAAAACGTAAACATTATTCAGAGAAGTACAACAGGATAATTTTATAAATAACATAATAGTCAAAATGTCCAAGAATTGCTCTAAACTGGACATACTTAAAGCCAGTAAAAAAGTTACCAATTCTCAAGTGAGAATACATTCAGCAGATGTGAACCTTGAAAAATCCAGATGTTGGAATTATTAGAAACATTAAAAGAAAATGCATTCAAAATGAGTGGATAGATAAATGTTCTCAGCAGAAAAATAGGAGCTGTAACAATGAACAAAATGGAAAATTTAGAACTGAAAAACACAACATTTGAAATACAAATTTTACCAGTTGAGTTCAATAATAGACTAGAGATGACAGAAGAAAGAACCAGTGACCTAGAAAACAGGTCAGTAAATAGTGTCCAATCTGAGGAACACTAAGACAAAGAAGATTAAAATATTGAACAAAATGAACACACTTCAGGAACTTCTGAGTTATTATAAAGAAGTATAGCATTCATTCAGGTCATTAGAGAGAGAAAACTGCAAAAAATAATTTAAGGAATAATTGCAGAAAGCATTTCACATATAGTAAAACATAAATGAACATAATCCAGAAACTTGGTGAACCCAAAACAAAATAACTCAGAAAATACCATGCCCAGACTACTTAAACCAAGATAAATGTAAAAGTCTTAAAAGCAGTCAATAAAAACATCATATGATATATGTGGAACAATGATTTGAACACCTATGGATTTCCCATCAGAAATCATGAAGGCCGGAAGATGGTGGGACAACATCTTTAAAGTGCTGAAAGCAAATAACTGTTAACCCAGAGTTTTATATCAGGCGAAAATATGTTTTGTAATTGAAGGTGAAATGAAGACATTCTCAGAAAAAGGGAAAATGAGAGAATCTGTTACCTGCAGATGTGTTTTACAAGAAATGCTAAAGGAAGTTCATCAGGATGAAGGAAAATTATACCAAAGGGAAACCGAAATCCTTACGTTTGAAGAAACAGCAACATTATACTTATATGAATAAGTATAAAAGCCTATTTTTCTCTGAAATTCTTTAAAATATAAATTCATATTGAAATTAAAGGAATAAGATTTGGTGGCTTTTCAATGTAAGTAGATGTCAA
>NW_016815747.1:120352-128689 GCF_001698545.2 Rhinopithecus bieti | reverse complement strand
AGACTGTAGCCATATATAAGGTTGGTGAAAAAGTAATTGCATTTTTTTCCATTACTTTTAATGGCAAATCTGCAATTACTTTTGCACCAACTTTATACATATAGATGCACACACACACACAGAAATCCTAGAGAAATGATTACAATGTAATTCAAAAAGAAATTGCAAAAAGGCCAATATGTAAGTTGAAACAGAATAGTAAAATATATTTAATCCAAGGGAAAGCAGGAAACGTCAGGCCTAATCAAATGTCAGGCCTAAATCAAATCGTGCTAAAAATGACATTGAATATAAATAATCTCAGCACACTAATTCAAAGACAGATTGAAAATTGGATAATAAAAATATGAGCCAATTATATGCTGTCTACAGGAAATGCACTTTAAATATAAAGACATACATATGTCAACAATTAAATGATGGGAAAAGATACACTATGCCAACACTAATTTTAAAAATGCCATAGTGGCTATATTAATATCAGATAGCGTAAATTTAAAAGCAAGGAGTATTTCCAGGGATAAAGAAGGAATCTGCGATTATAAAAGAATCAGTACACAAAGAAGACATAACAATCATATATGTACATGCAGCTAACAATAGATCTTCCGAATACACCTGATAAAAAGTAAAAGAACTGAAAGGAGAAATGGACAAATCTGCAATTGTACATGGTAACTTTAACACACATATATCAGTAGTTGACAGAAATATTAGGAGCTGAATATGGATATAGAAGACTATCACCAACTTGAATTAATCTTCTTACTAAGTGTACATGGAATATGCCCTAGGATAGACTATTCTGGGCTATAAAACAAACTTTAAAAATGTAAAAGAATTGAAATCATACAAAGTATGTTTGCCAATCATAATGAAATTAAAGTAGAAATCAATAATAGAAGGATATCTGGAAAACCTTCAAATGTTTGGAAGACACCACTAAGTAACCTACGAATGAAAAAGGGAGACCCAAGGGAAATTAGAAAATATTTGGATTAAATTAAAACATTTGTGACATGCCGCTAAAGCAACTCTCCAAGGGAAATGTATAACACTAAATGCATGTGTTAAAAAAGAAAAAGTTCTCAAAATAATGGTCTAAGCATCTTTAAATATTTGTCCTTCTGTGACTGGCTTATTTCACTTAAAATAATGTCCCCAAGGTTCATTCACGTTGTTGCATGTTGCAGTTTTTTCCTTTTTTTAAAGGCTGGATAATATCTCATTGAATGTATATACCATGTATTCTTTATATTTTATTTATTTTATTTTATTTTTTATTTTATTTTTTAGAGAAAGTCTCACTCTATTGCCCAAACTGGAGTGCAGTGGTGCAATCTTGGCTCACTGAAACTTCCGCCTCCCGGGTTCAAGTGATTCTCCTGTCTCAGCCTCCCAAGTAACTGAGACTACAGGTGTGTGCCACCATGCCTGGCTAATTTTTTTGTATTTTTAGTAGAGATGAGGTTTCACCATTTTGGCCAGGCTGGTCTCGAACTCCTGACCTCAGGTGATCCACCCGCCTCGGCATCCCAAAGTGCTGGGATTACAGGCATGAGCCACCGCGCCTGGCCTATATCACATATTCTTTATTCATTCATTTATTGATGACATTTAAGTTGTTTCCACAACGTGGCTATCATGAGTAGTGCTGCAATAAAAAGATTGCTAATATCTCTTAAAGATCCTGATGCCAGTTATCTGGGATGAATACCAAGAAGTGGGATTGCTGAATCATGTATTAGTTCTACTTTTATTTTTTTGAGGATACAGTATACTGTTTTCTATGGTAGGTGCAGCATTCTGCATTTCCACCAACAGAGTACAAAGGTTCCAATTTTTTCACATTCTCACCAACATTTGTTGTCTTTTGTTTTGGTAATAGCCCTTCTAACAGGTGTGAGGTGATAGCTCATTGTGGTGTTGATTTGCATTTCCCAGATGATGTTGAACATCTTTTCATATACTTGTTAGCCATTTGTAATCTTCTTTGGAGAAATATCTATTCAAGTCTTTAGACCATTTTTTAATGGTACTACTTGGGTTTTTTTGCTGCTGAGTTTATTTTAAAATAATATTTTAAAATAATTCCATATTTAGTTCCATATTAGTTGATAGTTTACAACTACACTACTATAAACGTCAATCTAATTAATATTCTTGTAGCTACATCCTTGTACACATATGTGAAGATTTCTGTAGGATAAATTGCCAGAGGAGGGTCAATGAGTAAAAGCATTTTGAAACTTTGGATATATAATTGGCAATTTGGTAAATTCCTCTTACAAACATTTTGTTCCCTTGGCTCTTGGGTACTATTATTCTTTTGGTTTTCCTTTTACGTCATTGACTATCCCATTTCCTATTCTAGGTTCTGTTCCTCTTCCCAACCTCCAAATGTTGGAAAGCCCAATAGCTCAGTCCTTGGAGCTCTGCTTTATCTGTAATGGGTTTCTATATAATCTTAGCTGGAACCATGACTGCGAAATTTATATCTCTAGCCCAGGCCTTTCCCTGAATCCCAGGCTATCCTCTTGGATATCTAAAGGGCATTTTAAACTTAACATGTCTGCAACCATTATTTTTATTCCTAACCCCTCCTCAATCAGCTCTTCCCTTATTATTATTCAGTCGCTTAAGCCAAACACAGAAATATCTTTGATTTTCTCTCTCTTCCACAATCCACTTTGAATCCATCAACAAATCCATTCTAGTCTACATTCAAAATATAACTCAAATCTGAAAACTTCTCACCATCTCTGCTTTAACCACTCCAGCCCAAGACACCATCATATCTCAACTGAACTACTGCAACTGGATCCTAAGTGCTCTCACCCTCACCCCGCTAAAGTCATTCTACATACCATAGGATGAACAATCCTTTGAAAATGCAAGTAAGACTATGCCAATGACCTAGTCAAAGTCTTCCAGTTGGCCAGGCATGGTGGCTCACGCCTGTAATCCCAACACTTTGGGAGGCCAAGACTGGAGGACTGCTTGGGCCCAGGGGTTTGAAACCAGCTCGGACAACATAGCAAGACCTCATCTCAAAAACAAAGAAACAAATGAAAAAAATACTTCAGTGGCTTCCCAGTACACTTATGAAATCCATAGTTCTCTGTTCTGTACACACTGGTCTCCTTGCCATTTTGTTTGTTTGTCTGTTTTTTCTCCAGTTGCTTACAAAAGCACTCCTTGCTATTTCTTGATTGCCCCCAAGGACCTTTTCTCTTGCAGTTGCCTTGTTTTTTTATTTCATTACATTTTCTGCTCAACTGTTACCTCCTCAAGACCTCTTAGACCATTCTATATAAGACAGCACCTTCTGCCACTCTTTGCCTCCTTATCCTGCTTAATCTATTTATCATAGCATTTATCAGTAACAAATACAATATATATTTATTTGTTAATTTATTTTTGCCTCCTAAGAATGTAAGCTCTACAGGTGGCAAGGCCATGTTTCTATTTTCTTCATTGTTATGTATAACAAGCCCTCAATGAATAAATAAATTAATGAGGCTGATTGCTGTGATCTGAATGTTGGTGTCCCCTTAACCCAATTTGTATGTTGAGACCTTATCCCTAATGTGGTGGTATTAACAGGTGGAGCCTTTAGGAGGTGATTAGGTCATGAAGGTTGAGACTTGAATTAGTGTCCTTATAAAAGAGACTTCAGGGAGCTTGTTTGCCTCTTCCACCATGTGAGGATGGAGTGAGAAGCTGCCATCTATGAGGCAGAAGTCCTCACCAAACACCAAACCTGGTGCTGCCTTGACCTTGGACTTCCCAGCCCCCAGAACTGTAAGAAATAAATTTCTATTGTTAATAAATTGCCCAGTTGCCAGGTATGGTGGCTCATGCCTGTAATCTCAGTACTTCGGGTGACCAAAGTGAGAGGATCACTTGAGCCCAGGAGTTTAAGACCAGCTTGGATAACACAGTATGACCTAATCTCTACAAAAAATAAAAAATTAGCCGGGCATGGTGGTGCACGGCTGTAGTTCCAGCTACTTGGGAGGCTTAGATGGGAGGATTGCTCGAGCTAAGGAAGTCAAGACTACAGTGAGCCATATCACACCACTGCACTCTGGCCTGGGTGACAGAGTGAGTCCCTGTCTCAAAAAAAAAAAAAAAAAGAAAAAAGAAAAAAAGAAGAGGATCTATGTGGAGATTTTTTTCTTTCTTAGTGGTACATAAAACAATGTGCATCCTACAATTGATGGCATCAAAGATTTGATGAAGCATGCTACTTGAGCTGCCTGTCATTTGTCTACCATTTTATTTTATTTTATTTTGTTTTATTTTATTTTATTTTATTTTATTTTATTTTGTTTTATTTTATTTTATTTTTTCTGAGATTGAGTCTCCCCCTATCGCCTAGGCTGGAGTGCAGTGGTGTGATCTGGGCTCGCTGCAACTTCTGCCTCCTGCATTCATGTGATTCTCATGCCTGCCCCGAGTAGCTGGGATTACAGGTGCCCGCCACCACGCCTGGCTAATTTTTGTATTTTTAGTAGAGACAGGGTTTCGCCATGTTGACCAGGCTGGTTTCGAACTCTTGACCTCAGGTGATCTGCCCACCTTAGCCTCCCGAAGTGCTGGGATTACAGGCATGAGCCAGTACACCTGGCCTGTGTACCATTTTAGGTCCAGAATAAGTAGAGGACCTGGTGCTTGCCTTTGAAAAACTAACAAAGTGATAAGTCAGAATTGCATAAATCTTTTTAATTTTGGGCTAAATCCAGTAGGAATCATTTCACAAAAGTATCAGATTAGTAGTTTTCTGGTTGGGTTTGATGGGCCTGGCCAGGGGTTCCCAGACTATGAGTGAGAAAGAAAAGATAGGGGATATTGAGCTTAGCCAGGAATGCTTTTTGGCCCATACTGCAACTCCAGTGGAGCAGCTCTTCCCTTACCTATATTACATTATAGGTTTCCTTGATCTTCCCATTATTTCACTTGAATAAAAAATGCTATTGATTAAAATAAACGTAATTATTTGAAAACTACTGTTTTAAATGTTGAGAGAAGGGCCAAAGAGTATGTGCTAGAATTGTAGAAGAAGCCTTTCATTCAATATGTAGAAGGAAATTAGATAATGCTCTTTTATATTTATATAGTATTTTACATGCTTCCAAATGCATTTGCGTATATTATCCCACTGAAGCTTTATTACATCACCAAGAGTTAGGCAAGTCAGCTAGCACTACACTCATTTTACAAATGGGAAATATATTATCTGTGAGTTGTTCAAGATTACATTACTAGTTACTATAATCTATGGAAGAGCCAGAATTCAAGAATCAGAAATCAAAGTATTCTGATTCCAGTAGGAGAGCATTAACAAAATATGGACTCTTTCACAAGAAAACTTAATTTCTCTCAAAGACTTTGATTCTCTTAAAGCATATTAATTTAAGGTTTTCCTTTCAATCATATTTATCTATAGCTCAAATCTAATCCTCATATTACATTGTTCCTACACCTAAAGCTTTCTAGCTCAGAGTTTTCTCTCCTCTGATGCCCTGAGAAACAGCATAATGTGGTCACATTGTAATGTGATATAGCTGATATTTTTTCAAAAAATTGTGATGAGTAGATGCTTCTACCAGATTGCAAAAAAACTTATTTTAATGGTCTTTTATTACAGAATCATAAGGTAACGGATGAGGAGACTGGATTTAACAGACTGAATCTGGCAGCTTAACAATAATCAGTGTGCCAGACACAATTACTCTGTGCCAGACACATTACCCAAATCATTTCATTTGCTTTCTAACAACAACTCTATTTCATGAGATGATTGATAGCTCCTGAGCTGACTCCCTTCAGCACTATCACCCACTCCCTCCCTGAGGACATTCCATAGGAGATCAACCGTGAACAAAAAAAATCTTTTTTTTTTTCATCAAAAGCATTCAATTTTAAGAGACAGTTGTATGCTTTAATATTACACTTCAGCTTTTACTACCATTTAAACTTTAACATTAGGCATGTACAGCTAAGATCTGGAGAGCCTTTATCTGACAAGTAAGTGAGGTACTTCAAGACACTAGAAATTTAACTGTATAGTGCAGCTTTTGATGGAATAAAATGAAGATTACCCCAAAAGGCGAATTCTCAGGGATGGAAAGATACTTCAGACTTGCAGTCCAGTTTTATTGACACAATAATCGACTCAGAACAAATGTGAGAACTCTGGGGCTTTCTCAGGCCTTACAGGAATCCTCTCCCCTAGGCAACATGAGGTTAGACTGATTTCATATAGTTAGAATCTGCCCAGTATTTTGCTTCTGCATTCACCAGCCCCCATAGCTAAGACTACTTTGCCTTGCCTCAAATTCTGAGACCAATTCTGCTTTTATACAAGAGAAATAGAAGGAAAATAATGACATCTGTTAAGTACTTTCTCTGTGTCAGCCACATGATCCAAATCATTTCATTTGCTTCCTCACAACAGCTTAATACACAGCACTTACGACAGTAAATTCTATACACAATTTTTGACTGATTGAACAAACATGCGAAGTAGTTCTTCATACGTATTCCCATTTTATAATTGAAGAAATAGATGCTCAGATGGGTTAAATATGTTGCCCAACATTATAGAGGTGATTAATTTCTTCGTCTCTGTCTCCTTGTCTCCTTCCCTTCCTTTTTTTACCTTTTGCAAGTTTTAGAAAATTCTCAGAAGTTATACATAATTGGCATTGAGAACCTAAACATTACAAAAGTAGAAAATGTTAAAAATGAAAGTCTGTTTGTCTTTGTCATCCTCTATCCACTTTCCAGAGATAACAACTATAAGTAATTTGGTGTGTTCATGTCCTTTTCATTGTATCAAGCAAATCTTATCACTGTTGCTGTGGCTCTGGGTTGAAGCTCATAACTCCTGGATTTACATAACTTGACTTTGTCTTGATCTTTTGTTCCAGGCTCCCATTCTGTACCCCCAATTGTGCAACTATTTTTATTATTGTATCCTCATGCTTTTGTTTCTGCTACTGTCAGCAAGAGTATGTTGGTGTTGTTTATAATAAGGGTATTACTCTAGCTGCGTTTAAAAAAAATAAACCTTTTCTATTTAATTTGCTAGTGTACACTTGGCAGATGTGACAGACAGTGGAAATGTACTGTGCACCACTGCTTTATGACTGTGGTAGCAGTTGAAAAGGTAAGCATGGCGGCAGTATGCACTAAAATTGATAAATGGATTGTAAAGAAAAGCAGTACACAATCAGAGAACTGATAACTACTTGTTTCTGCACTCTGATTTGATGGGCTTCTATGATAGCGCCTCAGTCTTTCCGGAGGCAATCTGTGTTTTTGCAGAAACAGGTAAGCTATCTTAATAGATCTTTAGTTTATCATCAAATTTCTCCTTTCATTGTGTCTTGCAGTAATTTATCTTTTACAAGGGATCTGTACTGATTCCATTTACAGCAAATTTCTCCCCGACATGTTCCTTATTCAGCCATTTAACTATCTCTTCAGTACGTCAGTTCTAAGGACCAGCCATCACTGTTCTGTGACCACATTATTTTCTTCCTCATCTTCTTTTATTACCTACAGAACTCTCTTCTTTTGCTCCCCACCCCTACCAAATAATCTTCAGTATTTTTAGCTTTCCTGATGAGTTTTTCATTTAGTTCTTTTAACTTTCTTGCCTACTCATCATGAGACTCATGATATCTCTTTATTAACTCAAATAATGTCTTATTTATTTGATATTTTGTTAAGTCTGCAGAGCTCATTCTCTCTTTTATTTATTTATTTTTTTGAGACAGGACAGGATCTCACTCTCTTGCCAAGACTGGAGTGCAGTGTTGTGATCACAGCTCACTGCAGCCTTGATTTCCCGGGCTCAGGCCATCCTCCCACCTCAGCCTTCTGAGCAGCTGGGACCACAGGCACACCACCGTGCCCAGCTAATGTTTTTAATTTTGTAAGAAATCAGGGGTTGGCCGGGCGCAGTGGCTCACGCCTATAATCCCAGCACTTTGGGAGGCTGAGACGGGCAGATCACCTGAGGTCAGGAGTTCGAGACCAGCCTGACCAATATGATGAAACTCTGCCTCTACTAAAAATATAAAAATTAGCTGGATGTGGTCACATGCGCCTGTGATCCCAGCTACTCAGGAGACTGAGACAGGATAATCACTTGAACCTAGGAGGTGGAGGTTGCATTGAGCCAAGATCTCACCATTGCACTCCAGCTTGTGCAACAAGTGTGAAACTCAGTCTCAAATATATATATGTGTGTGTTGTGTGTGTGTGTGTGTGTGTGTATAACAGGTATCTGCCCACTTTACACTCTGCTTAGCCCAAGTTGTT
>NW_016815747.1:104707-119745 GCF_001698545.2 Rhinopithecus bieti | reverse complement strand
TGCTGGGATTACAGGTGTGAGCCACCATGTCCAGCCCTGCAAAGCTCATTCTCACCAAGAAAGAAAGGTCCTATCATTCTGTTCCTTTGATTTTACTCCTAGGCCATGAAACATTTCTGAGTAAAGTGACAAAACCATGATGACCAAGTTCACAATACACTTTGGCTATTGAACTTCAGCTGGATTTTGCACTTCGCTTAGTAGTTCTTTCAGCCTTTCTTAAGCTATTCTAATAATTTCCTATGGTAGATGCCTAGGCTTTATACAGTCTAGTATCTCAGCTCTAAACATGGTTACTTAATTCCATGGATAAAACTGAAGTCATGAAATGTGGGCTCTGACCCTCCCTGGTTTCCCTCTAAGTGGATTTTTATTGCCAAACTTTCCTCCACACCAGTATCGAAGCATCTAACATCCTATTTTGGTTCTAGAAGAAATACCTCTCGCACCTTGCTGCATCAATGATCTCCTCTCTGCAATGTCAATCTCTTTTCCGTTCCCTCAGAATTCTCTACAATATTGCTTGAAATTGTATATCTCCTAAAATTGCCGTTTCATTTTCCCCCCACACCCTTTACTGCCAATATTTTAGGCTATTTTTAAGGTTTCCATTCCTTAATGCTTGTTTGTATTCTTTAACATCTGGCTTCTAATCTCACAACTGTACTAAAATTATTTCTTTAAAGTTCCAATCTTCTGATAATAGTTTTATACTGTGACTTTTCCAGTTGTCATCCTCTTAGTCCTCTCTAAGGCATAGACTGTGTTGTCTCTTTATATTGAGGAACATCTCTATTGTGGACCTCCTTCTACCTTTAGGTGCCCTACCGCATTAAAGTCTGCTATATATTGTAAGCTTTTGCATGGAGAATTGAGGGTGTTTATTTACACAAAGATCTGTACTTGAATGTTTATGGGGATTTATTCAAAATAGTCAAAACCCAAAATCAACGAATTGTCCTTCAATGGGTGAATGGATAAACAAATTGTGGTACATCTAGAAAATGGAAAATTACTTGAGAATAAACATGAACAAACTACTGATAACAAACAAAAACCATTAATGATTCTCAAAAGCATATGGTAAGTGAAAGAAGCCAGACACCAATTGCATACCTGACCATTCAATTTATATGATATTCATGAAAGGCAAAACTACAGTTACAGGAAGCAGATTAGTGGTTGCCAGGATCTGAGGTTGTGAGAGGGTATTGACCACCAAGGGACAAAAGGGAATGTCCTAGAATGATGAATGTTTTCTATGTAATGATCATGGTGGTGGTGGTTACATGACTGGATACATTCTTCATTGATATTTCAGAATTTTACTGAATATAGATTATATCTTGCTAAACTCACAAAAAGTTAAATAAATCAGAACTAGTGCAACTATATTAATATCCTCATATACTTCCAATAGAAAAAAAATTTATAGTTATTCAAAATATTCCATTATAGTTCCAAAGGCATTATAAATTTATTTTTAAATCTACCACTGAATTCAGTGACGTTAGTTAAATAGAACATACCTTTTGAATAAAAACTGACTCAGATTAAGAAAACAAAAGTAGTAAAAAATAAATAGAACATAGTTGCCCAGGCTGGAGTGCGGTGGTGCCATCTTGGCTCACTGCAACCTCTGCCTCCCGGGTTCAAGCAATTCTCCTGCCTCAGCCTCCTCAGTAGCTGGGATTACAGGCACCCATCACCACACCAGGCTAATTTTTGTATTTTTAGTAGAGACAGGGTTTCACCATGTTGGCCAGGCTGGTCTTGAACTTGTGAGCCCAAGTGATCTGCCCACGTTGGCCTCCCAAAGTTCTGGGATTACAGGTGTGAGCCACCATGCTGAGCTGGCCTAAAGACTGTGTTTATAACTATCATAGATTGATTTAACTATTTCATTCTTGAGGACTACTAGATCATTTCACCAAGTAGGCAGACAATTCAGATTGTCTGAATGACAGACTACAGTATCTGGAGGTGAGGAGTGATGGCTTCTTGTGAGATATGACCCTTTTCTTGAGGGAACACTCTTTGAGATGACAGCAAGGCACAAATGATTTTATACGGGCATGGTCTTGTGCCTGTAATCCTAGCAGTTTAGAAGGCTGAGGAGGGCAGATCCCTTGAACCCAAGAATTTGAGACCAGCCTGGACAACATGGTAAAACTTCATCTCTATTTTAAAAAATAAAAATAAATGTATTAGTTCATTCTCACACTGCTGTAAAGATACTACCTGAGAGTAGGTGTCTTATAAGGAAAGAGGTTTAATTGACTTATAGTTTCACATGGCTGGAGAGGCCTCAGAAAACTTAGAATCATGACGGAAGGGGAAGCAGGCACGTCTTCCATGGCAGCAAGCGTCAGAGAGCATGTGAGAGTGCAGGAAAAACTACCATTTATAAAACCGTCAGATCTCATGAGAGAATTCACTCACTATCATGAGAACAGCATGGGGGAAACCGCTCCCATAATACAATCACTTCCCTCCCTTGGCGCATGGGGGTTACAATTGGAGATGAGATTTGGTTGGGGACACAGAGCCAAATAAATAAATAAATAATATGGACACGGTCAAGGTTTTCCAGCAACTCTCTTGGTATTCCTAATGGAAATTTTCACATGTTGAGACCTTAATATCTTACAGAATGATGTTTAATGTTGGGTAGTAGTCCGTATTTAAAAAAAAGATTTCTGTGGTAAAATAAGGTTGAAAAATATTGTATTAAACAATGTAAACAATTTAAAATAGATTACCACAGTACATTTCAGAATGCTTTGATATACAAATATGCATTGGAAATCTCCAAGCAAGTGACAGAGCAGGCAGGGCTTCCCAAACTTACCTGATTCTATGACATACTTGTATTGTACACCTATTAACATCTCTCAGAGCTATCTGGAAGACACTTTAGGAAATGCTATTCTAATATTTACAGACCCATGAATGCAGTGTATACCCAATTTTCAGGTCTTAAGTTTTGCTACTTTTTTGCCTTGCTCTGAAAACTTTTATATGGAATGTGTAGGGAATAAGGACCAGTATGTTGCTCCGAAAGTTAATTGGGCAGAGGCATAAATCATGTGGGTAAAAGCAAGTAGAGGCTTGTTAGGCAGATTCTGTACCTTCTCATCAACAAAATATTTATAAGCCTTCCCTAAGTGACAGCTACTAGTAAAATTTCCAAAGATGGCAATCCTGAGCTTTTGCTTTTTCATTGTATTCTAATGCTAGGTGTTCCTTCTTAGGCCTATTTCTCTAGTATCTGACATCATGTCCTTTAAGATTCATTTATTCAACCAGGCCTTATTTAGTATCTATTATGTATATTTCACTGAGGTAGGTGTTAAAAAGTATGAAAAAAAGATGTAATGAACATGGTTCCTTTTCCTGAGGTGCAAATAATCTCACATGTGAGACAAAACTTACTGCTCATTTGGACTTCTTTTTCACTGTTGTACAATATAGTCGTTCGAGGCATGTCAGGCTCATTGTTCTTCTCCTCCCAACTCAAATACATTTTATGCCAATTTTGTTCTCAGCCCTTTGGTTTATGCCATTCTCTTGCTCTGGAATGGCCCCTTACTCCTTTCTCCTATCAATATCTGGCCTTCCTTCAAGATCGAGCTGAGGTTGCCATCCTTTCTTCTTTTTCTTTTTTTGGAGATGAGTTCGCACTCTGTCACCCAGGCTGGAATGCAGTGACAGAATCATACCTTACTGCAGCCTGGAACTCCAGGGCTCAAACGGTCCTCCTGCCTCAACCTCCTGAGTGGGATTATAGGAGCAAGCTGGAGTCCCATTCTTCCTTTAAAACCTTCCCTTACTGCTCTTTTCTCATCTACTCTTTCCTTTGTTTTATGCTGAGGTTAATTGCCTATGTGTATTTATCTTGTCTCCTCAAATAGCTTGCAAGTTCCTTATGCTTCTCAGAATAGGAGAGTTAACAAAAATTAAGAAGTTTTTTAAAAAAAGTTTACGAGTTCCTTTAAGGTAGGGAGTGCTTTATATGGGTATTCCTTACAGTACCTAGCACAATTCTAGGCACAGAATAGGTTGATAATAAATATCTCTTCTCTTATTATTATTATTATTATTATTATTATTATTATTTGAGACAGAGTCTTGCTCTGTCTCTCAGGCTGGAGTGCAGTGGCATGATCACAGCTCACTGCAGCCTTGACCTCCCAGGCTCAAGCAATCCTCCCACCTATCAGCCTCCAGAGTAGCTGAGACGACAGGTACATGCCACCATGCCCGGCTAACTTTTTTTTTTTTTTCTTTTGAGACAGAGTCTCCCTCTGTCGCCCAGGCTGGAGTGCAGTGGCACCATCTCGGTTCGCTGCAACCTCTGCCTCCTGGGTTCAAGTGATTTTCCCTCCTCAGCCTCCCGAGTAGATGGGATTACAGGTGTACACTACCACACCTGGCTAGTTTTTATATTTTTAGTAGAGACAGGGTTTGCCATGTTGGCCAGGCTGTCAGCTAACTTTCTAAAACAATGTTGTAGAGACAAGGTCTCGCTAGGCTATGCAGGCTGCTGTATTTTCATGGTATCTTGTAGGTGGGGTTGCATATGGACTGGGAGAGGGAATAATATTTCAAGTAAAATAGGTGGTTAAAAATTGTTAAGCTGTAGGGTTATGACCTTAATATTTTAATGCTTTAGTTTTTGACTAATTATATTTCTGGCCAAAATGACATGTTTGAAAGAGTATTGTAGCATAATTCAAATGTCTACAATTAGAACTTTGGAAAGGATGTATCCACCATTTTTTTCACATTCAAAATATTTCCATAGCACACCCTAAGAAATTAATGTATGTCCTCAAACTGATACCTGCCAAAATATTATTTCCTGTTATCCCAAAGAGTCACATTTTTTCCCAGAAGTATCACAACAATTAAAACTAAAATTTGGAGTGATCAAGATTAAATAGACTTGACTTTGTCTCCTTNTGCTCAAAATGGAGTTCATGAAAGCCAATGTAAAACATTTAATAAAGTAAAATTTTCAGCTTTTAATAAAATAAAATTTTCCATTTTAATATAATGAGCTGCATTTTCTACTTTGGCAGAAGGATGTAGGACACATTACTTTCACTGTCAACTGTTTTTGTAAACAACATTGTTTAGTTCAATTAGTGTGACTCATTCCATCAGGTCATTAAATCAATATTACAGGCTAACTGAACTGATTAGTCAAAAATATTTTCACAGCGGAAAGTCATAACATCTCAATTCCATTAGCGTAAAACCTTGATTGACCTGAATCTAACTAACCTGAACTCTCAATTAACAGGATTTTTTTCTGCACTTGAATTTTAAAAGAACAAGGCAAATGAAAGGGCAACTTCATAGCGAGTATGTTATAGATAGTATAGTTATAAATCATAGGCTATCCCAATGAGTAGGCCTATTTGTTGTGTTTTGAAGAACACTGTGAAGGACTCTAGCCTCCAAGATAGCATTCAGTTTGAGATGACTGAAATTTTACCTTTGCTCATTAGCCTTTGATTTAAAGAATGGCAAAATACAGCTGTCCTTGAAGAGAGAATTGCAATACACACACACACACACACACACACACACACACACACACACACACACACAGTTAGATGGAGTCTTGCTCTGTCACCCAGGCAAGAGTGCAGTGGTGCCATCTTGGCTCACTGCAACGTCTGCCTCCTGGGTTCAAGCGATTCTTCTGCCTCAGCTTCCCAAATAGCTGGGATTACAGGCATGCGCCACCATGCCCGGTGGGTTTTTGTGTTTTTAGTAAAGACGGGGATTCCTCCATGATGGCCAGGCTGGTCTCGAACTCCTGACCTCAAGTGATCTGCCCGCCTCAGCTTCCCAAAGTGCTGGGATTATAGGCTTGAGCCACCATGCCCAGAAGAGAATTGCATAATCTAAAATGAGTTATACCTTATCAATCAAAAGTATATTTGATATTTTCCAACATGAAAGTTCACTGTGAGGCCCATAAAAGGTCAGTTTTGATGGGGCAAGGGTGGATTGAAAATTGAGGACAAGATAGTTTCCAAACAAGGCAGACGTCTTATGGCTACCACATGAGAAATCTTGGTTATCTGCTAAGGCAGCATGGGAGGAAGTATCTTTGGGGATAAGGCAATGAAGGGAAGGCTGGAAGATACTAAAGTTAACCTGATTTAGTATGGCTTTATTTATTTATTTTTGAGACAGGGTCTTGCTCTGTTGCCCAGGCTTGAATGCAGTGCCAAGATCATAGTTCACTGCAGCCTGGACACCCCAGGCTTAAGCAATCCTCCCACCTCAGCCTCCTAAGTAGCTGGTACTACAAACAGGTGCCACCAAGCACAGCTAATTTTTGTATTTTTTATAGAGATGGGTTCTCACTATATTGCACAGGCTGGTCTCAAACTCAAGCAGTCTTCCCGCGTTGGCCTTCCAAAGTGATGGGATTACAGGTGTGAGCCACCACACACGGCCCACTACAGCATTTTAAAAGAGTCCTACTACAGTGCTTTCTGTAATTTCTTAAGGATTTTATTTTGCTAAATGTAAAAGACTGAATTTCACTACCATAATTTCGGGTTATGGGCATCTTGGAATTAAATTTTGAATTGGCATTTTCTTTTCCTGGTGACCTCTTGTGTATAGTAACTCTAAGGAGCTGTCCCTGCCAAAGAAACATGTGCCCTTGGAGATAACAGCTACGGAGCCAACCTGTACCTTAGCCTTTGATTGTGACGGTTTCTTTAGATGTCAGCCCCCGCTTCAAAGAAAATAAAATACATAAAAAATAACATCAGTCATAAAATCAGAGAGGCCTTCAATTCCAGCCAGTTTCAGTTAACTTAGAAACAGTTTCTACATCTAGAGAATTATTACATTAGCTTTTGATTTTCATTGCAACAATTCATTATTTGGCAGTACCATCTAGAGACTTCCTTGGGGGTGGGGGTGGGACATGTCATTAGGTAAGACTTTGTCAGTTTGGCGATGTTAACTATGTAATTGGAATACACTAGGACCTTAGAGTGAAGATAAAACTTTTCATGGAATCTAAAATTAATTATTTTTCTTGTTTTATGTATGTATGTATGTATGTATTAAGATAGTGTCTCACTGTGTCACCCAGACTGGAATGCTCAATGCAGCCTCAACCTCCTGGGCTCAAGTGATCCTCCCACCTCAATCTCCTGAGTAGCTGAGACTATAGATGCATGCTGCCATGCCTGACTAATTTTTTTATTTTTTATTGTTTATAGAGATTGGGGTCTCACTGTATTGTCAAGGTTGGTCTCAAACTCCTGGACTCAAGAAATCCTCTCTCCTCGGCCTCCCAAAGTGCTGAGATTACAGGTGTGAGCCACTGTGCCTAGCCCCTTATTTTTTTGAAATGAGGTCTGAGTTCCAAATGAAAAAGGTAACAGAAGATATATGTATAGAATAAACTTTACTTATAATCAGAAAAAAGTATTCAAAGGGAAGATGAGGTATACAGGACCAGTTTTGAATAACTTTGTGAATTAACCAGTTACTGCACATTCGTGATATGCCAGCAGCAACTATGCTAAATTCATGATTTGTATTTGACCGTTTTGTTCTCTTCTCCATTGTTAGAGATACGTAGTAGCATATGGCCTTAGGTTTTAAACTACTTTAGAGTTTATTCTGATTTTTTTTTTTTTTTTTTTTTTTTTGGTGAAACAGAGTCTGGCTCTGTCACCGAGGCTGGAGTGCAGTGGCGCGATCTCAGCTCACAAGTAGCTGGGACTACAGGCATGCACCACCAGGCCCGGCTAATTTTTGTATTTTTAGTGGAGACAGGGTTTCGCCATGTTGTCCAGGCTGGTCTCGAACTCCTAATCTCAGGTGATCCACCCGCTTCGGCCTCCCAAAGTGCTAGGATTACAGGTGTGAGCCACTGCACCCAGTCAGGACAATGGGTTTTAAGCGTGACAACATGATGAGATTTACATAGTAGAATGGGTTTTCCTTATGAATGGATTGGAGGTGGGTACTCCAGTTAAGAGATTGTTGCAATAATCCAGGGGAAAGACTACTGGTGGTCTGAAGCACTGGAGTGGCAATGGGGATGGAGAGAAGTGGAAAAAATAAAAAATATATTTGCAGATGGTAGAAATGAGAGACACCGTGATTGATTGGATATGGAAGGAGGTGGGTGTGAGAGAAAGAGCAATCAGGGATGATGAGTTTTTGGAGATAACATAGCCACAGAGCCAATCTGCACCTTACTTAGCATTTGATTGTGAAGGTTTCTTTAGATTCCAGCCCTGGTTTCGTTTAGAATTAGGTACATGTTGGGCATATTGGTCCTTCTGCTTCCCTCTGAAGTATCCGCTTTGTGCCAGACACCCTGCTAGTCACTGCTGTGATGTAGAAAGAATTCTGGTCTTCAGTGGAAAATTATTCATTAACTATAGCACATCTTCAGAGGTATTTGATCCTGCTTGGGTGGCAGCTATTTTGCAATTCTGTAAACTGAAGATAACATAGCAATGCAAAATAATCCTTGTCTATAGACAATAACGATTGTCTACAGACAAGCAAATTCAGTTCTGTGAGGTGGGAGGGACAACTCTCTCCCTCAAAACTGTTTTGCCTCCCATTTACACATTTATTTCATTATTTCTCATCTATAAATGTGTCTGTTCTTGGATTCTCCTTTTGACCAGTTGTAACAGTTACTGGTTTCCTTATTAATGAGTTAAATGAAATGCGTTCACATGTGCTCATTTTTATATTTGTATGAGAGTCATGATTTTGCCATTTGTTTTGAAAATTATTTTGAAACTGTGGTGAACTTGACAAACTTTGTCCTTCTGGAACTCACGTACCAGTGGGGCAAATAGATAATAAAGTAAACAAATAAATACAGATGTATAGCAAAATAAGTATTGATAAGTGCCATGGAAGAAAATATAGCATGGAAGGAGGATGGGGTGTGGGGCTGGGTGGGGTAAGGTGGGGTTGCCATGAAATGGCGGGGTGGATGTCAGAGCAAGGTATTAGTGAGAAAGTTTTCTACAATCAACATTAGAACATATCCTTGACTTTAGAATGTATTAGGGCACTCAAAGTTATGTGACAGTATAAGCCACATGTATAATCCTGTTAGTCACCTCATAGTCTCTTTACTGCCTTAATCGGGTGGGTGTTGTTACCCCACCACATCTTTTTCTATTTTTCTTCCCTGACAGAGTCTCGTTCTGTTGCCCAGGCTAGAGTGCAGTGGCACAATCTCGGCTCACTGCAACCTCCATGTCCAGGGTTCAAGCAATTCTCATGCCACAGCCTCCCTAGTAGCTGAGATTACAGATACGCAGCACCATGCCCGACTGATTTTTTGTTTTTTTTTTTTTGTATTTTTAGTAGAGACAGGGTTTCACCATGTTGCCCAGGCTGGTATCAAACTCCTGACTTCAGGTGATACACCCGCCTTGGCCTCCCAAAGTGCTGGGATTATAGGCATGAGCCACCTTTTGTTTTTCCCCTCCTTCTTCTCTTTCAGGGAAACCCACTTCAATCTTTTCCCCTCCCTTCTGATCTATATCTTATCTTCTTCTAATGTGAACTGGTGTTTGAATTCAGTGAATTTCTCAGTGAGAAGGTAACAGTTCAGTTGAGAGATAGGATTATAAACTTTCTGAAACAGAGCTTGGAGTTAGAAAAATTTTAGTTTGTACCAGAAACTTCTAAAAGATTAGGGTCTCCACCAGAATAAACCAATCAATGGGAAAGCATGTGTTGAATTTCTTTTCTGGGTGAAAGGCACTATACTCAGTGCTGTAGGGCATACAAAAGAGAAAGGTACTATAGAAATATTTAACCTAAATTTGACAGGAATTCAAGTTATTTGAAAACATAATTAGAATGATTTCACCACCACTTAAATATTTAGGAGGGCACATGCAGCTGTCCCTTCTATGCCTGTATAGTTTGGAGAGATAAGAAAAACTTAACAGGTAATTCCTTTTATGTGTCCCCTTGCCCAACAACTTCCAACCCCTCTCAGTAGTGTTTCAAAATATCTTCCTGAAAATTCCATTCCTAAATCATGATTTCAGAGCTGCAACCTAAGGAAATTGTTTTGTGTAATTGCTGAACTTACCATCTGGATATTAGACACAGAGTTAATTAAAAAGCCATCAATTTTATTTCCAATGTATTCACAGGAAAATGATGGAAGCCAGTTTTGTGGAGGTATTTACCAAATAGTGGCTCATGCATGTATTTTCTGAGCTTGTGTGCTCACCACTGGAATACTGTGACACACACTAGGATTTATGGGTGTACATGCTATGGCTATGGGCTTGTTTTGACAGTGTATTTGTGACTTTGTCACTGCCTCATTCACCCTCCACCATTTAGATAGTGTTGCTATTGCCATATACCTTGAGGATACTACTTTTAGATCTTTCCCTGAGGTAGTGAAAGATCACTGAAGTCAGCTGGTATTGCAAATTATTAAATGTAGGAAGACCACCAAATTTTGCTTTTGTTGTTTGACTTTTTATAGGTGTTAATTTTGTCTCCCAGCTAAATGGTAAGCCCCTTCATGTTAAGGAGTCCCAGGCTTACAAGCAATGCCCCATTAATGTTTACAAACATATGCCATATCTCTTATGGCCATTAGTCCTTTATCTTATACAGCCAAAACGTACTTGTTGGAGAGGTTGTGCCAACACCATGATATGATTTACGGATTCACAAGTGAAAGCCGGGGAAGAGATAGTGGAGAGGGAAAGACAGGTCTAAGGTTTGGATAACCCCATCAAAATGCAAATGTGTAATCTGGTAGGGGTTGTGCATTAAATCATTGCTAACAATCAACATATTTGCTAGATAAATTGACCAAGTGAATTTGATCAAGTTTCTAAATGAGAATGTAAAGGAGGGAGCAAGTTTTGATTTGGGTAGGGAGGATGTCATGGAACATGAAATATGTTAAGGGGGTGGCAGGGAGAAGGCAAGCTCATGCTAGGAGGCTTCAACATGCATTTATTCAAGAAGTATTTATTAGCTCTGTGACTACTTAGGGTGGAGGAGTAGAATGATAAGAGGAGAGGCGAATGCAGATGGCATGAAAGAGAAAACAGACAACCTCCTTCACAATTTTGTCAAACGCTAGCCCTTTGGACATCCAAAGGTTATTTTTTTTCTGCAAACATCTTATCTCCTCTTGTTAGTTTGTTTTAGACCATATTGGGGTTTCTCTTATCTGCTTGTTCCTTATCTGTTTTTGATTCTTTTGCTTGTTCATTGACAAGCAGGGCTGAGAGCAGCCTGTGAGATCCCTGGCTTCCTGGAAACTTTTCTCTGCAGTCACAGAAGACATTTGCTTTGCCCTCTAAGCTGCCTTGGCTGGGCTCTGGGGATTTACATAAACAGATTATTTGAGGCAAAAAATGAAGCCCATCTCATCATGATTTGGTGTTGCCTACAGACTGAGTTGAGGAAGGGGTTAACTTCTTTTCCTGCCAAGGTCATCAAGAAGAAAACCATCCTCGGAGACATGCTAACATTAACCTGAGGACTAACGATTAAGGTTGTGGAGGGGCCTTTGAGCTACGAGGCTTTCACAGTCAAACTGCACTGAATCAGAAAAAAAGTAAAACAAGGAGCAAGGCCACTTTAAGGGAAAAGCTCAAATTTTACATTCTTTAAGAAGAAATGCAACTTTGTTCCTTTTAGGACTTGTACAAACTCTCATAGAACTTGACTGATTGCAATAAGACAGTATTCGGAAAGTGGCACAGCATTGGAAAGGTCACATATAGGCTTTGGTGATGAAAGACATGTTTAAAACCTGGTGCACACTTAATAGCTGTGTGGCTTTGATCAAAGACACATAACTGCTATTGCCTTAGTTTCCCAATCTCAAAAATAGATATTCCAATGTCTATCTTGCAGGATTTTTAGAATTAGAGATAACACTGAGAAAGCACTAGCACAGTGCTCTCACAAACTAGGTCCCCAGTCAGTGGTAGGCAATAATAATACAATGTTAATGATGTAAGGATAATCCAAGTTTTTACCCTCCCAGAGATGGGCTAGAAAAGCTGGGATAGAGGAAGAGGGTGCCCTGTTCCTCTGCAAGGGTTACATGACTTTCAGAGACGTAGGAGAGATTCTGTCAAGCTAGATAAACAATAAAACAAAAATGTTTTAGATAAATGAGAAGAGTGGCCAGGAGCAGTGGCTTACGCCTATAATCCCAGCACTTTGGGGGGCCGAGGTGGGCAGATCATGAGGTCAGGAGTTCGAGACCAGCCTGACCAACATGGTGAAACCCCATCGCTACTAAAAGACAAAAATTAGCCAGGCATGGTGGTGCGTGCCTGTAATCCCAGCTACTCAGGAGGCTGAGGCAGGAGAATTACTTGAACCTGGGAGGTGGAGGTTGCAGTGAACTGAGATTGAGCCACTGCACTCCAGCCTGGGTGACAGAGCGAGACTCCATCTCAGGAAAAAAAAAATGAGAAGAGCACAATAGATGAACAAAGTTACATTGCATAACAGGCAGCTCAAAATACTGAAATTTATGGGAAGTTCAGCTGTGGGACAAGTACTTATAATTAGTAACATTAATTTTCACATAGACCCTAAATATGCTGAGAAACTTACAGATTGTTCTGTTAAATTGATTAATTCTGCCTCTTGTTTACATTGATGAGAAGAAATGCTTTTCTAGGCCCGGAAAATCAACACTGATCTGAATAATCACAAGTTCTGAATTAATGTGTTTGTGACACAGCCAGGTAAAGCTATGCTTGATTTCCCTTTATTCAAAATCTCCTGCTTCATGACGTATTCTTCTTTAAATTGAGACAATTCCTATTTAGGCCTCTATTATCAGCAAGTGGCCCATGGGCATTTTTTAAAGTTTTTTTTTTTTTTTTAATTGTGGTAAATTACTTAACATAAAATTTACCTTTGTAACCATTTTTAAGTGTACAGTTCTTTGACATTAAATATATGTACCTTGTTGTGCTACCATCATGACCATCCATATCTAGACCCTTTCCTCTTCCCAAACTGAATCTCTGTACCCATTATACACTAACTCCCCATTTCCCTTCCCCCAAGTCCTTGGATACCACTTTTCTACTTTCTCTCTCTATGCATTTCACTATTCTAGGTATCCTATGCACATGGAATCGTACAAATATTTGTCCTTTTGTGTCAGGCTTATTTTATTTAGCATAGTGTGTTTAAGGTTCATCCATATTGCAGCATGTATGGGAATTTCATTCCTTATCACGGCTCAATGATAGTCCATTGTATCTATATACCACATTTTGTTTACCCATTCATCTGCTGATGGAAACTTGGGTTGTGTTACCTTTTGGTTATTGTGAAAAATGTTGCTATGAGCATGCATGTACAAGTACCTGTTTGAGTCCCTGCTTTCAATTCTTTTTGGAGTATATACCTAGGGATGGTACTGCTGAATCATATAGAAATTCTATGTTTCACTTTTGAGAAACTATCAAACCGTTTTCTTTTTTCTTTTCTTTTCTTTTTGTTTTTTTTTTTTTGAGACAGAGTCTAACTCTGTCACCCAAGCTGGAGTGCAATGGCACTATTTCAGCTCAGTGAGACCTCCGCCTCCTGGGTTCAAGCAATTCTCCCGCCTCAGCCTCCCAAGTAGCTGGGATTACAGGCGTGTACCACCACGCCTGGCTAATTTTGTATTTTTAGTAGAGACGGGGTTTCACCGTGTTGGCCAGGCTGGTCTCGAACTCCTGACCTCAAATAATTCACCTGCCTCGGCCTCCCAAAGTGCCTGGATTACAATTGTGAGCCACCGCGCACGGCCTACCAAACTGTTTTCTATAGTGGGTGCACTATTTTCACATTCTCACCAGCAATGTAAGAGGGTTCTAATTTCTCCACATCCTCAGCAACACTTATTTTTGATTTTTTTTGTTTGTTTATAACCATTGCAGTGGGAATGGTGTGGTATTTCATTGTGGTTTTGATGTGCATTTCTTTAATAACTAATGATGTTGAGTATTGTTAATGTGCTTATTACTGGTATATCTTCTTTGGAGAAATATTGATTTAAGTCCTTTGCCCATTTTTGAATTGGTTTGTTTGGGCACCTTTTAGAAATGCTATTTTTTCTCTTCTTTTTTTTCATGTCAGATAGGTAATGTGCCTACCTTCTATTCCTAACAAGGTTTGAGGGAGGCACATCTCACCTATAAGTGTGAAAACCCAGTTATCACACTTACGAACCACAAAAGGATTTAGTCAGTTCCAGCAATGGAGCAGTGCAAATTATTCTCAACAAGAAAATCAAACAAATTTTAAAATTAGAAACAAACTTGAAGATACATTTTCTAGGAACTATGGAGAGTAAATTATATATCCTAAGTGAAGAGGAAGAAACAGAGAAAGATAAAAGAACCAGAAAGCTTCAGGGAGATGAAGAGACCATAAGAGATGCTATTCTTTTAGTTGGGATAGCTAGGCTGCCATGGCTATATCGCGTTTGACTAAATGAGTGTTGGGCGAGGGGTGTGGAACAAGACTGTAAATTGAGGATAAAAGAAAATCAGGAGGAACTATTAAGTCCAAGTGATAATAGATATAAAGATTAGCATTCTAATGAAACATTGGTATTTGGTTGGAGTAAGATATGTTGTGCAAATAAAATTGCATCCTGGGGTTCATTTGTTTGACATTTGGTCTAAAGTATTTTCAGGCCAGGCATGGTAGCTCACACCTATAATCCCAGCACTTTGGGAGGCCGAGGCAGGCAGATCACCTGAGGTCGGGAGTTCGAGACCAGCCTGGCCAATATGGTAAAACCCTGTGTTTTCTAAAAATGCAAAAATTAATTGGGCGTGATGGTGCATGGCTGTAATCCTAACTACTACTCTGGAGGCTGAGGCAGGAGAATCGCTAGGACCTGGGAGGCAGAGGTTGCGGTGAGTCGAGATCATGCCACTGCACTCCAACCTGGGTGACAGAGCGAAACTCCAACTCAAAAAAAAAAAAAAAAAAAAAAA
>NW_016815747.1:101207-103363 GCF_001698545.2 Rhinopithecus bieti | reverse complement strand
CACTGGTCTGGGAAGTTTGCTTAAGAAGTTTCATAATTTTATAAAAATGCCATTTTCCTGAGGAAAACAGTCTATTTTGTTGAAATACATTAGTTGAATTTGTAAGTGACTTTTAAATCTTCTTGTAGTTCCCTTTGTGAGCAATTACCTACCTATTTCTTTCGTTCATAGGAGTTACAGGCAAAGGAGGAAGGTATAGTGTCGGGGGAAGATTTATTCAGGCATCCACAGGAAACTCCATGGGACATTTCCCTGAATCTTACCTCCATCATAAGCGATCGAGTCTTACTATGAGCCTTAACTGATACTTTGCACATTTATCCAGTACTAGGCCTCTGACATCTTTAGTGTTAGCTTGAATAAAGTGAGTAAATAATCAAGTCTTAAAGATTGACTGATATCTGCTTTTATCCATCTGTTTTTTACCCATCTGAAGCAAGCAGTTTGAAGATAATGTTCCCCAATAATCAGTAGTTGGGAGTCAAATGGACACCTTGCTATCCATAATTTTAGTATGTATTCACAACAATGTCCAGATATCCTCTATTTTCTGTTGCTATAGACACCACACAAGTGTAGGTCTTAGTATCAAAATTGCAACAATTAAGTGGTTTCTGTGCCCCCACTTCCGTCGCATCTGGCCCATCTGGTATGGAAATAAGTTAAATCATTTTTTGCTGACATCATTTTCTCTTACCCAAGTTCTTAGAATGTTTACAATTTATGTAATATAGCAAATCCAAATTTATTAGTCTGAGCTTCATTCACGTTGATCTCTTGTGGCACCAATTTTTGGATTCCTGAGCCAACCATGTAAGAATACACTTACCCTACTAAAGGGATCACAAGAAGAGGAGGAGGGTTCTAGTTGAGACCAGTCTTTCTAAAGCCATCCCCATCCCCCTGTGAGTGAATTTGTCTTGGACCCTGCAGACCAGCTCGGCTGCTAAGTACCATTGAGTAACCTCAAGAGAAGGGCAGAGGAATTGACCAACTGATCCCTGCCTGGATTTGTTACCCACAACATTATGAGACATAATAATTTTGTTTTTGGTTTTAAGTTTTAGGGATAGTCTGTTACATTGCAATAGATAAAGCAAAACCTAGCTAGCTTTCTACTCCTCCTTCAAGAGTTAATTTAGGCTTTGTATCTAGGAAACATTTTCAGTTTTCCTTTTTAACTCTCCTTCTCAGTTTGGATTAGGTGCACATTTTCTTTGTTCCCATGTCATATGAGTACTTCTTACACAGTGTTCTATATTTCTAAGTTTATGCTATGTGCTCCACTAAACTGTGGGCTCTTTGGGGGTATGTCTTATTCCCCTTTGTGAGAGGAACTTACCCCAGGACTTAGCACATAGTGGCTATTCAAAATAATGACTAAATCATAGAATCTCAGGGTTGGAGGGACTTTGGATGTCATTTTAAATAATTTGATCTACCAAATGTTTGTTCCTTCAGCCTGTGTGGGAAGCCCCTCTCATGATGAGAACTTATTACTTCTGGAGGCGGCTTATCTTTAAACAGCTCAGACTATGAGCACTTGCTTGTCAGCTTAACACTCTCCCCCTCCAATCATTTTTTTTCATTCTAGTTCATCTCAAGGCTCATTTACTAGTTAATATGTTCGTTTGTGTTCACTTACCATAAACTTTTTAGTGTTCATACCATGTGTACCTAACTGCATTATAAGCTTCAAATAAGGTAGCTATCTTAGAGATATTTTATTTTTCCTGCTCCGATGTGCTCCACCCAGAAGTAACAATTTCTGCTCTTAGCTGATAGACCAGTAGAATGAACTGGGTAAGTAAAAGAAAAATCACAAAAAATAAAAACAAAAAACCAAGAATGAACTGGCTGAGTATGGGCTCTGCAATCAGACATCTTGGGTTCAAATCTTGACATTCTCACATACTACTGATTATGTGAAAATAGATAAGTTGCTTAATCCAAATAAGTTTGTTTTCCCATCTGAAACAAAACAGAGAGGGTGACTTCCTTGTACATGCATTTACATAGCACTTTATGTATATAGTATTATTTATATAGTACTTAACCCAGAACTGAAAACATATACAATGCTTAATGTGTGAATCTAATAAGTCCTATAGGTACAGATTTCATAGGTTTATTCATTTAAAGGAGAAAAAAAAGAA
>NW_016815747.1:90622-99827 GCF_001698545.2 Rhinopithecus bieti | reverse complement strand
AAAAAAAAAAAAAAAGGAAAAAAAGAAAAAAACCATGCTGGTACATTTATTTATCTCAGTTTTCTGGGGACACTAATACCACAATATAGTTGATGGCCCAGGAAATTTGAATAACCACACTCAATGTTCCAAAAGTTTTATAAAGTAGCATTGAGAGCTCGCTCCTCCTGCATATATTACAAACTGGAAAACTCAACTATAAGGCAGTAATACAATTTACTTAGGCACTCACAGCAAGTTAATAGTCATGGTTGGAGTAGAATAACAACTTCAGACCTTTATTAAGTAGTCTAGGTTCTTATTTTAATATCCGATGAATTACACTGAGACTGCATCTGTAAGATTCCAAATCACTAAATGTAAATGTCAGACTTGTTCCTCCATTCAGAGGATCAGAAATAGTTGGATATGTTCTGGAATCTTTGGATCACAAACAAAGTCATTGAGGTAGTTTGTATGGAGGAATTAAGAGACTATCACAATAAAAAAGGAGGTGTAAAGTTATCAGAAGAGTAATTTCCAGTTAACTGCACATTTATAGAGACAGCAACAGATGTGTGACAGCTGGGTTAATTGAACGTCTGGTGGGCCTTTTCCTACATAAGATAATCCTGTGTGCATATTATGGAGAAGAAAGCAGATGTGACCAGTCAATTGCCTAATGAAGAGAATAAATGTCACCTGTAGAGTATACTGATCTACTAAACTTAATGGTTTATTTTCTTAGCTTGCAAGATAATCTGGCAATTAATTTTGATGGTGTGGTGAATAAATTTTACATCTAAAGCACACATACTATTAAAAAAGTTATGTGGCAGAATTTACTATAGCATTTCTTAGTTTTAGCTTTTATTTGAAAGTTTTGCAAAACGTATGTTGCCATGAATTTCTAAAGCCATAACCCCATCTCAACACCACTATGTATATATGCAAATGGTACTGAAGTCAGTGAGTTTGACAATTCTGCTGACTTGGGCTGCTAGAACATTTGCTAAGACTTGATGTGTAAGAAAGAACACTGGTCTATCAGGACACCAGAGATCTGGTCACTGGCTATGTCACTCAATAATTTAGGGACGTGGATATTTACCTCTCGACTCAGAAGTCTTAGGGAAATAAAAAGAAAAAACAGAATGAATATTTACCTCTCTGGACTTCACCCAATCTCATGTATCTAAAATTAGATGATTGGGCTAGATTGTACTAATTCCTTTTTGCAGTCTGACCAGCCACGATGGGCCTGGACCCACAGTGATCAGCCATGACCACCTTTGGCTGGATTTCACTGATCATGATCGGCCTTGACTGGCATGATGGGCTTTAACTGATTCTAACCAGCTGTGACCAGCTTTGATTGACTCTGGCCAGCTGTAACCAGTTTTGACCAGCTTAGACTGACTGTGAACAGCTTTGGTCAGGCTTGACTGGCTGTGGCTAGATTTGACCAGTTTTCACTGGCTCTGACTGACTTTGAATGGCCTGGAGTGGTTTTAACTGGTTGTGACTGGTTTTAAACAGTCATGACTGGCTGTGACTGGCTTTGACTGGGATTGACTGGTTTTGACTTGCTCAGTCTGGCTGTGACCAGTTTTGATCAGATCTGAGTGGCTTTGACCAGCTTAGACTGGTTTTGACTGTCTTAGATTGGCTTTGACAAACTTTGGCTGGCCATGACTAGCTATGACTAGAATCTACCAGTTGTGACTGGCTTAGCTTGGTTATGACCAGCCTTGACTGGTCTTGATCAGACCTGACCAACTTCTGACTGGCTTTGACCAGAATTGATCCATGTTGACCAGCTGTGACAGGCTTTCACTGGCTGTGACTTGCTTTGCCCAGTTTAAATTGGTTTTGACCTGCTTAGACTGGCCATGAATGGCTGCAACCAACTTTCACAATAATTGACTGCTTTTTACCATCTTACACTGATTTTGACTGGCTTAGACTTCCTATGACAGGCCAGGCCATCACTGGCCACGACTGGCTTTGGCCAGCATTCATTGATTTTTGACCAGCTTAGACAAAACATGACTGGCTGTGACCAGCTTTGAACAGAATTGACTAGCTTTGACTGGCTTAGACTGAATGTGACCAGCCTTGACTGGTTGTGATCAAAATCTATCAGAGTCTGACTGGGTTTGACTGGAATTGACTAGTTTTTGATTGTTTTAGACTGACTGTGACCATCTATGACCAGCTGTGTTTGACTTTGTCCAGAATTCAGTGTTTTGTACTGGTTTATATTGGCTGTAACTGGCTTTGGCCATATGTGACTGACTTTGATTGGAACCAACTGGTTTTGACAGGCAGTGACTGGCTTTGTACAGAATCAACCAGCTTATACCAACTGTGACCAGCCATGACTAGTTTGACCAGGATTGACTGGTTTTGGCTGGCTTACACCAGTTTTGACTGGAGTAGGTTGGCTACAATCAGTTTTGACCAGAATTGACTGGTTTTGACTGGGTTAGATCAGCTGTGGCAACCCTTTGACTGGTCATGACAAGATTGACTGGTTGTGACTGGCATTGGCCAGAATCAACCAGCATTGATGGGTTTAGGCTGGCTGTAACTGGCTTTAACTGGTAGTGACTGGGCTTTGACCAGAATTAACCAGTTTTGACTGGCTTAAACTGGCTGTAAGTGGCTTTGACCAGCCATGGCTGGCTTTGTCCAGATTTTACTAGTTTTGACTGGCTTAGATAGGCAGTGACTAGCTTCGAACAGCCTTGACTGCCTTTGACCGCTTTTGGACACATTTGGCTGATTTTGAATGGATTTGGCTGGTTTTGATCAGCTGTGACTAGCTTTGATTGGCCTGGACTGGTATTAACAACCTAGGACCATTCTTGACCAGCCACGACTTTCTTTGACCAGCCTGGGCCTACTTTTTCTGGCTTTGACCAGTCTTAACTAGCCATGATCAGATGGTTTTTTGTTTTTTGTTTTTGTTTTTTGAGGCAAAGTATCACTGTGTTGCCCAGGCTGGAGTGTAGTGGTGCAATCTCAGCTGACTGCAACCTCCACTTCTCTGGTTCAAGTGATTCTTGTGCCTCAGCCTCCTGAGTAGCTGAGATTACAGGCACCTGCCACCACCCCAGCTAATTTTTATATTTTTGGTAGAGATGGGGTTTCGCCATGTTGGCCAGGCTGGTCTTGAACTCCTGACCTCAAGGGATCCACTTGTCTCAAGCTCTCAAAGTGCTAAGATTACAGGCATGAGCCACTGCACCTGGTGGCCTCAGATTGTTTTTGATCAGCCTCGACTTGAGTTGACATGCTTTGACTGGCTTAGACTGGTGGTGACTCACTTTGAACAGTGGTGTCTGGCCATAACCCTGCTGCCTCCTGCCTGACCCAGTGCCCTGGACTCAGGGGCTGTACAGAGCTAGGAGTAGAGATGGAGGGGAATAGAGTGGGGAGGGAACTTTTTGGGAATGGCTTAGGAGATGGTGCAATGGAAGAGTTCACTGGTGGGCTTCCACCTTAAGGACCTTGGGATAATTTCTTTTTGCATATGGGGAAATAGGCCATGGGGCATTAACTCAGCTATCAGGGTAGATGTCAGAGGAGAAAGGCAGGGATGCCTGCTTGACAAGAGTAAGCTAGGGTGAGTGTGAATTTTCTCCCTTTGCTCCTTCCCGAGTCCTTGAGCTTCACAGAGCAGCCTCCGAAGCCCATGTAGATACTCGATGATCAACAATTCAGAAAATAGGTAAGAATGACAGGGCCAGAGAAGGAAAGGATGAGGTGGGTATGTAGTAGAGAGGCAAGGTGTTAGCCTGGGAAGATGCTAAATTAACCTACAAGGTAATAGTGAAAGAAAGGAAGGCAATAGTAAAACAACCTTAACCCTAGCCCTAGTCACAATCCCAGCTCCAATCCTAACCCCAACCCCAACCCTAATCCTAATCCTCAAATTCTTTTATTCCTTAATCCCTAAAATCTAATCCTTAACCCTCTAATCCCAAATACTATAAACATTAACTCCAAGCCCAGCCCAACTCCAGATGAAACCAAATAAATCAAACAAAGGCATGACATCACAAGGACAAAAAACTACAGAAAAAATATCCCTTTTAAACATAGATGTAGTAAACCTTAACAAAGTAATAGTAATATAAAACTATAATTACCCCTTGATAATCACGGGAAATTGGTTCCAGGACCCTGCCAGTACCAAAATCCATGTATACTCAAGTCTCACAGTCAGCCCTGTGAAATCTATGGATATGAAAAGTCAGCCCTCCATGTATGTGGGTTTTACATTCCATGAATACTCTCTCTCTCTCACTCTCTCTCTATATAGTATATAATTAGAATATTATATATATATATGTATTTTATTTTAATATAAGGTTTTTCGCTTTTGTCGCCCAGGCTGGAGTGCAATGGTGCAGTCTTGGCTCACTGCAACCTCTGCCTCCCAGCTTCAAGCGATTCTCCTGCCTCAGCCTCCCTAGTAGCTCGGATTACAGGCATGCACCACCACAACTGGCTAATTTTTTGTATTTAGTAGAAATTGGCTTTCACCATGTTGGTCGGACTGGTATCAAACTCCTGACCTCAGGTGATCCACCTGCCTTGGTCTCCCAAAGTGCTGGGATTATAGGCATGGGCCACCTCGCCCAATCCAATACTATTTTTTTATCCCTATTTGGTTATGGATGTAGAAACTGCCATAGAGTCACAAGTGTCATTCATTCATTCATTTTGAGACAGAGTCTCACTCTGTCACCCAGACTGGAGTGCAGTGGTGCGATCTCGGCTCACTGCAATTTCTGCCTCCCGGGTTCAAGTGATTCTCCTGGCTCAGCCTCCCAAGTAGCTGGGATTACAGGCACCCGCCACTGTGTGCAGCTATTTTTTGTTTTTAGTAGAGACGGGGTTTCTCTATGTTGGCTAGGCTGGTCTCAAACTCCTGACCTCGTGATCCACCTGCCTCAGCCTCCTAAAGTGCTGGGATTACCGGCATGAGCCACTGCGCTCAGCCACATATGTTTATTTTTTAGCCCTTTAGCCAGTGTGAAACCCAGGAGAGTGACATGATGAGATTTGTGTTTGTAAATAAGTATTTCGCTATTATCAAGTTGAGATCGCCAGTGGTAGGCCAGTGAATCTGTGCTCCTCCTGGTGGGCTACACAGAGAAGAGCACAGCATCAGGCAGGGTCTGCATTTGCTTAGGAGGAAAAACTGGGTAGACCCAGTTTGGAGTCATCTCTGCTCTTTAGATCTGCCAAGGTTGTGAAACTGAGGAACAGTCTTAGGATTTTGATATTTCTAGGCTACGTGGTTCAACTGTGAGTTTTTCAAATTGTCACGAATCTCCCAAAAAATGTTCCAATATATTTTTTAAAAAGAAATTGTGTATAACCGGTGCCAGGCAGTTCAAACTTGTGTTGTTTCAGAGTCAACTGTACTTATTAATAGGCTGACTGATGACCTTATGTAAATTGTTGAGGACATAAAGTAGAAGAAACTGTCTGACTTAAATTATAAAGGTTCTTTCTTCCAAATATGCATCATCTGTTTTTCTATAGGACATTTGTCTGTGTAATTTCTAATAGCTACTGAATGGGAGGCAGCTACAATATTTGTCTAAGGGTTGATTATGAGTTGTTAATCTAATAAACAATGGTTCTCAAAGAGTGATCTCTAGATCAGCAACATCAGTGTCACATGAGAATCTGTCAGAAATGCAACTTATGGCCCTTCATCCCAGATTTACTGAATCAGAAACTCTGGAGTTACAGTCCAGCAGTCTCGGTTGGACAAGCCTCCCAGGGAATTCTAATGCTGAGGAGTTTGATAATCACTGCTCTAGACTAGTAATGGTTTTGTGTAATATTGTTGACCTCTACATTCACACTATTAGATCCTCTTAGTAGAAACCAGTATCCTAAAACAGGTGCAGAGTGAGATTTACCTAATAATTTAGTAAAAAATATAGAGCTGATGTATTATGGAGCTGATTTCTTTATCTACACTGGTAAAATAATGAAGAATTTTGAAATTGTTTTCTTAGAAGACATTACCTAGTTTTGTTTTTTAAACAACGGAAAGGATGGAATGATTTTATTTTCATATGAATATGTAAGCTATATGTATTTGTTACTTTTTTAACATAAATGTAATTAATATATGGAAATACAATTTTATTTTAGCTTACAGCAGTGTTTTTCAAACTTTGTTGCACATTAAAATCACCTGGAGAGCTTTTATAAAGTAGATGACTAGATGTGCAGACGTGCACCCTGCCCATTCTGATTTAATTGGTCTCTATTGGGGAAAAGCCTCCCATGGGGTTAAGTGCAGCCATGTTTGAGGACCACTGACCTAGAGTTTTCAGAGTCCAGAGTGCTCACTATTACACCATGAAATCTTTTGCTGACCTAGAGTTTTCTAAGTGACTCTTACTTTATTTTATTTTTGAGACGAAGTTTCACTCTTGTCCCCCAGGCTGGAGTGCAATGGTGCGATCTTGGCTCACTGCAGCCTCTGCCTCAGTTGGTTTCAGGTGATTCTCCTGCCTCAGCCTCCCAAGTAGCTGGGACTACAGGTGCGCATCACCATGCCTGGCTAGTTATTTTGTATTTTTAGTAGAGATGGGGTTTCACCATTTTGGTCAGGCTGGTCTCGAACTCCTGACCTCAGGTGATCCACCCACCTCAGTGCGCTGGGATTACAGGCGTGAGCCACCGCGCCTGGCCCAAAATGGCTCTTACCTTGCTTCAACCTTTGTTTAACAGAAGATGTATCAATAAAAAAATGCAACAATAAAGGAGTCCAGAAACATAGAATTTTTAAAAAGCATTAAGTGTTATTAGGTCAGTAAGTTATAATTCAAACCTTTTCCATTGTATGATCAATGGGTTATTTAATATTCTTTGGTGATAGAAATCTGCACAGTAATGTCTTTGGAATCAAGGACTGTGTCCTGTCATTTGTGTGTCCTCATTTCCAGGCACAGCAAAGACACTCACAAGTATTTGTTGAGGGAGAGAGGGAGAGAGACAGAGAGAGAGGGAGACAGACAGAGAGGGAGGGAGAGAGAGAGTGAGAGGGAAGGAAGGAAGGAAGGAAGGAAGGAAGGAAGGAAGGAAGGAAGGAAGGGCAGGGAAGAAGGGAATGAAGGAAGGAGACAGAGAGAAAGAAAAGAAGGAAGGAAGGAGGAGGGAGGGGAGGGAGGGAGGAAGAGGGAGGGAGGGAAGGAGGAAAGGAAGGAAGGAGAGAGTGAAAGAGAGAGAGAGAAAGAAAGAAGGAAAAAAAGAAAGAAAGCTAACTAAACAGCAAGTATTTGTGTTTTTAACTAGTGTTTTCAAATATTATTCTAAGATTATTGTCAAAGACAGGGTCTCAGTCTGTCTCTCAGGCATGAGTGCAGTGGTGCCATCATGGTTCACTGCAGCCTTGACCTCCTGGGCTCAAGCGACCCTCCCATCTCAGCCTCCCACGTTGCTAGTACTCCAGGCACGCACCACCATGCTTGGCTAATTTAAAAAACAATTGTAGAGATGGTGGTCTCACTATATTTCGCAGGCTGGTCTCAAACTCCTGGCCTCAAATGATCTTCCCTCCTTGGCTTTCCAAAGTGTTGGGATTACAGGCATGAGACACTGCCACTGGCCAAAAGTATGAAACTTAAATGGAGTTGGTTTTCATACGAGGAAGGGTTTACAAGGGGTTAGAGTAACCAGGAAACATTTCACAGGTGAAGTTAAACTTGAGCTGATGGAAGAAATAGAATAGTCCAATAAGAGAGAACATTATGAGCAAAGATGCAGAGGAATTTTGGAAGCCAAAAAGACAGGTTTGGGCTAGAATTTGGAAAGTCTTAGATGCAAATTGAAGTGTTTGAATTATTAAATTTTATCTTAATGAATGAAAATCATTGGTGTGTTTTGTGTTTGTTGGTTTTAGCAGGGGAGAGATATGGCAAAATAACATTTTAGATATATTATTTTGGTGATATGATAGCCATCGACAGGTAAAGAGAGGTTGGCATTGATGATGGCTGGAAAAAGTATGAGAGTGTTGAAGATGCCAGCCGTTGAAAGTCATACATGGGATTAAGCCACGATGACAGTGAGAACAGAAAGAAAAGGACAGATAATTTGTGAAGAACTACAAAAGCAGTATGTGTATATATATATATATACATGTATATATATATATATATTTTCCACCCAGTAGGTGGTACCAGTGTTCACTGACTGAATATCAGTCCGGGATATAGCAGAGAACAAAGCAGTCTGTGTTTCCATGGAGTTTACATTTGAAAAAACAGGATATGTTTGGGGCTAAGGTATCATGAAGGAAAAGATAATCCACATAAAGTTGTGACACTAAAAATGATTCCCTTGACAATAAATATGCAGGATTAGTTTGATCACCCCTTGATTGTTTTGTGAGATTTTATGTCCTTTATCCTTGCATTTTGCACTAAACTACCACATTTGGCACCACTTCCATGGCTCTTGTGGCCTACTGTCATTGACTTTGGCTACCATCAAAACCAATTCCCTGCCTGGATTGCTAGATTGGTCATGTTTACTTCTTATTACTTTCCGTTGTGAGCTTTGCATGCTTTAGTTTCTTTTTTTTTTTTTCTTTTTTCTTTCTCTTTTTTTTTCTGTTTTTGTTTTTTTTTTGTTGTTGTTGTTGAGATGAAGTCTTGCTCTATTGCCCAGGCTGAAGTGCAGTGGTGTGATCTCCACTCACTGCAACCTCAGCCTCCCAGGTTCAAGTGATTCTTCTGCCTCAACCTCCCGAGTAGCTGGGATTACAGGCAGGCATCACCACACCTGGCTAATTTTGTATTTTAGTAGAGACAGGGTTTCTCCATGTTGGCCAGGCTGGTCTTGAACTCCTGACCTCAGGTGATCTGCCTGCCTCCACCTCCCAAAGTTCTGGGATTACAGGCGTAAGCCACCATGCTCAGCCTGCATGCTTTAGTTTCAAACAGTTCTCAAATGTAAGTTGCACCACATGTGACAGATCCACCAAGATGTAGTGATATTTGTCATCTTGTTATGGCAATTGCTATATTAAGGCTTTGAGTTTGGTTTAAAAAAGAAAAGTGAGAGGTGAGGAATAAGGTGGCTGTGGAGAGAGAGAAAAACAAAACGAAACAGAGAGAGAGGGGAGAATGATAAAAGCATGCAAAGCTGATCCAAGTTTACTGGTAGCTAGAAAAGAGAGGCT
>NW_016815747.1:82392-87263 GCF_001698545.2 Rhinopithecus bieti | reverse complement strand
AAATCTCCCCAAAAAAAAAAAAAAAAAAAAAAAAAAAAAAAAAAAAAAAAAAAAAAAAAAAGCTCGTAGTCCTCCTGAGGTGGAGAACCTAACAGGAGACACTTTACAAAGCTTGGGCCCCAAAGAACCACACCACAGGTTAAGGGTTAACTATAAATAAATCTGTTCCTCATCCAAGAGACTGCAAGGAAAACTGTAATACCTGCCTTGAAATTTGGCACTAAGAGTGTGAGGCTATTTTCTGTAGAGATTTTGTAATAGCAAGATAGTCCTCACAAGAAGTAAAATGATGAGTACATGGTAAACGTAAATAGAGAATATTTATACAATAATAATGATGATGTCTTATGGAACAAGAACAAATAAAATACTGAATAACAGCATACAAGTCAAAAGGAGGTTTGATCACATTGGAAAAGGCTTAAAGTGTACTAAAGTTCTTGTACTATTCAGTTTGAAGGTAAATATACTGAATAGCTTTAGAATTTCAAAGGATGGGTATCATATAGGCAATGATCTCTGACCACATGTGATTAAGTTAGATGTCAATAGGTAACTACAGAGATACCATATGCTCAGAAGTTAAGATACACACTTTAATAACTAACAAATCAAAAGAGAAATTATAATGGAAATTATGAAATAGTTGGAAATAAAAATTAATGACAAAAATGCAATATAACAAAACTTGGATCCATCGAAGGCAATAACTAGAGGGAAATTAATAGTCAAGCATTTATATTAAAGAAAAGAAAGGTTGGAAACTAATGGAATACACATACATCTCAAGAATTTTTTAAATAGTAGAAAATAAATGCAAGAAAAGATAAGTAAAGGAACAACAAAAGTGGAGATTAGTGAAATACAAAATAAACATATAGAGGACCAACACAGCCAATTTCAACCTTAAGGAAGAAAGATAAAATTGAAAATCACTGGCAAAAGTAAGCAATAAATAAAAGTAAGAGATATGGTAGAGATGCACATTATTAGCAATGTGAAAGGATATATAACAAAACGCAATTGTTATTAAAAAGATTATAGGAAGATATTATGAGCAATTTCATGCCAGTACACTTAATAACTTACATGACATGGAAAGATACTTAGAAAAGCATAACATGCAAAGTGTCCAAAGAAGAAATATAAAATGAATCATAAGGACGGGGCTGTAATCCAAAATGTGACTTGTGTCTTTATTAAAAAAGGAAGAGACATCATAGCGTGCATGCCCAGAGAAAAGGCCATGTGACGACTCAGTGGGAAAGCAGCTATCCTCAAGCCAAAGAGAGAGACCTCAGGAAAAATCAATCCTGTTGGTACTTTGATCTTGGACTTTCAGCCTCCAGAATAGGGAGATAATAAATTTCAGTTGTCTAAGCCATCTCGTTTGTGGTATTTTGTTACGGCAGTCCTAGCAGACCAAGACACGTATTTTCACCTAACAAGAGAGTCATAAAGCACATAAAAAAATACTGAGAGAATTCAAGGGAGAAGTAGACTTTTTTCTTTCTTTCTTTGACAGAGTCTTGTCCTGTTGCCTAGTCTGGAGTACAGTGGCACAATCATGGCTCACTGAAGCTTTGACCTCTTTGGATCAAGTGATTCTCCCACCTCATCCTCCCAAGTAGCTAGGACTATAGGTACATATCACCACACCTGGCTAATTATTTTTTATTTTTTATTTTGTAGAGACACAGTCTCACTGTGTTGTTCCGGGTGGGACTTGAACTACTGGGCTCAAATGATCTTCCTGCTTTCTCCTCAAGAAGTGCTAGGATTATAGGTGTGAGCCACCACACCTGGCTGACAATTCAGTACTAGTTGTAGACTTCAATGTCTCACTTTCCACAACGGATAGAACAAGTAGGCAAAAGATCAAGAAGGAAATAGAAGATACTATTATACTATGCTATAAATCAAATAGAACTAACAGACATCCATAAAATGCTCTGAAGAGCAGAATACACATTCTTCTTGAGTGGGTGTGGAAGATTTCCAGGATAGACCATATGCCATGCCATAAAACAAGTGTCAATACATTAAAAAGATAAGAATAATACAACATATGCTTCCTGTTCACAATGAAATAATATTAGAAATAAATAAGAGAAAGAAATTCTGGAGCTTCATAAATATGTGGGAATTAAAAAATACAGTCCCACATAGTCAGTGGATCAAATTAAAAAATCACAAAGGTAATTAGAAAATCCTTTGAGAGGAATGAACATAAAATATAACGTATAAAACTTATGGGTTATAGCTGAAGTAGTGCTAACAGGGAAATGTATAACTGTAAATGCTCATAGTAAAAAATAAGGATACCTTCTACCTAAAACACTAGAAAAATGTGGAGCAACAAAATCTAAAGCAACTAAAATGATGAAAGTAATAAAGATTAAAGCAGAAATTAATGAAATAGTAAGTACCAAAGCAATGGAGATAATCAAAGAAACCAAAAGTTTTTTCGTTTGAAAAGATAAACAAAATGCATGAACTCATATGTAGACTGATCAAATAAAGCATTTTTGAAAGAATCAAAATTAGAAATGATAAAAGAACATTATTCTTGACCTTACAGCAATAAAAAGGATTATAAGAGAATACTATGTGTAATTTTATGCCAACAAAGTAGATAACCAGGATGAAATGTACAAATTCCTACAAAACAAAAACTACTACTTTCAGTTTCTCATCCGGTATAGAGTTTGGAAGTCATTACTCTCATCTTCACAATGAGAAAAAGGCTGAACAAACTGAAACTCAACAACTCCTCTTAGATCCTTTAGAGAATTGAGATTATAGGTCAAACGGTTGTCCCCCAACCAACAAATTGGCGAGACAGACAGATGAATACAGAGGACCACAGCTTATTGGAGTAGAAACCCAGGAGCAGATATTACCACTGGAATAAGTACTAGGGCAAGAAAACAAACTGTAATTGATGAATTGCTGGAGGCTGAATGTGGACAAATTTGAGAGTTAAAACTCCAGGGGTGGGGTCCCAGTCTTGGTGGGCAGTGCCCTCTATTTTGTGAGTTTTACCTCCAGAAACCTTACCACATTCTCACAGTGAAGATTGGATAAAAATTCAGTGGTTGTTCTGGCAGGGGACAAAAAGTTATTCTGAAATATGCCCAGAGCATTTTGTTCTTCTTAACAAGACCTGTCATTAAGAAAAACGATTTTCAGAGCTTAACTATTAGGGTTTTACCAGAGCCTAACAAACCTGGGGGAAGAGAAATAACCAACTCAATCCACCTCTAGCTTTCCATCTTGGGGAAGGGAAATACCAATTTCAGTCTCCTCTAGCCTCCTGCCTCATCTAAGGGGGAAAAAACTGAGAAGCTCTTCTGAAGGTCAAGCCTAGGGGTACAGGTTTATTAAAAGACTGGGACCTAATCATAGGACTATAGAATGCATTCCCTCCACCTACACCTTACCACTACATCAGTAAGGCTCCTGTATAATAGGGGAATACAATGAGAAGAACTGCACATTTCAGACATATTTAAGAAGTTTTTATGGAAATCCAAAACAACACAGGAGACAAAACACCAGAGGAAAGTTCAGTCTCTGGCATATACAGCTACAGCCAACAGTAAACACAGCCTAGTTTCTAGCCAGATAAACATGAAACCTCACCGCAAAGACCTATTTGCCTCAGTTTCCTTTCCCCAATTCATCATGTTCAGCATTCAATAAAAGCTTACGAGGCATGCTAAAAGACAAAAAACACAATTTGAAGAGACAGAGCCAACATAATAACCAGACCCAGATATGATAGAAATGTAAAAGTTGACAGACCAGGAATTTAAGACAATTATGATAAATATACCAAGGGCTGTATTGGAAAAAGTAGTCAACATTCAAAAAGAGATGAATAATGTAAGCAGAGAAATGAAAACTCCAGGAATCAATGGGAAAACCTAGAAATAAAAAAAGTACCACAATTGAAATGAAGAATGCCTTTGATGGTCTCATCAAGTGCCTGGGTATGACCAAAGAAGGAATTGATGAGCTTGAAGAAATGTCAGTAGAAACTTCTACAACTGAATTGCAAAGAGAAAAATAATAATAAGGGCAGAACAGAATAGCCAATGACTATGGGACAATTATGAAAGGTGTAACATATAGCTAACGAGATATTAGAAGAAAAGGGTACAGTGTACACTGCTCAGGTGATGAGTGCACCATAATCTCAGAAATCACCACTGAAGAACTTATCCATTTAACCAGAAACCACCTGTTCTCCAAAAAAAAAAAAAAAAACTATTGAAATAAAATAAAATAAAAGGAAGAAGAAAGAACCAAATAAATACCAAAGCAATATTGACTGAAATTTCCCAATTTACTTATAGATATTAAGCCACAGTCCCAGGAAAGTTAGTTAACACCGAGCAGAATAAAGAATAAAAAATGTACTCCTAGCCGTATTATATTTGAATTGCAAAAAATTAAACACAAAGAGAAAATCTTGAAAAAAAAAAGCCAACGGGAAAGAAATAGTTTACCCATATAGAGCAGCACGTATAACATTACATTGGACTCATCGGAAACCATATAATCAAGAAGAGAGCGAAGTGAAATACTCATTGTTGAAAGAACAAAGAAACACTAACTAGAATTCTGTATCCAGAAAAATTATCTTTCAGAAGTGAAGGAGAAATATATTTTATTAGATGAACAAAATTGAGGGAAAATTTTTTTAAAACTTGAGGGAATTCATCAGCAGTATACTTGCCTTGCAAAAAATGTTAAAGAAGTTCTTCAGAAAGAAGTAAAACTGAATAGATTATAAATTAGGATTAACATGAGAAATGAAGAGACTTAGGTAAGAAATTAATGAAGGTTAAAATAAAATGTTTTAT
>NW_016815747.1:74106-79998 GCF_001698545.2 Rhinopithecus bieti | reverse complement strand
AAGCAGAGGAAATATTTCCTAATTCACTCCATGAGGCCAACATTACCCTAATACTAAAACTGAACAAAGTTATTACAAGAAAGAAAAACTACATAACAGTGTCTCTCATGAACGCAGATGCAAACATCCTCAACAAAATATTATCATATTGGATACAACAATGTATAAAATAATTATATACTGTGACCAAGAGGGATTTATCCCAAGTATACAAGGATGGTCCAACATTAGAAAATCAATTAATGTAATCCATCACATCAACAGGCCACAGAACATGTCATATGATTCTATCAGTAGATGCAGAAAAAGCATTTTGGTAAATCCAACACTCATTCATGATAAAAATTCTTAGCAAACTAGGAATAGAAGGGGACTTCCTCAACTTGATAAAAAACATCTACAGAAAACCTACAGTTAACATCATTTTTTTAAATTTTAAATTTTTGTGAGTACGTAGTAGGTATATATATTTATGAGTTACATAAGACGTTTTGATACAGGCATGCAAAGCATAATAATCACATCACGCAAAATGGGGTATCCATTCCCTCAAGCGTTTATCCTTTGTGTTATAAAGAATCCAATTAAATCTTTTAGTTTTATTTATTTATTTATTATTTTATTATTTTTTTTTGAGACAGAGTCTCCCACTGTCACCCAGACTGGAGTGCAGTGGCGTGATCTCCGCTCACTGCAACCTCCGCCTCCTGGGTTCAAGCGATTCTCCTGCCTCAGCCTCCCAAGTAGCTGGGATTATAGGTGCCCACCACCATGCCCGACTAATTTTTTAAAATTATTTTTAGTAGAGAAGGGGTTTCACTATATTGGCCACAGTGGTCTTGAACGCCTGACCTCGTGATCCACCTGCCTCGGCCTCACAAAGTGCTGGAATTATAGACTTGAGCCACCGCGCCTGGCCTCTTTTAGTTATTTTTAAATGTACAGTTAAATTATTTTGACTATAATCACCCTGTGATGTTATCAAATACTAGGTATTATTCATTCTTTGTGTTTTTTGTATGCATTAACCATCCCCACATTCACCCTTTCTGGCACTCACTACCCTTCCCAGCCTCTGGCAACCATCCTTCTACTCTCTGTCTCTATGTGTTCAATTGTTTTGAGTTTTACATTCTATGAATTAGGGAGAACATGCGATGTTTGTCTTCCTGCGCCTGACTTATTTCACTTAACTTAATGACCTCCAATTTCATGTTCTTGCAAATGACAAGATCTCATTCCATTTTATGGATAAGTAGTACTCCACTGTGTATAAGTACCGCATTTTCTTTATCCATTCATGTGTTGATGGGCAGGTTGCTTCCAAATCTTAGCTATTGTGAACAGTGCTGCAACAAACATAGGAGTCCAGATATCTCTTTGATATACTGATTTCCTTTCTTTTGGGTATATACCCAGCAGTTGGATGGCTGGATCATATGGTAGGTCATTTTTCATTTGTTTATTTATTTGGGTGGGGCAGGGACAGGGTCTTGCTCTGTCACCTAGGCTGGAGTGCCGTGGCATGATCTCAGCTCACTGTAACCTCTGCCACCCAAGCTCAAGTGATCCTCCCACCTCAGCCTCCCAAGTTGCTGGAACTACCTCCCAAGTTGCTGGAACTACTGGCGTGCACCACCACACCTGGCTCATTTTTGTACTTTTTGGTAGAGGTGGAGTTTTGCCATGTTGGCTAGGCTGATCTCGAACTCCTGGGCTCAAGTGATCCACCGGCCTGGGCCTGCCTCCCAAAGTGCTGGGATTACAGGTATGAGCCATCACGCCCGGCCAATTGCCAATTTTTATTTTTTGAGGAACCTCCAAAATGTTCTCCATAGTGGTTGCACTAATTTACATTCCCACCAACAGTGTACAAGGGTTCCCTTTTCTCCACGTCCTTACTGGCATTTGTTATTGCTTATCTTTTGGATATAAGCCATTTTAACTGGGGTGAGATGATACCTAATTATAGTTTTGATTTGCATTTATCTGATGATCATCTTTTCATATGCCTGTTTGCCATTTGCATGTTTTCTTTTTCCCTCTTTCTTTTCTTTCTTTCTTTCTTTCTTTCTTTCTTTCTTTCTTTCTTTCTTTCTTTCTTTCTTTCTTTCTTTTCTTTCTTTTCTTTCTTTCTTTCCTTTCTTTCTTTCTTTCTCTCTCTCTCTCTCTCTCTCTCTCTCTCTCTTTCTTTCTTTCTTTCTTTCTTTCTTTCTTTTCTTTTTTTAAACAGAGTCCTGCTCACACTGCTGCCCAGCCTGGAGTGCAGTGGTGTGATCTTGGTTCACTGAAATCTTGCCTCCTGTGTTCAAGAGATTCTCCTGCCTCAACCTCCTGAGTAGCTGGGATTACAGGCACATGCCACCATGCCCAACTAATTTTTGTATTTTTAGTACAGACCATGTTTTGCCATGTTGGCCAGGCTGATCTCAAACTCCTGGCCTCTAATGATCCTCTTGCCTTGGCCTCCCAAAGTACTGGTATTACAGGCATGAGTCACCATGCCCAGTCTGTGTTACTAATTTTATTTTAGACCTGAACCACTTTGTTAACAAAGTAATTAGCAGTGTTTTCCACAGGTAAGAAGAAGCCTTTTTTTTTTTTTTTTTTTTTTTTTTTTAGATGAAGCTTTGTTCTTTGTTCTTGTTGCCCGGGCTAGAGTGCAATGTTGTAATCTCGGCTCATAAAACCTCCGCCTCTCGGGTTTAAGCGATTCTCCTGCCTCACCCTCCCAAGTAGCTGGGATTACAGGCATGCACCACCATGCCTGGCTAATTTTTTAATTTTTAACTTTTAGTAGAGGCAGGGTTTTACCATGTTGGTCAGGCTGGTCTCGAACTCCTGACCTCAAATGAACTGCCCGCCTCAGCCCAAACTGCTGGGATTACAGGCATGAGGCGTCACACCTGGCCCCATTTGTATGTTTTCTTTTGAGCAATGTCTATTCAAAACTCCTGCCTATTTCTTTATCAGATTGTTAGGCTTTTTCGTGTAGAGTTGTCTGAGCTCCTTATATATTCTGGTTATGAACCCCTTGTCAGATGGGTAATTTGCAAATATTTTCTCCCATTCTGTGGGTTGTCGCTTCACTGCTGATTGTAACCTTTGCTGTGAGGAAGCTTTTTAACTTAATGTGGTCACATTCGTCCATTTTGTCTTTGGTTTTCTGTACTTGTGGGTTATTGTGCAAGAAATTTTTGTCTAGACTAATGTCATGGAGATTTTCCCTAATGTTTTCTTGTAGTGATTTCATGATTTGAGGTCTTAGATTTAAGTCTTCAATCCATTTTGATTTGATTTTTATATATGGCAGGAGAAAGGGGTCAAGATTCATTCTTCTGCATATGGATATCCAGTTTTTATAACATCGTTTATTGAAGAGACTCTCTATTTCCCAGTGTATGTTCTTGGCATGTCTTTTAAAAATGAGTTCACTGTAGGTGTGTGGATTTGTTTGTGGGTTTTCTATTCTGTTCCACTGATCTATGTGTCTGTTTTTATGACACACCATGCTGTTTTGATTACTATAGCTCTGTAATATAATTTGAAGTGAGGAAATGTGATTTCTCCAGTTTGATCCATTTTGTTCAGGATAGCTTTGGCTATTCTGGGTTCCATATAAGTTTTATGATTAGTTTTCTATTTCTATGAGGAATGTCATTGGTATTTTGTCAGGGGTTGCATTGAATCTTTAGATTGCTTTAAATAGTGTGGATTTGATAACAATATTAGTTCTTCCAATCCATGAACATGTACTGTCTTTCTATTTTTTGGTGTCCCCTTTAATTTCTTTCATCAATGTTTTATAGTTTTGTTATAGAGATTTTCACTTTTGTCATTAATTCCTGGGTATTTAATTTTATCTGTGGTTAATGTAAATGGGAATTCTTTTTTATTTCTTTTAAGTTTGTTCATTGTTGGCATGAAAATACTACTGGTTTTGTATGCTGATTTTGTATCCTGCAACTTTACTGAATTTGTTTATCAGATCTAGTACTTTTGTGTGTGTATGGAGCCTTTAGGGTTTTCCAAATATAAGATCATAACATCAGAAAACAAGGATAATTTGACTTTTTCCTTTCCAATTTGGATGCCTTTTATATCTTTCTCTTGTCTGATTGCTCTAACTAGGATTTACAGTACTATGATGAATAACAGTGATGAAAGTGGGATTCCTCGTCATGTTCTAGTACTTAGAGAAAAGGCTTTCAACCTAGAACCAGAAATACCATTTGAGCCAGGTATATATAATATACCATTTGATCCCATTACTGGGTATATACCTAAAGGAATATAAATCATTCTATTATAAAGATACATGGACATGTATGTTCATTGAAGCACTATTCACAATAGCAAAGACATGGAATCAACTCAAATGCCCATCAATGATAGACTAGATAAAGAAATGTGGTACATATACACTATGGAATACTATGCAGCCATGAAAAGGAATGAGGTTATGTCTTTTGCAGGGACATGGATGGAGCTAGACGCCATTACCCTCAGCAAACTAACACAGGAACAGAAAACAAAACACTGCATGTTCTGACTTATAAGTGGGACAGATGGAGGGAGAGCATCAGGATAATTAACTAATGCATGTGGGCTCAATAGTTAGGTGATGGGTTGACAGGTGCAGCAAATCACCTTGGCACACGTTTACCTAGGTAACAAACCTGTACATCCTGCACTTGTATCCCAGAACTTAAAATAAAATAAAATATATATATTTTTTAAAATAAAAGGCTTTCAGTTTTCCCCTCTCAGTATGATACTAGCTGTATGTCTGTCATGCATGGATTTTATTATATTAAGGTATGTTCCTTCTATATCCAATTTTTTGAAGGTTTTTATCAAATTTTATCAAATATTCTTCAGCATCAATTGAAATGATCACATAGTTTTTGTCCTTCATTCTGTTGACATGATGTATCACACTGATTGATTTGCACATTTTGAATCATCCTTGCATCCTAGAGATAAATCTCATTTGGTCATGTGAATGAACTTTTTAATGTGTTGTTGAATTTGGTTTGTTAATATTTTGTTGAGGATTTTTGCATCCATATTTATCAGAGATATTGGTCTGTAGTTTTCCTTTTGTTGATGTATCTTTTTCTGGTTTTGGTATCAAAACTGGCCTCATAGAGTTTGGAAGGATTCCCTTCTTTTTTTTTCTGAATATGAATAGGATTGGTATTAATTCTTTAAATGTTAGGTAGAATTCTGCAGTGAAGCCATTGAGTCCCAGGTTTTTCTTTATTGGGAGACTTTTTATTATGCCTTCAATTTCATTACTTGTTATTGGACTGTTCAGGTTTTGGATTTCTTTATGGTTCAACCTTGCTAGGTTGTATGTTTCTAGGAATTTGTCAATTTCTTCTAGAATTTCCAATTTATTGGCATCTATTTGCTCATGGTAGCCACTAAAAATCCTTTGAATTTATGCAGCATCAGCTGTAATGTTTCCTTTTCCATCTCTGATTTTATGTATTTGAATCTTCTCTCTTTTTTCTCAGTCTGTATAAAGGTTTGTCAATTTTGTTTAACTTTTCAAAAAACAAACTTTTTTCCATTGATATTTTGTATTTTCTTCATTTCATTTTTACTTCTTTTTCCTGCTCTGATCTTTATTACATCTTCTCTTATACTAATTTTGGGTTTGGTTTGCTCCTCCTTTTCTAGTTCTTTAAGATGCATCACCAACTTGTTTATTTGACAGTTTTCCTCTTTTTGATGTAGTCACTGCTATAAACTTCCCACTTAGTACTACTTTCACTGTATCCCCTAGGTTTTGGTATGTTATGTTTCCATTGTTATTTGCTTTAATACATTTTTCAGTTTCTTCATTTCTTTTTTTTTCTTTTTCTTTTCTTTTTTTTTTTTTTT
>NW_016815747.1:68145-73996 GCF_001698545.2 Rhinopithecus bieti | reverse complement strand
TTTTGGAGTGCAGTGGCCGGATCTCAGCTCACTGCAAGCTCTGCCCCACGGTTTTATGCCATTCTCCTGCCTCAGCCTCCCGAGTAGCTGGGACTACAGGCGCCCGCCACCTCGCCCGGCTACTTTTTTGTATTTTTTTTTAGTAGAGACGGGGTTTCACCGTGTCAGCCAGGATGGTCTCGATCGCCTGACCTCGTGATCCGCCCGTCTCGGCCTCCCAAAGTGCTAGGATTACAGGCTTGAGCCACCATGCCCGGCCAGTTTCTTCATTTCTTCATTGACCCACTAGTCATTCAGGAGCATGTTGTTTAATTTTCATATATTTGCATAGTTTCCCAAATTCCTCTTGTTATTTATTTCTAGTTTTATTCCATTGTGGTTAGAGAAGATGCTTGATACTATTTCAATAGTTTTGAATGTTTTGACTTGCTTTGTGACCTAACATATGGTCTATCCTTTAGAATGATCCATGTGCTGAGAAAAAGAATGTGTATTCTGCAGTCATTGGATGTAATGTTCTGTAAAAATGTATTAGATCAATTAGGTATGCAGTGCACATTAAGTTTGATGTTTCCTTGTTTATTTTATGTCTGGGAGATTTGTCCAATGCTGAAAGTGGGGTGTTGAAGTCCCCAGCTATTGTATTGTAGCCCATCTCTCTCTTTAACTCTAATAATATTTGCTTTATATATCTGGGTGTTCCAGTGTTGGGTATATATATATTTATAATTGTTATATCCTCTTGTTTAATTGACACCTTTATTATTATATACTGACCTTCTTTGTTTCCTCTTATAGTTTTTGTATTGAAATCTATTTTGTCTGATATAAGTATAGCTATTCTTGCTCTCTTTTTTTTTGGTTTCCATTGGCATGGAATATCTTTTTCCATTCCTTTATTTTCAGTCTATGTATGTCTTTACAGGTGAGGTGTGTTTCTCGTAGGCAACAGATCAATGGATCTTTTAAAAATTTGTTCAGATGGCCAGGCGTGGTGGCTGAAGCCTGTAATCCCAGCACTTTGGGAGGCTGAGGTGGGTGGATCACTTGAGGTCAAGAGTTCGAGACCAGCCTGGCCAACATGTTGAAACCCCGTCTCTACTAAAATTACAAAAATTATCTGGGCATGGTGGTGTGCACCTGTAGTCCCAGCTACTCAAGAGGCTGAGGCATGAGAATCGCTTGAATCCAGGAGGTGGAGGTTGCAGTGAGCCGAGATCATGCCATTGCACTCCAGCCTGGGTGACAGTGAGACTCCATCTCAAAAAAATAATAAAATAAAATAAAATAAAACAAAAAAAATAAAATTTGTTCAGGTACTCTATGTCTTTTGATAAATGGATTTATTCTATTTACATTCTATATTATTATTGATAAATAAGGACTTATTCTTGCCATTTTGTTATTCGTTTTCTTGTCTTCTCTTCCTTTCTTTCCTTCCTGTCTTTCTTTTCGTGAATGTGATTTTCTCTAATGATATGATTTGTTTTCACACTTTCGACTGGTGTATCTGTTGCATGTTTTTGATTTGAAGTTACTATGAGGCTTGCAAATACTATCTTATAACCCATTACTTTAAGCTGATAATAACACTGTTTGCATAAACAAACAAGCAACAAGAAAACTAAGAGAGACTCAATGTTTTACCTTCATTCCCCTGCTTTTTAACTTTTTGTTGTTACTATTGATATTGTATTGTCTATGTCTTGAAAAGTTGTTGTGGCTATTATTTTTGATCGTTTCATTGTTTAGTCTTTCTACTTAAGAGTAGTATAGATACCACAGGTACACTGTTATATTCTGTGTTTTTCTGTGTATTTACTATTACCAGTGAGTTTTCTATGTACTTACTATTACCAGTAAGATTTCTACTTTCAGGTAATTTTCTATTGCTCATTAACATCCTTTTTTTTCTGATTGAAGTACTCCCTTTAGCATTTCTTGTAGGACAGATCTGGCATTGATGAAATCTTTCAGCTTTTGTTTGTCTGGGAAAGTATTTCTTCTTCATAGGATAATTTTACCAAATATAGTCTTCTAGGGTAAAAGTTGTTGTCCTTCAGCACCATAAACATGTCATGCCACTCTCCCTTGGCCTGTAAGGTTTCCACTGGAAAGTCTGCTGCCAGATGTATTGATTCTCCATTGTATGTTATTTGTTTCTTTTCTCTTGTTGCTTTTAGGATTCTTTCTTTATCCTTGATCTTTGGGAGTTTATTAAATGTATTCTTTGTGTTAAATCTGCTTGGTGTTCTATAACCTTCTTTTAGTTGGATATTGATATCTTTCTCTAGGTATAGGAAGTTATCTGTATAATCCCTTTGAGTAAACTTTATACTCTTATCTCTTTCTTCACTGGTTCTTTCTTTTTTGTGATCAGTTTTGCTATTAAAAGACCCTGATGCATTTTCAGTATGCAAACTGCATTTTCAACTCCAGAAATTTCTGGAATTTCTGCTTGATTCTTTTAAGTATTTCAATCTCTTTTAAAATTTATCTGATAGAATTCTGAATTCCTTCTCTGTGTTATCTTGAATATCTTTGAATTTTCTCAAAGCAGTTATTTTGAATTCTCTGTCTGAAAGGTCACCTATCTCTGTTTCTCCAGGATTGGTCCCTGGTGCCTTATTTAGTTCATCTGGTAATTTCATGTTTTCCTGGTTCATGTTGATGCTGGTAGATATTACTCAGTGTGTGGACATTGAAGAGTTAGATATTTATTGGAATCTTCACTGTCTGGACTTGTTTGTGTCTGTTCTTCTTGGGAAGGCTTTACAGATATTCAAAAGGACTTGGGTGTTTTGATCTAAGCTGTATCTGCTTTAGGGGGCACACCAAGCACAGTAATGCTTTGGTTCTTGCAGATGTGTAGAGGTACTGCCTACATGGTCTTGGACAAGATCCGGTAGAATTCTCTGGATCACCAGGCAGAGACTCTTGTTTTCTTCCCTTACTTTCTCCCAAACATATAGAGTGTCTTTCTCTGTTCTGAGCGATGTACCACTGGTGACGGAGTGACACAAGCCCCCCAGTGGCCACCACCGATATGACTGCACTGGGTCAGACCTGAAGGCAGCAGTGCACTGAGTCTTGCTCAAGGCCTGCTGTAACTGCTTCTTAGTTACTGCCTATGTACACTCAAAGCTCTGGGGCTCTACAGTCAGCAGATTGAAAAGACAGCCAGGTCTATCTCCTTCACTTCATGTTGGTGAGTTCCCTCAGGCTCTGTGTCGGTCCAGAAGTGCCATCTAGGAGCTAAGGGTGAGTCAAAAACCTTAGAAGTCCACCTGGTATTCTATTGTGTTGCGGCTGAGCTGGCCCTCAAACTGCAAAACGCAGTCCTTCTCACTCTTCTTTCCCCTTTCCAAAAGCAGAGGCGCCTCACTCTGTGGCCACTACCACCTCAGGCTCACAGGAAGTACCACCCAACAACCACTTATGTTCTCTTAAGGCCCAAGGGCTCTTCAGTCAGTTTATGGTGAATGCTGCCTGACCTGGGACTCAACTTTCAAGGCAGGGGGCTCCCTCTGGCCCAAGGCAGGTCTAGAAATGCCATCCAAGAGCCAAGTACTGGAAATGGGGACGCCAAGAGCTCACTTGGTACTCTACCCTACTGTGACTGAGCTGGTACCTAAGTTGCAAGACAAAGTCCACTTTACTTTTCTTTCTCTTTTCTAAAGCAGAAGGACTCTCACCCTATAGCATCCATAGGTTTGAATCTGCTGAATCTCACCTGAAGCCAGCAAGTCTCAGCATCTCACCTAAGGACCTTGACATAGTACCTGGATATTGCTGCTGGTTATTCAGTTCTCATGGGCTTTTCACTTAGCAGGTGATAAATGCTGCCAGGGTTTGGTTCTTCTCTTTAAGGCAGTGGGTTTCCTTCTGGCCCAGTCTTCTTCTAGAAATGTCCATGAGCTAGAACCTGGACAGTCAGCCTCATGACTGACCAGTGCCCTATCTTGCTGTGGCTGAGCTGGTATCCAAGACACAAGACAAAGTCCTCCTCACTCTCCTATCTCCTTTGCTCAAGCAGAAGGAATGGGTCTCTTTTGGAGTCATGAACTGTGCAGTCTGGTACTAGGGGTGGGGTGATGCCAGCACTCCCTTAGCCACCCTAGCTGGTGTTTTAGTAGGTCATCTGCCACTCTCACCCCCAGTCCACTGTCTATAGACTCAGTTCAACACTAGGCACCTAGGATTTGCAGTCCTTGTGTCTTAGACTGTCTTTCAAGTCTTTGGGCAGGGGAGCCAGAACACTTTAGCCCATGGTGGCTAGAGCTGCAGGAGCTTAAGTTCAACCACTGGCATTGGTAATTCCTCTCTTGCTAGGGCTTGTTTAAATGCACCCTCTGTGGATGGGCATCAGCTGAGGCTGATCCAGTTTTGCTTTCTTCTGTAGTAAGTGCAGCACCAAGTTTAGTGCCTCACAATTGCTGGTTCTCCCTCTTTCCAGGGCAAATAAATGCTCCTTGCACCAAGCTGTTGCTGCCACTGCTGGGGAACGGGGAAGGGATGGCGTCAGTAGTTCAAGACTGCTTTTCTTACCTCTTCAGTACTTCTTTTAGCAATATGAAGTTAAAAACAGCTACTCTGAGTGCTAACCGGATTTTTGTTTTTTTGTGAAGGTGATTTTCTGTGTAGGTAATTGTTAAATTGGTGTCTTCACAGGGGATGAGGTGGTGGATGATTGGTGGAGCCTGCTTTTCTGCCATCTTGCTCCACCCCTTTTCTTCTGTTTTTGAAAGAGTTTGTGAAAGGGTGGTGTTATTTCTTCTTAAAACATTTGGTAGAATTCACCAGTGAAGCCACTGAACCTGGACTTTTCTTTGTGCAAAGGTTTTTTATTTAATAATTTAATCTCTCTATTTGGTGTAGCTCTATTCAGATTTTCTATTTCTTACTGAGTCAGTTTCAAAAGTCTGTGGTTCTAAAAAAATTAACAGACTATTTTCAGGACAGTGTTATGTTTACAGAAAAAATAAGTGGAAAAGACAGAGAGTTTCCATATATACCCCTCAACTCCCCTGGACAGTATCCTCTATTATTAACATCTTGCATGACTGTGGTGTATTTGTTTCAACAAATGAGTCAATATTGATACATTAATATTAACTACAGTCCATGGTTTATATTAGGGTGCACTCTTTATGTTGTGCATTCTGTGAGTTTTGACAATGTATAATGACATGCATCCACCATTAAAGCATCATACAGAATAGTTTCACTGCCCTAAAAATCCCATTTCACCTATTCATCCTTTCCTTCTGAACTTGTAGTAACCACTGATCTTTTTACTGTCTTCATAGTTTCACCTTTCCCAGAATCTAATGTAGTTGGAAACGTACTATGTAGCCTTTTTGGATCTGCTTTGTGCACTTAGGAATATGCATTTTAGGTTTCTCCATATCCTTTCATTACTGGATACTCAGCTTTTTAACCGCTGAATAATATTCCATTGTATGAATGTACCATAGCTTGTTTTCTATTTATCTATTGAAGTTTATCCTGGTTGTTTCAAAATTTTGACAATTATGAATAAAGCTGCTGTAAACATTAGTGTATGTGGGTTTTATGTGTGTATGCTTTCAACTCATTTGGGTAAATACCAAAGAAAACAAATTGCTGGATCATACGACAAAATTACTTTTAATTTTGTAAGAAAATACTAAATGGCTGTACTATTTTTTCATTCCCAGCAGTAACGAACACAAGTCCCTGTTACTCCACATCCTTGCTAGCATTTCACGCTGTCAGTGTTTCTGATCTTAGCCATTCTAACAGGTGTGTAGTGATGCTTCTTTTTAACACAGGTCCTTGTTAGTTCTTTTTTTTTTTTTTTTTTTTTTTT
>NW_016815747.1:60030-66479 GCF_001698545.2 Rhinopithecus bieti | reverse complement strand
CTTGGTAAAGCACAGTATTAGGGTGGGAGTTACCTGATTTTCCAGGTGTTGTGTGTCTTAGTTTCCCTTGGCTAGGAAAAGGGATTCCCTTCCCCCTTGTGCTTCCCAGGTGAGGCCATGCCTGCCCCTGCTTCAGCTCTCGCTGGTCAGGCTGCACCAGCTGACCAGCACCGATTGTCCGGCACTCCCCAGTGAGATGAACCTGGTACCTCAGTTGAAAATGCAGAAATCACCCATCTTCTGTATCACTCACGCTGGGAGCTGGAGGCTGGAGCTGTTCCTATTTGGCCATCTTGGGCGTGCCCCCAGGAATTCCACTCTTAGCATTTTCTCATTATGAGGAATTTCTAGGAATAGACTCCCCAGTATTTTCGTTAGTTCTCTCTTTATTGTTTTCTGCATGCCACTGCTCAATCTTTCATTTCCTTCTAACACTGCACCTTCCTTATTTTTAAATTTTTTTTATTTTTAGTGGAGACAGGGTTTCACCATGTTGGTCAGGCTGGGCTCAAATTCAAGTGACCCGCCTGCTTCAGCCTCCCAGAGTGCTGGGATTACAGACATGAGCTACCGTGCCCAGACTCCCTTATTATTATTATTATTATTATTTAATGTGAGGTACAGCTTATGAGCATTTCCATGCACAAAGATATCTATAAAAGTGAACTAAAATCTTAATTGACAGTTCTGTAATAACTATCGGTTTGTACAAAGGATGGTAAAGTTTCTTGAAGGCTGAAAGTGATCTGCAGACAATCCAGTCTATAACTCTCTGCAGGATTATCTTTGAATAATTCCCCTATACCGCCCACCCGCAGCAGCCCTAAATCATTATCCATTATGTTTTATAGAGCTCCAGAGAGGGGTTTTGAGACAATTCTGCAATATTAATGTTTAATGTTCCATAAACTATTGTCAGGGTAAAATAAAACTATCTTTTCTATTTAACTTACCTTTTTAGCCTATTTTCATATAAATTTTCCCTGAAGGTGGCTATTGCTCATCAAGTTCATTCACATTCTTATGAAGGTTATTTAAAAAAGGCATGAAGCTTATGTTTTCAATCCCAATGCTCAATTTTCAGTGGTCATTTACTTGATCACTCAGCAGCATTGGCACAGATGACCTGTTCCTTCCAAGTTGTCCTTTCTCCACTTGGCCTGTTGTACACTTCATTATTCTGGGTTTCTGTTTGTTTGTTTGTTTTGTTTGTTTTTTTTTTTTCCTGCTACCTATCTCATTAGTCATTCCTTTTCAGTCTTATTTTCTGGATTCTTCTCTACTTTTCCACCCACTAAATGTTGGGGTGCCCCAGGGCTCTGTCCTTAGACAGTGTTTCTCCTTTATCTACACTTTTTTTTTTTTTTTTTTTTTTTTTTTTTTTTTTTTTTTTTTTTTTTATTGAGACAGTATCTCACTCTGTTGCCCAAGCTGGAGTGCACTGGTGCCATCTTGGCTCACTGCAACCTCCGCTTCCTGGGTTCAAACAAGTCTCGTGCCTCAGCCTCCCAAGCAGCTAGAATTAACAGGCAGGTGCCACCATGCCTCGCTAATTTTTTGTGTATTTTTAATAGAAACGTAGTTTTGCCATGTTGGCGAGGGTGGTCTCAAACTCCTGAGCTCAAGTGATCTGCCCACCTTGGCCTCCCAAAGTGCTGGGATTACAGTTGTGAGCCACCACACCTGGCCTATCTACACTTTTTCCATAGGTGATATCATTCATTGGCCTTTGATATTATCTACACACTATTGGTTCCCAAATTTATATCTCCCTCATAGACTTGTTCCGTGAGTTCCAGACTGATATATTCCACTGCCTTCTTGGCAGCTCAAACTTAACACACTCAGCATTGAGCTACTGAATCTACCCTCTCCCACCCAAACTGCTCTTATCTTATTGTTTCCCATTGTAGTAAATGGAACCACCATACACCAGTTCTTCAGGCCAGAATCCTTGGAGTCATTCATGACTATTTTCTCTCATAATCCTCAAACAGTATATTAGCAACTCCTATGGCTCTACTTTAAAAATCACTACTAACTTTGTGTAATCTATTATCATTTCTTACCTGAATTATTGCAATAGATTTCTAGCTAGTTTCCTGATTCCACTTTTGTACCTTGATAGTATATTATCCACAGAATATTCATATTAAACTTTCTGCTATGGACTAAATTTGCCACCCCTCACAAATTCATATTTTAAAGGAGTAACCCCCAGTGTGACAGTATTTGGAGATGTGGCATTTGAAAAATCATTAGGTTTAGAAGAGTTCATGAGGCTGGGACCCTCATAATATTAGTGCCCTTATAAGAAGAGACACCAGAGAGCTCACATCCTCTCTTTTTATCTACCTGCATGCACTGAGGAAATTCTATGTAAGGAGAGAGCAAGAAAGTGGCTGTCTACAACTTAAAAAGAGAGACCTCAGCAAACATTGACCATGCTGCCGCCTTAATTTTGGACTTTCAGAACTTTGAGAAATTTTATTTGCTTAAAACACTCTATTGTATTTTGTTATGGTAGTGTGAGCTAAGACACTATAGAAATATATGAATTAAATTATGTAATTTCTGAGACCAGCCTGGGCAACAAAGTGAGACCCCATCTACTCAAAGATGCCTTTCAATATCTAAAAATAGCCACATTTCTACACCATTGCTTTTTATCCTTTAACCCTGATAAGTCTTACTTTTTTGTTATTTTTTTTGCTATTGTTATTATTGTTGTAGGTTTTAGATATAGGATCTCTGTCACCTAGGCTGGACCACAGTGAAGAGATCATAGCCCACTACAGCCTCCAACTCCTGGGCTCAAGTGATCCTCCCACCTCTGTCTCCAAAGTAGCTAGGATTACAGGCATGGGACACCATACCCAGCTAACGATGAGTTTTTATACACTTCTCAGTAACTATTTTCTCTGTCTCTCCTTCTCTGTAATTTATTATCTTTTCCTCCTACTAAATGGTAAGGTAAGTTTTATAGGAACTATGTCTCTTTTGCAGACTATTGTAGTCTTGTACACAGCAGGTGTTTAATAAACATTTGTTCAATTAACAAAGGAATGAAGTTGATATTACAATCACTGCTCTCTACTTAGCTCTGAAAGTTAAGGTAAGGAAAAGATAATCTGGAGTGACTTAGAAAGTAAAGCAAGATAAATATTTAGGTTGGTGCAAAACTAATATATATATTAGGATCTCACTTTCAATATAATACTAACCTTTTCAAAATTTTATTTTATTTTAACTTCTGAGATATATGTGCAGGACGTGCAGGTTTGTTACAAAGGTAAACATGTGCCATGGTGGTTTGCTGCACCTATCAACCCATCACCTAGGTATTAAGCCCCACATGCATTAATACTAACCTCTTTAAAATGCGATGTTTTGCCACACAATTAACTGCCTTGCTTTTATACCCTTATAAACATATGTTTGTGGTTAGGTGGTCTTTATAGCTTAAGATGATATAACCATCTGCATCTGATACCTGTGGAAGTGAATTAGGATCCTTTTCAACTTTCCATTTAGGCAAATCATGTCATGTGTTTATTCAGTAAAAATTGAATATTTGGAGTGTCACTTATGCTTGGAAACAAACTGCATAAGGCACAGTTCATTCTGTTGAGGAACACACAGATTTTTTCTTGCATTTAGTATTTAAATATTTTTTTCTTCATTTTTTAATTTTATTTTAATTTTGTGGGTACACAGTAGGTGTATACATTTATGGGTACATGATATATATTGATAGGCGTACCAGGTGTAATAATCACATTGGGTTAAATGGCGTATCCATCACCTCAAGCATTTATTATTTCTTTGTCGTATAAACAATCCAATTATACTCTTTTACATTTACAACAAATTATTGTGTATATCAACTAATAGATCTTATTGTGCTGTCAACTAATAGATCTTATTCATTCTAACTGCATTTTTGTACACATTAACTATCCCCATTCCCACCCCTCTACTATACTTTGCAGCCTCCGGGAACCATTATTCCACTCTCTATCTCCATGAGCTCAGTTGTTTTAATTTTTAGCTCCCACAAATAGGTGAGAACAAGTGAATTTTGTCTTTCTGGGCTGGACTTATTTCACTTAACATAATGACCCCTAGGTCATCCATGTTGTTGCAAACGACAGGATCTTATTTTTATGGCTGAATAGTACTCCATTCTGTATATGTACCACATTTTCTTTATCCATTCACGTGTTGATGGATACATAGGTTGTTTTCAAATCTTAGCTACAGTGAATAGTACTGCAATAATCGTGGGAGTACAGATATCTCTTTGATGTACTGATTTCCTTTAAGTATATACCCAGCAGTGGCATTGCTGGATCATGTGGAAGTTCTACTGTAAGTTATCTTGAGTTACCTCCAAAGTCTTCTCCATAGTGGTTGCACTAATTTACATTCCCGCCAACAGTGTAAGAGGGTTATGCTTTTTTTTTTTTCTATAGCCTCAGCAGCATTAGTTTTTGCCTCTCTTTTGGATAAAAGTAATATTACCTGGAATGAAATTATACTTTATTGTAGACTTTATTTGCATTTCTCTGATGATCAATGATGTTGAACACTTTTTCATATGCCTGGTTGCCATTTATACATCTTCTTTTGAGAAATGTCTATTCACATTTTTGTCCATTTTGTAATTGGGTAATTACATTTTTTCCCTATAGAGTTGTTTGAGTTCCTTACATATTTTGGTTATTAATCCTTTGCCAGAAGTATAGTTTGCAAATATTTTCCCCCATTCTATGGGTTGCCTCTTTACTTTGTGGATTGTTTCCTTTGCTTAGTGGAAACCTTTTAACTTAATACGATCAATTTGTCTGTTTTTGTTTTGGTTGCCTGTGCTTGTGGGGTATTTATTACTCAAGACATCTTTGCCTAGTCCAAGGTCCTGGTGAGTTTCTCTAATGCCTTCTTATAGTAGTTTCATAGTTTGAGGACTTAGATTTAAATCTTTAATCCATTTTGATTTGACTTTTGTATATGGTGAGAGATAGGGGTGTAGTTTTATTCTTTTGCTTAGAGATATCCAGTTTTCTCAGCACCATTTATTGAAGAGACTGTCCTTTTTCCAGTGTATGTTCTTGGCACCTTTGTTGAAAATGAGTTTACTATACATAAGTGGATTAGTTTCTCGGTTCTCTATTCTGTTCCATTGGTCTATGTGTCTGTTTTTATGCCAATCCCACGCTGTTTGATTACCATAGCTCTGTAGTATAATTTGAAGTCAGGTAATGTGATTTCTCCAGTTTTGTTATTTTTGTTCAGGACAGATTTGCTATTCTGGGTCTTTTGTGGTTCCATATAAATTTTATGATTGTTATTTTTTTATTTCTGTGAAGAATGTCATTGGTATTTTGATGGAGATTGCATTGAATCTGTAGATTGCTGTGGGTAGTACTAGCATTTAACAATATTGATTTTTCCAATCCATGAACATTGGATTTTCTTTTTTTCTTGGTGTTCTCTTCAATTTCTTACAATAATGTTTTATAATTTTCCTTGTATAGATCTTTCACTTCTTTGGTTAATTCCTAGGTATTTAATTTCATTTGTACTGTTGTAGATGAAGTTACTTTCTTGATTTCTTTTTCAGATTGTTTGCTGTTGACATATATAAATGCTAATGATTTTCTATGTTGATTTTGTATCCTGCATCTTTACTGAATTTTTTTTATCAGTTCTAATAGTTTTTTCTTGGAGTCTTTATGTTTTTCCAAATATAAGATCATATCATATGCAAACAAGGATAATTGGACATCTTCCTTCCCTTTTGTATCCCCTTTCTTTGTTTCTCTTGTCTGATTGCTGTAGGTCTGTCATATATGCCATTTTTGTGTTGAGCTATGCTCCTTTTATTCCTAGTTTTTTGAGAGTTTTTATTGTAAAGAGATGTTGAATTTTATCAAATGTTCTTTTAGCATCTGTCAAAATGATCGTATGATTTTTGTCCTTCTTTCTGTTGATATGATGTATCACATTGATTGATCTGTGTATATTGAACCAATCTTGTATCCCTGGATCAGATTACACTTAGTCATGGCGAATTACCTTTTTAATGTTTTGCTGAATTGATTTGCTAGCATTTTGTTGAGGACTTTTGCATCAATGTTCATCAGGGATATTGGCCTTTAATTTTCTTCTTCTGATGTGTCTTTGTTTCATTTTTGTATCAGATTAACACAGGCCTCATAGAATGAGTTTGGAAGTATTTCCCAGGTCCTGGAATTTTCTTTGCTGGGAGACTTTTTTTTTTTTTGACCCAGGTTTTCACTTCTTTACCTAGACTGGAGTGCAGTGGCAAAATAGTGGTTCACTGAGGCCTTGACCTCCCCGGTCCAAGTTAACCTCCTGCCTTAGCGTTCTGAGCTTGTTTTCTTTCTTTTTTTCTTTCTTTCTTTCTTTTTTTTTTTTTTTTTTTT
>NW_016815747.1:38752-56606 GCF_001698545.2 Rhinopithecus bieti | reverse complement strand
CCACCACGCGCGGCTAATTTTTTGTATTTTTAGTAGAGACGGGGTTTCACCGTGTTAGCCAGGATGGTCTCGATCTCCTGACCTTGTGATCTGCCCATCTCGGCCTCGCAAAGTACTGCGATTACAGGCGTGAGCCACCGCACCCGGCATGTTCTCCCAATTTTAAACTTCTTGTTTCTATTTAGACTTTATTGTGTTTTCTATGTCTTGAAAAGTTGTTGTAGTTAATATTTTTGAGAGGTTTATCCTTTAGTCTTTCTACTCAAGACAAGAGTAGTTTCTACACCACAACTACAGTGTTGTAATACTCTGTGTTTTCCTGTGTACTTACTATGACCATGTTTTGTATCTTCTGATTTCTTATTGTTCATTAATGTCCTTTTCTTTCTGATTGAAGAACTCCTTTTAGCATTTCTTGTAGAACAGGTCTGGTGCTGATGAAATCCCTTAACTTCTGTTTGTCTGGGAAAGTCTTTATTTCTCCTTCATGTTTGAAGTATATTATGGCTGGATAAACTATTCTAGGATAAAAGTTGTTTTTTTTCAGTACTTTAAATATGTTATGCCATGCTCTTCTGGCCCATAAACTTTCCACTGAGAAGTTTGCTGCCGTACATATTGGAGCACCTTTGTGTGTTATTTCTTTCTTTCTCTCTTGCTGCTTTTAGAATCCCTTCTTTATCCTTGACCTTTGGAAGTTTCATTACCAAATGTCTTGAAGTAAACTGATGTGGGTTAAATCTTCTTGGTGTTCTACAACATTTGTATATTTGAATATCGATATCTTTCTCTAGGTTTGGGAATTTCATTGCTATTATCCCTTTAAATAAACTTTCTATCTTTCTGTCTCTTTCTAGCTCCTCTTTAAGGCCAATAGCTTTTAGATTTGCCCTTTTGAGGCTATTTTCTAGATCTTATAGGCATGCTTCATTGTTTTAATTCTTCTTTTAGTTTGTCTCCTCTGACTGTGTATTTTCAAATAACCTGTCTTCAAACTCACTAATTCTTTCTTCTGCTTCATCATTTCTACTACTAAGAGACTCTGGTCCATTCTTTAGTATGTCAATTGTATTTTATAGCTTTAGAAGTTGGAACTCACAGACATAAAGGACATTTAAATAATGAGATAATTTCAATATAATGTCATAAATGCTGGTGTGGAATTGAAGGTACAGTGTGGAAGCCTAAGGGAAAACAGTTCTACAGCTGCCTGGAAAAGTCAAAGAATGCTTCACAGAGGAGGCAGAATTTTAAGTGAGAGATGGAAGGATGAATGAACATGATACCAGACAAAATATGCTGGTAAGATTTCTTGATGGATGTGGCACATAATGTGAGCCCTGGTAAAAGGTGTGATGGTGTAAAAGTGAATCTACAAAGGAGGAAATAGCATGAGAAAAGGCACAGTCATATGGTCTTAAAAAATACATGATGGATTTGAATGATCACAAGTAATGTGAGTGTATTGAAACATACGGAAGATTAGGCTAACAGCTAATTGAAGCTGTTCCTGTAATATCTAGAGGAGCTAACTAGAACATACTGTTACATTTCCATTTCCACAATGCACAGCTGATTATCAGTTAAGAAGAAAATTTAATAAACCCAGCTAAACTACAGTGTGCATAACTCACTTGTTATTGTTCGCAGGGATATATAAATTTTATAAGAGGATATCCAGAGAGAACAATGCATTAGATAGTAGAATTTTTGGCACAGAGACATAGATTAGAATGAAACTGAGGAGTTTCTAGAAAGTTTTCCTGCCCTTACAATGTCGTTTCTGTCTGGCATGCTAACTCATTGCCCTAGCAGATTTTAAATTCTTCTTTCAGTATTTTGTTTAAAAGAGACAATATAGTTTTAGAAACACAAAATAATCTATTCTTTTTATTGAATTCCAAATACCACATATATAAAAGGAATAAGGTTTAGAAAATAATGTTAAAAATGAAAAAATCGCATTCTTTACCGCAAAGTAAAGAATAATAACTAAAGAAAAAAACTCATCTGCTTTTGGAGTCATGAGCATCCTCCAGGCTCCCCAGAGAGCTATATCACATGGGAGGAGAGTGAATCCTTACCATGATACAGTTCCAAAGAGATCTTTTCCTGAGGCCTCCTATGGGAACGACTTCTCTCCATCATTCTAGGTTACCTAAGTTATAGATATGTATAAAGTTAAATTGACGTACCTCAACAGAAATATTTAAGGCCTGTTTATATGTTATATCCTCAGCATCAAACAAAAACAAGTGCTTAAAAACAGAACTTGAGAACAGCTATTAAAATAAAAACAGAAAAGTAAAGTGAAAACGAGTTCAATGTAGAAAAACGAAGCAAGTAAAAGAATTTGAGCATTTAAATATGATTCTATAACCATTTAGAGAATAGAAAGTTTAATGCACCTGCATTTTCATGTCAAATTAACTCCAAATTATCTTAAAACCAACTGAGGTTTCTATATATTTATTAATATTAACATACATATATTTACAGATATTTCAACAAACTTTTAAAATAAATTATTGGATCTTGAGCACTGTGTTAAGTTATTGATGATGATGAAAGGATTCTTTCTCTTTTGCTTAGAATCTAACTAAGGAAGCAAATCATATACTCGAAGATATGAAGTAATGTATGGAAGTCATTTGGTACACATGCATGTATTTGAGCTGTAAGTATTTCAAGTAAGGGAATGGTTACTGAGGGACAGGGTTAGACTGGACAGTCTTTATAAAGAAGAACCTGGAGCTTCAAAAGAAGGATATTTTGGGTTTTCAAAGGTGAAGAGAGAGGAAAGAAAGCATTTTAGATATAGGAAAGAGGAATGAGTGAAATGGAGGCAGGAATGTGGTATGTGAGCGAAAGAAGGCCAGTTTGACAGAATTGGAGCCAGTGATCATGTTGGGGATTAGTGAGTGTTTAGGATGAATAGGTAGGGTGGAGACAGTTGATGGAAGAGCTGGAATGCTAGGTTGATAAGTTTTGACTTGATCCTACAAGCAAATGGATGCCCTTGTAGGGGAGTGTCATGCTGAAGGAAGTGCCTTTTATTTTCTTCAATTCATTTGTTGACATTATCATAGTTTATTTTAACTCTCCCTTTTCTAATTCAGCATGCCACTCTGGGGAGCTGGAAAGGAAACAACTTTTAGGGTGTGTGTCACCCTCCAACCACCTAGTCCTCTGGTCCGTGGACATCCATACTCAGTGGTCAGGAGAGGTATTTTTAAACAGCCTTATGATTCATTTGTCCATTTCCTGGGGAAGATGTGAATCATTCAGCCTGTAATTGTCAAAGGCACCTAGGTCTGGCTTGGTGACTTGCTTTAGTCCTCAGCATGAGTGTAAACTGGGTTGCTTTTCATTTTCTTCAACACTACCTCTTCCCAGTATGACTTCATCTGAAATTATGTAAAGTCCTAATATCTTAGACATACCCCTATTGAAATGGAAATACAAACATGCATCAAAATGCCAAATAGGGATTTGTTGGGGATTATCCATTTTATTGTTCCCTCCAATTCAATTCAGGTTAGTTCAATAATTATTTATTGAATGCCCCCCCCCCAGGAATTTATGGACTGCATAGAGACAAAATTGTATCCACATAAAATAAACATATAAGCACACAAAAATGAACAAACCACACAGTTAAACATCAATATGGAATTCATTTGATTAGGTGCCAGGATATATGGCACAGACAATTGTAAGAATGGACTACAATAATTATTTATATAGAAAGGCATAGCCCTCCCCCACCAAGTGGTACTAATGTTATGGATGCTAAATCACTTTCTGTATCACGTCTTTGGATATCTCAAATCTGGTAGGAGCACAGATGAAAATTCCCAGCGAATGAACTCATTATCAAAAGAATGTTTCCAAATGGGCTCTTTCTTCTTGCTTTTGAGTGTTGCCTTTATAATATTCCTTCTGAGTAGCTGAATAGTCCTTTCATTGAGTGCCGCTTTTTTGCTTACAAGTAACAGTCTCAATTTCTCACTAAATATATTATCTGGGTGCTTTCATGCAACAACCTAATCTTCATTTGAAGAGTAGACTGTAAGGTTATGAAGGAAGAGAGTGGAGAGGTGGAATAAGATGGTTGAATAGAAGTCTCCACTGATCATCCCCTCCCTCTCTGCACAGGGACATCAAATTTGACAACTATCTACACCATAAAGCACCTTCATAAGAACCAAAAATCAGGTGAGCAATCACAATACCTGAATCACTGATGCCACCTCTCTCCCATCCTCTAGTGGTAACCTCGTCATGCAGAGACAGAATCAGCGCACCTAGAGGAGGGATAATGCAGCAACTGTGGGACTGTTCATTGAATGCACTATTGCCCTGTCACAGCAGAAAGTAAAACTGGACTGAATTCATCCAACACCCACCGACGGAGGAAGCATTTAGATGAGCCCTAGCCAGAGGGGAATCAGTCATCCCAGTGGTCAGAACTTGAGTTTCTGCAAGCCTTGCCACTACAGGATTAAGTGATTTGGGATCCTAAATAAACTTGAAGGGCAATTTAGGCCACAAAGACTGTAATTCCGAAGGCAAATCCTAGTGCTAGGCTAGGCTCAGAGTCAATGGACTTGGAAGGCACATGACCCAGTGAGACACCAACTGCGACAGCTAAAGGAGTGCTTGCACCACCCTCTCCCACAACCCCCAGCAGCATGGCTTATAGCAATGAAAGTGACTCCTTCCTTCTGCTTGAGGAGAGGAGAGGGAAGAGTAAAGAGGACTGTGTCTTACAGCTCAGCCCCAATAGGATAGGGCACTGGGTAGAATCATGAGGCACCCTTTCCAGGGCCTAGCTCCAGAATGACATTTCTAGACCAGAAGGGAACCCACTGCCCCGAAGGAAAGGATTTATTCCTGGCAGTATTCATAAGCTGCTGATTAAAGAGCCCTTGGGCCCTGAATAATCAGCAGTGATACTTGGGTAGTATGTCATGAGCCTTGGGTGAGATTCTGAAACTTTCTGGCTTCTGGTTAGACCTAGCACATTACCAACTGTGGTGACTATGCAGAGACTCCTGCTTGAGAAAAGCAGAGGGAAAAGTAGAGGGGATTTTGTCTTAGATCTTAGGTACCAGCTCAGTGACAGTGGGGTGGAACAACAAGCAGACTCTTGGGGTCTCTGTTTCTAGGACTTGGCACTTGGACAGCATTTCTGGACCTGCCCTGGGCCAAAGGGGAGCCCACTTCCCTGAAGGGTGAGCCCCAGGCCTGTCAGCATTCACCACAAACTGAAGAGCTCTTAAGCCTTAAGTGAAAATTGGTGGTAGTCTGGCAGTATTCCTCAAGGGCCTGTGATGGTGGTGTCAGTGGGGAACATTTTATCTGCCTGTGGAAAGGGAAGGAAAGAGTGGGAGAGACTTTGCATCATGGTTTAAGTGTCAGCTTAGCAACAGTAGAATACAGAACCAGGTAGATTTCTAAGGTTTCTCACTCCAGTGCCTGGCTCCTGGATGTCATCTCTGAGCATAGCATGGACCTGGAATAACTTACTGCCCTGAAGAGAAGGATACAAGTAAGGATGGCTTTGTCACTTGCTGATTGTAGTGTCCTAGGGCCTTGAGAAAACATAGGCAATAGCCAGTAGTGGTTACAGCAGGCTTTGGGAGAGGCCCAGTGCTGTGATAGTTTCAGATATGACCCAGCATAGTCCCAGTAGTGGTGGCCAAAGGGGTGCTTCTTTTCCCTGACCCCCAGCTCCGGATGGCTCAGCAAAGAGAGAGAGAAACTGTGTTTCTTTGGGAGAAAGTAAGGAAAGAGAACAGGAGTTTCTGACTGGTAATCTAGATAATTATTCCAGATCTTATCCAAGAACATCAAGGTGTTACCTCTATGAGTCTGTGAAAACCACAGTATTACTGGGATTAGATTGCCCCCTAATGCAAATAAGGCTTAGATTACAACACCCAAGTCCCTTCAAATACCTGGAAAACCTTCTCAAGAAGGATGGGTGCAAACAAGCCCAGAATGCAAAGACTACGTAAATAACTCTACAATGCTCAGACACGGACAAACATCGACAAGCATGAAAAACATTTAAGAAATCATGCCCTCACCAAATGAACTAAAGAAAGCACAAAGAAAAAAATCCTGAAAAAAACAGAACTATGTGACCTTTTGAACAGAGAATTCAAAATAGTTGTTTTGAGGAAACTCAAAGAAATTCAAGAGAACACAAAGAAATAATTCAGAATTCTACACAAATACATGGAATTTAAATGCTCTTGAATAACCATTGGGTCAATGAAGAAATGAAAAAAGAAATGGAAAAGTATCTTGAAATGAATGACAGTGGAAACACAACATACCAAAACCTATGAGATACAGCCAAAACAGTACTAAGAAAGAAACGTACAGCTGTAGGTGGAAAAGAACAACTTCAAATAAACAACCTAAGGATGGATCTTAAAGAGGTAGAAAAGCTCTTTAAAAGAAAAAGGATCTAAATAAATAAAATCAGCGGTGGAAAAGGAGACATTACAGCTGATATTGCAAAAGTTCAAAGGACTATTAGTGGCTACTATGAGAAACTCTATGCCAATAAATGAGAAAATCTAGAAGTAATGGACAAATGCCTAGAGACATACAGCCTACCAAGATTGAACCATAAAGAAATTCAAAACCTGAACAGACAAATAACAAGTAATGAGATTGAAGACATAATAAACAGTCTTCCAATAAAGCAAAACCTGAGACACAATGACTTTACTGCAGAATTCTACGTAACATTTAAAGAATGGCTAATACCAATCCTACTCAAATTATTTCAAAAATTAGAGTAGTGAATACCTTCAAGTTCATTCTACAAGGCCAGTATTAATTTCCCTGACAAAAACCAGATACAGACATATAAAAAAATTTTAAAATAAAGTTAAAAAAACCCTACAGGGCAATATCTCTAATGAATATTGACACAAAAATTCTCAACCATATACTAGGAAAGCAAATTCAACAATACATTGAAAGGATCATTCATCATGGCCAAGTGAGCTTTATCCCTGGTGTGCAAGGATTGTCCAACATATGCAAATCAATTAATGTGATACATCATGTCAACAGAATGAAAGACAAACACTATATGATCATTTCAATTGATGCTGAATTGAAAGCATTTGATAAAATTCAACATCCTTCCAATATAAAAACCCTCAAAAAACTGGGAAACATACCTCAACATAATAAAAGCCATATATGTATGGCAGACTCACAGTTAGTATCATACTGGATGAGGAAAAACTGAACGTCCTTACTTGAAGCTTTGGAACATGACAAGGATGCCCACTCTCACCACTATTATTCAACACAGTGATGACAGTCCTGGCTAGAGCAGTCAGACAAGAGAAAGAAATAAAGGGAATCCACACTGAAAAGGAAGAAGTCAAATTATCTTTGTTTGCAGATGATAAGATCTCATATTTGGAAAAACCTAAAGACTCCACCTAAAAACAATTTGAACTGATGAACAAATCCAGGAAAGTTACAGAATACAAAATAAATATACAAAATCAGTAGCATTTCTATATGCTGAAATGAACAAACTGAAAAAGAAATTGAAAAGTAGTCCTATTTACAATACCCACAAATACAATTAAATGCCTAGGAATTAACTTAACCAAAGAAGTAAAAGATCCCTGTAATCCAAACAGTGAAGAAAGCAATTGAAGAGAACACCAAAAATGGAACGATATTCCATGTTCATGGATTGGAAGAATCAATATTGTTAAAATGTCTTTACTACCCAAAGCAATCTATAGATCAGTGCAATCTCTGTCAAAATACCAATGGCATTATTCACAGAAAGAGAAAATTGATCCTGAAATTTATATGGAACCACAAAAGACCCAGAATAACCTAAGCTGTCCTAAGCAAAAGAACAAAACTGGAGGAATCACCTTACTTTACTTCAAATTATACTACAGAGCTATAGCAATGAAAGCAGCATGGTACTTGCATAAGAACAGACACATAGACTGTATTAGTCAGTCCTCACACTGCTATAAAGAAATACTTGAGACTGGATATCCAAAATACAGGTAATAACTAATGCTGGCAAGAATGTGGAGAAAAGAGGACCTTTGTACACTGCTAGTGAAAATGTAAATTAATATAATGGAGAACTGTTTGGAGGTTCTTTAAAACATTAAAAATAGAGTTAACATGTGATCCAGCAATTCCACTGCTGCATATATACTCAAAAGAAAGGAAATCAACATTGATCAAAGAGATATCGGCACTTCTGTGTTTGTTGCAGCACTGTTCACAATAGCCAAGATTTGTGTTCATTAACAGATGAAACGAAGAAGAAAATGTAATACTTACACGCAATGGAGTACCATTCAGCCATAAAAAAGAATGTGGTTCAGTCATTTGCAACAACATGAATGGAACTGGAGGTCATTATGTTAAGCAAACTAAGCCAGGCACAGAAAGACAGACTTTGCATGTTCTCACTTATTTGTGGCATCTAAAAATCAGAACAATTGAATCCATGGAGAAAGAGAGTTGAAGGATGGTTACTAGAGGCTAGGGAGGGTGACGGGGATTGGGGTGAGGGAGAGATGGGGATGGTTAAGGGGTACAAATAATAGAATGACTGAATAAAGCCTACTATTTGAATAGAGCCTACTATTTGATAGCACAGCAGGGTAACTATTGTTAATAATAATTTAATTGTACATTTAAAAATAACTAAAATTTGGGAGGCTAAGGCGGGCAGGTCATGAGGTCAAGAGACCGAGACCATCCTAGACAACATGGTGAAACCCCATCTCTACTAAAAATACAAAAATTAGCTGGGTGTGGTGGCACATAGTCCCAGCTACTTGAGAGGCTGAGGCAAGATAATTGCTTGAATCCGGGAGGCTTGGGCTGCAGTGAGCTGAGATCATGCCTCTGCACTCCAGCCTGGCGACAGAGTGAGACTCCGTCTCAAAATAAATTAAATAAATAAATAAATAAATAAATAAATAAATAAATAAAATAGTATAATTGGTTTGTTAGTAACACAATGGATAAATGCTTGAAGGGATGGATACCCCATTCTCCATGATGTGATTATTACACATTGCATGCTGTATCAAAGCATCTCAGGAACCCCATGAATACATACACCTACTCTGTACCCACAAAATTAAAATTATAAAAGAAAGAAATTAAAGAAAAAGAACGTGCTTACTTCATCTGTAGATTGAGGCAACACTGGGATTTCTTATGGTGCTGCAGCTACAACTGGATGTAAAATTTCCTTTTCGTGCCATTAAATATATGCTTGTGCTCAGAGAAATATCTTGAGGTTGCTGAGTTTTTCTTGGCAGGTATGAGAATGGGTGGGATTAATTGGAGTGACTCTCTAAAGAAAACTTTTTCGGAATTATTTTGACAAGCAAGGATTTGCTAGAGTAGAAAGAGAAACTGGTGTTTGAATAGTGTTAAAAGGCATTAGTTTCCTTGGTCTATCATCTCATAAGTACTCATCAATCATATCTCGATAAAGTCAAGAGATATAAACACAGGGAAAACAAAAATAAGCTCTGTGTGTTCTGTGGATGCTGCCTGGTTGTGAGCAAGGGCCTGAGGGAAGAAGATTTAGGGGATAATGAGAATTATAAGAGGAAAGTAAGACAGACAAAGAGAGAGAGAGAGAATGGAAAAGAGAGTTGCTTGTGCTTGAATTTGCGGTATTGACAAGGCAATAGAGCAACATAGCATTTCTTGGTGTTTCAGAGGATTATTCAAAGGGGTAGGGTGTGAGAGTAGAGGACATGGATGATAGACAAAAAAGATTACCTCATCTAGATAACTAAAATATTGCTTGATTCTCTAAAGTCCTTTTCTTCTTTCCCATGTCTGAAATATATAATGCATTTAAATCACATGAAAGGAGAATGTTCTGGGGCTGCACTCACCCTGGCTGTTGCAATGTGAGGGTGGTTGGAGCTCCTCAACTATCAAAAAAGTATGATTGCAAAAGAGTGAAATACTTTTGAAAATTTATTGCTCAGTAGCTACATTATATATGATGTTGTAGGCAATCCCTATACTTTCTCTATAGCAAGACGCTTTTAAGGCTAACGAGGCAAGTTGGTGCATAACATACATTCATATATAAGCTAGTTACTAAGTAATTGTATTTTAAAATATTTTATTTTGAATAATACTGTATCTCCTTCCCCTAGTCTATCTTTTTTTTCTACTATTCTAAGGCAAGCCCCATTCCACACCCTAGCTGTAAGCTCTTTATTCTTTCTCCAACCAAGCTCTTACATACCAAGAAGACATTAGAAATGCAGAGATGAATGTAGAGGGAGAGAGGAAGGTGGGACAACACAACCCTGTCTGATTTTTTCTAGTCCCTGCTCCTACGGAAAGTCTTACTGGACAGGTCATGATTAAGTTGTGTGGATTTCTAGAAACAACATAAAAGCGAAGACATAATAGTCAATATTTTCCTTTTTGACACAAACAACTAATTATTTTACCAGTTTAGTCTAGTGCTAAAACATGACTGTAATTTAACTTCCAACAACTGCCTACATATCATAACCTGTCATCTTGGCTTATCTAACAGCATTCCTAGCTGTGGTGTCATCCCAGTATCACTAATCGAAAGTCTCAAATTAAAAAATTTTAGAGTTGCACCAATGTGAAATGAGACCTAGAAGGCCACGCAAGGCATCTGAGGGATATGCAAGGGTAGGTTGTTATGATGGAAAGACTTTCACTTGGATAAATATGGTAAAACTAAGACATTTTCTAAGTCAGCATTAAAAAATGCTTGCTTTTTGGAGTTTGAAACACTGGGGAAGAGCTTTCTTCTTGTATCTTCTTGTTTTTCCTTGGCTTTATAGGTCTAGTAGGGTTGCCAGGATTCACACAGAACTCTGGAGCCTCCAAGGACTTAAAACCTGGCTTTTTATTTCTCTTCCTTCATAAGAAATCTTCTACACAGAACTGAATGTNAGAGATAAGGGGTTGTTTCCTATGTAACTGTCTCAACAAGACTCAAAAGGAAAGAAAAGTTCTGATTTAACTTCAAAAGGAAAAGTAACTCTCACCTCTTGTCGATTGAATTTCATCACCTGTAATTCTGCCTTCTTTAGTTCTCACAGTCAAAGCAACATTTGTCAAGGAAGTGTAATGTAATAGTTGCTCCTGTTGTGGCCATGGAGCAAATGTTAGCTTTCTGTTATGAAGAGAGCTCCAGTGTTCCCAGAATTTCAAAGGAATAAGTTTATCTCAGGTTCTGCAGGAAAGTTTTTTATTTATGTATCAAGGAAACTCTAGTAAAAGTTATGAAAATTCATAAATTACTACGTATAATACTCTGTCTGCCATGGTAAATAATCTCTTACAAATTTTCACTTGATGGAATAATGTTGAACTAGATTTGCTGTTAATGGAAATATTCTTTGAAGAATGAGAAGAGCTTTATTATTCACGACTCTTTGTAGAACTCAGTAGGACACTGTTTTAACTCTTTATTTTTAATGTGTCAAAGTACACTGGTGTGATGTACTGAATAATAGCTCAGTGACCTGGAAATATCATTGTAGTTTAAAATTGGATCTCTTCGGTCTTATAGGTGAGATTGGCAAAGCTCATCTTTTTGTTTGTTTAGTTTTTTTGGGATGGAGTCTCTCGCTGTCCTCCACGCTGAAGTGCAGTGACGCCATCTTGGCTCACTGCAACCTCTGCTCCCGGGTTCAAGCAGTTCTCCTGCTCAGCCTCCCGAGTAGCTGGGATTACAGATGTGTGTCACTACCCCCAGCTAATTTTTTTGTATTTTTAGTAGAGACGGGATTTCGCCATGTTGCCCAGGCTAGTCTCATACTCCTGACTTCAAGTGATTTGCCAGCCTCGGCCTCCCAAAGTGTTGGGATTACAGGCGTGTGCCACTGTTCTCTGCCATCACTTTCAATGCTTTTTTCATTGAAAACATAAACTGTATTTCATGTTTTATGTATTGAAAACATTTGTATGTAATACAAACACTGGATGTAATGTTTTATGTTTTTTCAATGCTTTTCCCCACTGTAAATTCTTTATATTTAAAGTATGATTAGTTATGGAATATTTTAAAAATCAATTTCAAGTGCACAGCTTGATAAATTTTGGTAATTTATACAATTGTGTAAACACCACCACAATCAATAAACAAAATGGTTCCATAATCCCACAAAGGTTTCTCATGTTCCTTTAGCTTGATCCCCTTTTCCCATTTCTGGACCGAGGCTTATCTGTCATGTGTCACCATAGCTTTGCCCTTTCTAGAATTTTATATAAACGGAATCATACTATATGTAGTGTTTTATGTTTAACTTTTTTTTCCACTTAGCGTCAGGTTTCCCAACCTTAACACTATTGACATTTGGACTGGATAATTCTTTATTGTGAGGAGATGTCCTGTGCTTTATAGAATTTTGAGCAGCATTGCTGACTTCTACCTACTAGATGCCAGTAGCATCCCCCTGAGTTGTGGCGACTAAAAATGTCTCCAGATATCACCAAGTGTTCCCTGGGGAGCAAAATCATTCCTGGTTGAGAACTACAGACTTACCATATCTTTTAGATTTATTGATGTTGTTGCATGTATCAATAGATTACTCTTTTTTATTGCTGACTAGTAATCCTATGTGGGCAAACATTTGGGTTATTTTCAGTTTGGAAAAATTACAAATAAAGCTGCTATGAACATTCACATATGCATCTTTGTGTGGGTTTATGTTTCCCTTTCTCCTGAGTAAATAGGAGTGGAATTGCTGGGTCATTTGGTGACTCTATGATTACCCTTTTGAGGAACTGCCAGACTGTGTTCCAAATGGGTATGCCATTTTCCATTCTCATCAGCAGTGTTCCACATCCTCACTAACACTCATTTTTTGTTCAGTTTGATTTGAGCTATCCTCTTGGTTACATAGTGGTATTGCACATAGGGGTATTGCATTGTGGTTTTGATTTGCATTTCTCTAATGACTAATAATGCTGAGCATTTTTTTTACGTGCTTATTGGTTGTTTGTATATCTTCTTTGTCTTTGTATATTCTTGATACAAGAGCCTTTTGTCAGATGTATGTTTTGCAAACATTTACTCCCAAGCTGTGACTTATCTTTTTGCTTTCATAATTCTAGACAGCAAACTTTATTAATCTTGGTAGAGTTCATTTCATAATTTTTCCCTTTTATTCTTTGCATTATTGATGTCTGATTTAAATAATTTTACCTAACCCAATATCACAAAATATTCTTATATATTTTCTTCTAGAGCTTAATAGTTTTAGCTCTTATGTTTAGATATATGATCCATTTTGAGTTAATCTTCGTGTATGATGTGCAGTAAGAGTCAAGGTTTATTTTTTCTATGCACCTATATGCTTGTTCCAGCACCATTTGTCAGAAAGATTATTTTTCTCCATGAGATCACCCTGACTCATTTGGCAATATTAGTTAACTATATAAGTATAAAAAGGTACCATATGCCCTGAAAAAAATGTGTATTCTGCCATTGCCATATGTATTATTTAATTATCAATTAAATTGAAGTGGTTGATAGTTTTGTTCAGATCTAAGTTTTTTCTGATTTTGTTTTCTGCTTGTTCTGTCTATTTCTGAGAACATAGTGTTAAAATCCCCAGTATGATTAAGGAATTGTCTGTTTACCCTTTAATTTTGTCAGTTTTGCTTCATGCATTTGGAAACTTTGTTATTGGATGAATACACACTTATGATTGTTATGTCCCATTGAATTTACCTTTTAATTATGGTAATAATGTTGTCATCTTTGGTAATGTATTTTGTTGGATATTAGTATAGGTACTCTAGGCTTCTTGTGCTCACTGTTTGCATAGATCCACTTCAAGCCTACTCACATGGCTGTTGGCTGAGGCTTCAGTTTCCTACCAATGTAGGCCTCTCCATAGAGCTCTCATGACATGCCAGCTGGCTTCCCCCAGAGTGCGTGATCCAAGAGAGAAAGTGTATGAGTCATCAAGATAGATTTTAAAATAATTAACTTAGTAAGCATTTTTTGGTATTGTAAACTATGAATTTATTTATTTTAGATTTTTTAAATTTTATTTATTGGGAGTACAAGTGCAGACTTTTACATGCACATATTATGCAGTGGTGAAGTCTGGGTTTTTAGTGCACCCATCACCCAAATAGTGAGCATTGTATCCAATAGATAAATTTTCAGCCATCATCCCCTTGATAAATTTTATAACTGAATCTCAGAAGTGCTGTAATTATTTTGACTATATTCTGTTGATCATCCAGACAAACCCTAGTACAATTTGGGACCATTGAAGAGTGTGAATACTAGAAGGTGGGGGTCATTGGGACTAACTTGGAGGCTGGATCCTAAAATGGTCTTTGAATACTCGCCTGGATAATGAAGTTTATACTTAGAGGTCTTGATTTAAAGAATAATTTCTTTTCTGCCTAGTGTTCCTCAGAAGCCCACAGTTGTATCACTCAGTCACTTGTCAGAAGATATTTAATAAACATATACTTACAAAAATTTATACTTTTGACATCCTCAGTGTTGTGCTAGATCCTATATTTGGGAGAAAAGGTTGTAGGAAATGTAAAATTTGGCATAGTTTTAGCTATCAAATAAATCAACATTCAGTTGAGACAATATTAACATTTCTCTAATTACCATTAATTTAGTACAGACCCTCATTTTATTTCCCATTGCAGTGACGTCTCCACTAATTTCCTTGGTTCCAGACAATGCCCTTGAATCTCTCCTTTGTTTTGCTGTCTGATTTATTTTTTCATAGGTCTGATTGTACAACTCTCTTATGTAAAATATTTGATGTTTCTCTATTTCCTATAGAAAAAAAACCAAATCTAATATCTTTGGAAAGTTATTAAAGATCCTTCAAAAATCTGACACCAGTATTTGTTACTAGATACATCATTCACCACTTCTCCCACAATGCAAATTATATTGTAGTCTCATTTTTTCTAAAGTGTTTTCTGTGGAACCTTAATATCATTAGCTCTGAGAAAAAATGTTTCCATGGTCATATAAGTTTGGAAACTACTGCACACTATATTTCCTTCTTGGAAATGTATGCAATCTAATAGTATGTTAAACACTCTGAAAAAATCCTGCAGGCAAGAGGTCTATTTATCATTAATCAATTGTTTCAAAATTTATTTGATCATGAATCTATTTTTAATTTTTAATTTTCATGGGTACATAATAGATGTGTATATTTATGGGGTACATGAGATATTTTGATACAGGCATTCACTTCAGGATGAATGGGATATCCATCACCTCAAATGTTTACCCTTTGTGTTACAACAATACAATTATACTCTTTTAGTTACATGAAAATGTACAAGTAAATTATTATTGACTACAGTCACCTTATTGTGCTATCAAATCCTAGATCTTATTCATTCTTTCTATCTTATTTGTACCCATTAACCATCCCCAATTTTACCCCAGCCTCCAACTAACCTACCCAGCCTCTGTTAACCATCATTCTACTCTCTATCTCCATGAGTTCACTTGTTTTAATTTTTAGCTCCCACAAATAAGTAAGAATATATGAAGTTTGTCTTTCTGTGCCTGGCTTCACTTCACATAATGACATCAAGTTCCATGCATCTTGTTGCAAATGACACGATCTAATTATTTTTATGGCTTAATAGTACTCTATAAGTACCACATTTTCTTTTTTTAAAAAAAGTTTCTTTCTTAAATTTTCATGGGGTACATGAGGTGTTTTGATACAGGCATGCAATGTGAAATAAGCACATCATGGAGAATGGGGGCATCCATCCCCTCAAGCATTATCGTTTGGATTACAAACAACCCAATTACACTCTTTATTTTAACATGTGGAATTAAGTCATTATTGACTATAGTCATCCTATTGTGCTATCGAATAGTGGGTATTCATTGTGTGTGTGTGTGTGTGTTTCTCTTTTCTTTTTTAGCATTTAAGTTCAGGGGTACATGTGCAGGATGTGCAGGTTTGTGACATAGGTAAATGTGTGTCTTGGGGGTTTGTTGTACAGATTATTTCATCACCCAGGTGTTAAGCCTTGCATCCATTGGTGATTTTTTCTAATCCTCTCCCTCCTCCCACTCTCTGCCCTCCAGTATGCCGCAGTGTGCATTGTTCCTCTCTATGTGTCCATGTGCTCTTATCATTTACCTCCCACTTATGTGAGAACATGTGGTATTTGGTTTTCTCTTCCTGAGTTAGTTTGCTAAGGATAATGGCCTTCAGCTTCATCTGTGTCCCCACAAAAGACATGATCTCATTCTTTTAATGGCTGCATAGTATTCCATGGTGTCAATGTACCACATTTTCTTTATCCAGTCTATCATTGATGGGCATTTATGTTGATTCCATGATTTTGCTATCATGAATAGCGCTACAATGAGCACACACATATGTGTATCTTTGTAATAAAATGATTTATATTCCTTTGGGTATATACCTAGTAATGGGATTGCTGGGTCAAAAGGTATTTCTGTCTTTAGGTCTCTGAGAAATCCCCATACTGTTTTCCACAATGACTGAAGCAATTTACACTCTCACCAATAGTGTATAAGTATTTCTTTTTCTCCACCTCACCAGCATCTGTTATTAATATTTTTTGATTTTTTAATAATACCCATTCTGACTGGTGTGAGATAGTGTCTCATTGTGGTTTTGATTTGCATTTCTCTAATAATCAGTGATGTTATGCATTTTTTCATATGCTTTTCAGCTGCATGTATATCTTCTTTTGAAAAGTGTATGTTCGTGTCCTTTGCCCACTTTTTAATGGGTTTTTTTTGTTTTTTCTTGTAAATGTGCTAAGTTCCTCACAGACACTGGGTATTAGACCTTTGTCAGATGCATAGATTGCAAAAATTTTCTCCCATTCTGTAGGTTGTCTGTTTACTCTGTTGATAGTTTCTTTTGCTGTGTAGACACTCTTTAGTTTAATTAAATCCCATTTGTCAACGTTTGCTTTTGTTACATTTGCTTTTGGCAGCTTCATCATGAAATTTTTGCCCGTGCCTATGTTCTGAATGGTATTGCCTAGGTTTTCTTCTAGGGTTTTTATAGTTTTAGGCTTTACATTTAAGTCTTTATTCCATCTTGAGTTAATTTTGGTATATGGTGTAAGGAAGGAGTCCAGTTTCAATCTTCTGTGTATGGCTAGCCTGTTCTCCCAGCACCATCTATTAAACAGGGAATCCTTTCCCAATTGCTCATTTTTGTCAGGTTTGTTGAAGATTAGATTGTTGTAGGTCTGCAGTCTTATTTCTGGGTTCTCTATTCTGTTCCATTGGTCTATGTGTCTGTTCTTGTACCAATACCATGCTGTTTTGGTTACTGTAGCTCTGTAGTATAGTCAGGTAGAATGATGCCTCCAGCTTTGTTCTTTCTGCTTAGGATTGTTTTGGTTATTTGGGTTCTTTTTTGGTTCCACATGAATTTTAAAATAGTTTTCTCTCACTCTGTGAAGAGTGTCAATGGTAGTTTAATGGGAATAGCACTGAATTTATAAATTGCTTTGGGCAGTATAGTATGGCCATTTTAACAATACCGATTCTTCCTATCCTTGAGCATGGAATGTTTTTCCATTTTTTTTGTGTCATCTCTGATTTCGTTGAGCACTGGTTTGTAGATCTCCTTGTTGAGATCCTTCACTTCCCTTGTTAGCTGTATTCGTAGGTATTTTATTCTTTTTGTGGCAATTGTGAATGGCATTGCATTGCTGATTTGGCTCTTGGTTTGACTGTTGTTGGTACATAGGAAGGCTAGCAATTTTTACACATTTATTTTGTATCCTGAAA
>NW_016815747.1:28666-38619 GCF_001698545.2 Rhinopithecus bieti | reverse complement strand
TTTCTCTCTTCCTGTTTGAATACCTTTATCTCTTTCTCTTGCCTGATTGCCCTGGCTAGCACTTTCAATACTATGTTGAATAAGAGTGGTAAGAGAGGGCATCCTTGTCTTGTATTGATTTTCAGAGGAAATGCTTCTGGCTTTGCCCATTTAGTATGATATTGTCTGTGGGTTTGTCATATATGGCTCTTATTATTTTGTGATATGTTTCTTTAATACCTAGTTTATTGAGAGGTTTTAACATGAAGGGATGTTGAATTTTATCAAAAGCCTTTTCTACATCTATTAAGATAATCATGTGATTTTTGTCTTTAGTTCTGTTTATGTGATGAATAACATTTTTGATTTCTGCATGTTGAACCAACCTTGCATCCCAGGGATGAAGCCTACTTGATCATGATGGATAAACTTTTTGATGTGCTGCTGGATTAGATTTGCAAGTATTTTGTTGAGGATTTTTGCATCAATGTTTATTGGCCTGAAGTTTCTTTTTTGTCATATCTCTGTCAAGTTTATTTATCTGTTGATGGATGCTCAGATTGCATCCAAATCTTGGCTATTGTGAACAGTGCTGCAACACACATGGAAAGACAGATATTTCCTTGATATAGTGATTTCCTTGCTTTTTGGTATATACCTAGCATTGGAATTGCTGGATCATATAGTAGGTCTATTTTTAGTGTTTTGAGGAACCTCCAAACTGCAATTCCCACCAATTGTGTACAAGGATTCCCTTTTCTCCACATCCTCGCCAGCATTTGTTATTGCCTTTCTTTTGGATATAAACCATCTTAACTGGGGTGAGATAACTCACTGTAGTTTTGATTTGCATTTATTTACTGATCAATGATGTTCAGGACTTTTCATATGCCTGTTTCCCACTCGTATGTCTTCTTTTGAAAATGTCTATTCAGATCTTTTGTCCATTTTGGATTGAATTATTGTATTTTTTTCTTACGGAGTTTTAAAACTTCTTACATATTCTGGTTTTTAATCCTTAGTCACATGGGTTGTTTGCAAATGTTTTCTCCCATTCTGTGGGTTTTCTCTTCACTTTTTTTTCTGTGCAGAAGAGTTTTAAATTAACATGATACCATTTGTTCATTTTTGCTTTGGTTGCCTGTACTTGTGGGGTATTACTCAAGAAGACTTTGCCCAGTCCAATCCCCTGGAGAGTTTTACCAATGCCTTCTTATAGCAGTTTTGTAGTTTAAGATCTTAGATTTAAGTCTTTAATCCATTTTGATTTGATTTTTGTATATGGCAAGAGATAGGTGTCTAGTTTAATTCGCCTGCATATGGATATCCATTTTTCCCAGCACCATTTATTGAAGAGACTCTCTTTTCCCCTCTGTAGATTCTTGGCACCTCTGCCAAAAATGAGTTCACTGTAGGTGTGTGGATTTGTTTCTGCGTTCTCTATTCTGTCCCATTGGTCTATGCATCTGTTTTTATGCCAGTACCATGCTGTTTTAGTTACAATAATGCTGTAGTATAATTTGAAGTCAGTTAATGTGGTTCCTTCAGTTTTGATCATTTTTCTTATGATAGCTTTGGCTATTCTGAATCTTTTGTGATGCCACATAAATTTTAGAATGTTTTTATTTCTGTGAAGAATATCAATGGTATTTTGTTAGAGATTGCATTAAATATATAGATTGCTTTGGGTAATATGGACATTTTAACAAATGTTGATTCTTCAAATTTATGAACACGAAATATATTTTCATTTTTTGTTTTGCTTCAATTTCTTTCATCAGTGTTTTATAGTTTTCATTGTACAGATCTTTCATTTCTTTAATTCCCAGATAATTAATGTTTTTGTTTACTCTAAATGAGATTAGTTTTAATTTATTTTCTGATTGTTCCCTGTTGGCATATAGAAATGCTACTGGTTTTGTATGTCAATTTTGTATTCTGTAACTTCACTGGATTTGTTCATCAGTTCTAATTGTTTTTTGGTGGAGTCTTTAGATTTTTCCAAATGTAAGGTCTTATCATCTGCAAACAAGGAAAATTTGCTTCCTTTTCAATTTGGATGCACTTTATTTCTTTCTTTTGTCTGATTGCTCTAGCTAGGACTTCCCGTACTGTGTTGAATAACAGTGGTGAAAGTGAGAGTGCTTGTTGTGTTCCAAATGTCAGAGAAAAGGAGTTTAGTTTATGCCATTCAGTATGATACTAGCTGTGGGTCTGTCACAGATGGTTTTTATTATGCTCAGGTATATTTCTAACATATCAAGTTTTCTTTAGGGTTTTTATTATGGAGAGATGTTGAATTTGATCATACGCTTTCTCAGATACAGTTGAAATGATCATAAGGAGCTGGGCGTGGTGCCTCACACCTGTAATCCCAGCACTTTGGGAGGCCATGGCAGGTGGATCACCTGAGGTCAGGAGTTCGAGACCATCCTGGTCAACATAGCAAAATCCTGTCTCTACTAAAAATACAAAAATTAGCTTGGTGTGGTGGTGCCTGCCTGTAATCTCAGCTACTTAGGAGGCTGAGGCAGGAGAATCACTTGAACCTTGGAGGTGGAGATTGCAGTGAGCTGAGATTGCACCACTGCACTCCAGCCTGGGCAACAACAGAGAAACTCCATCTCATAAAAAAAAAAAAACAAAAGTAAGAAATGATCATAATGTTTTCATTCCTCATTCTGTTTATATGATGCATCACACTGATTGATCTCTATATGTTGAATCACCCTTGCATCCCAGGGATAAGTCCCATTTGGTCATGATGAATGATCTTTTTAATGTTTGTTTAATTCAGTATGGTGATATTTTGTTGAGAATTTTTGCATCAATATTAATCAGAGATACTTTATTTTTTTATTATTTTGATGTGCCTTTTTCTTGTTTTAGTATCAGGATAATACTTGCCTTGTAGAATGAGTTTGGAAGTATTCTCTCTTCTATTTATTAGAATAATTTGAGTAAGATTGGTATTGGTTGTTCTTTAAATGTTTGATAGAATTCAGCAGTGAAGCTATTGCATCCTGGGTTTTCTTTACTGGGAGATTTTTATCATGGCTTTGATTTTATTACTTGTTATTTGTCTTTTTAGGTTTTAGATTTCTTCATCTTTCAATTTTGGTAGGTTCTATGTATCTAAAATTTATCCATTTCCTCTAGATTTTTCAATTTATGGCACACAGTTGCTCATAGTAGTCACTAATGATCCTTTGAATATCCATGCTATGAGTGGTAATGACTCCCTTTTCATCTCTGATTTTATTTATTTGGGTCTTCTCTCTTTTTTTCTTAGTCTGGCTAAATGTTTGCCAATTTTGTTTATCTTTTCAAAAAACTTTTCATTTCATTGATCTTTTATATTGTTTTCTTTGCTTTAATTTCATTTATTTTTTCTGATCTTTATTTTTATCTACCAATTTTGGGTTAGTTTGCTCTTCCTTTTGTAATTCTTTTAGGTGCATTGTTAGGTTATTTATTTGAAGGTTTACTATTTTTATAGTGTTGAAACTTATGGCTGTAAACTTCTCTTTTGGTAGTTCTTTTGCTGTATCCTATATATAGACTTTGGTAAGTTGTGTTTCCATTATGATTTGTTTCAAGAAATTTTCAAATTTCTTCTTAATTCCTTTATTGACCTACTGGTCATTCAGGAGCATATTGCTTAATTTCCTTTTTTTTTTTTTTTTTTTTTTTTTGAGACAGGATCTCACTCTATCACTCAGGCTGGAGTTTGTTGGCATGATCTCAACTAATTGCAACTTCAACCTCCCAGGTTAAAGTGATGCTTCTTCCTCAGCCCCCAAGTTAGCTGGGACTACAGGTGTGCACCACCATGCCCTGCTGATGTTTCTGTTTTTTGTAGACATGGGGTTTTGTCATTTTGCCCAGGCTGGTCTCTAATTCCTGAGCTCAGGCAATTCTCCTGTCTTGGCCTCCCGAAGTGCTAGGATTATGGGCATGGAGCCACCATGCCTGGCCTCCATGTGTTTGTTATTGACCTCTAGTCTTATCCTACTTTGGCCAGAGCAAACACTTGATTATTTAAATTTTTTGAGTGACTTAAGACTTGTTTTGTGGCCTAGTGTATGGTCCATCCTTGACAATGATCCATGTGCCGAGGAGAAGATTGCATATTCTGCAGCCATTGGATGAAATATGTTGTAAATATCTGTTAGTTCCATTTGGCTGATAGATTAAGTCAAATGTTAGTTGATTTCCTGTGTGGATTATCTGTTCAATGCTGAAAGTGGGGTGTTGAAATCTCCAGCTATTATTATATTAGGATCTGTCTTTCTGTTTAGCTCTAATAATATTTGCCTTATATATCAGGGTGCTCCAGTGTCACCATATGTGTGTATGTGTGTGTATATATATTTATTTACAATTGTTATATCCTCTTGCGGAAATGATGCCCTTATCATTATATAATTTCCTTCTTTGTCTCTTTATTTATTTATTTTGAAATCTCTGGTGTCTGATACAAGTATAGCTACTGCTGCTTTTCTTTTTTTGGTTTCCATGGAATATCCATGGAAGAATGGGAAGAGTTTCCATGGAATATCTTTTTCTATTTCTTTATTTTCTGTCTTCTTTAAAATAAATGTCTTATGTATGTCTTCATAAGTGAAGTGTGTTTCTTGTAGGCAACAGATTTTTGGGTCTTTATTTTTTATTCATTTAGCCACTCTGTCTATTTAGTCCATTTATATTCAGCATTATTATTGATAAATAAGGACTTACTCCTGCCATTTTGTTATTCTTTGTTTTCTGGTTATTTTTTTGTCTCCTCTACTTTCCTTCCTTCCTTCCTGTCTTCTTTTTCGTGAAAGTGATTTTCTCTTTAGTATGTTTTAGTTTCTTTCTTTTTATTTTTTATGTGCCTGCTTTGGATTTTTTTATTTGAAATTACCATGAGGTTTGCAAATAACATCTTATAACACATGATTTTAAACTAATGACAACTTAACACTAATTGCATAAACAAACAAACAACTAAAGAGGGAATTAATAAAACCTCTTCACCTTAATTTAATCCCACCAATTTAAACTTATTGTTGTTTCCATTTGTATCTTATTGTTCTGTCTATGTCTTTAAAAATTGTTGTAGTTCTTATTTTTGATAGGTTCATCTTTTAGTCCTTCTACGGAAGATATGACTAGTTTCTACATCACAATTACAGTGGTATAATATTTTGTGATTTTCTTTGTACATACTATTACCAGTGAGTTTCATATCTTCAGGTGATTACTTATTGCCTATTAGCATTCTTTCTTTTTAGATTAAAAAACTCCCTTTAGCATTTCTTGCAGGACAGATCTGATGTTAAGGAAATCCCTTAGGTTTTATTTGTCTGGAAAAGTCTTTATTTCTCCCTGATGCCAGAAGGATAATTTTGCTGGTTATGCTATTCTAGGATGAAAGATTTGTCCTTCAGCACTTTAAATATGTCATGTCACTGTCTCCTAGTCTGTAAACTTTCAACTGAGATGTCTGCTGCCAGATGTATTGGAGCTATATTATATGTTGTTTTTTTCTTTTGCTGCTTTTAGGATCCTTTTTAAATCCTTGACCTTTGGCAGTTTGATTATTAAATGTCTTGTGGTAGTCTTCCTTGGGTTAAATCTGCTTGGTGTTCTGTAACTTTCTTGAACTTGAATACTGATATCTTTCTCTAGGTATGGGAGGTTCTCTGTTATAATCCCTTTCAATAAAATGTTTACCCCTGTTTCTTTTTCTATCTACTCTTTAAGGCTAATACATCAGATTTCCCCTTTTATGGCTATATTCTAGATCATGTGGGCATGCTTTATTATTTTTTTAAAATTTTGCTTCCTCTGAGTGTTTCTTCAAATAGGCTGTCCTTCAAGCTCACTAATTCTTTCTTCTATTGATCAATTCTATTATTAAGAGACTTTGACACATTCTTTATTACGTCATTTGCATTTTTCAGCTGCAGAATTTCTCCTTGATTCTTTTTAATTATTTTAATCTCTTTGTTAAATTTATCTGATAATTTTCTGAATTTTGACTGGGTGTGGTGGCTCATGCCTGTAATCCCAGCATTTGGGGAGGCCAAGGTGGGCAGGTCACTTGAGGCCAGAAGATTGAGATCAGCCTGGCCAACATGGTGAAACCTCATCTCCACTAAAACTACAGAAATTAGCTGGCCATGGTGGTGCACACCTGTAATTTCAGCTACTCAGGAGGCTGAAGCAGGAGAATTGCTTGACCCTGGGAGGCGGAGGTTGCAGTGAACAGAGATCGTGCTATGGCACTCCAGCCTGGGCAACAGAGAGAGACTCCATCTCAAAATAAATAAAGTAAAATAAAATAAAATAAAATAAAAAAGTTTCTGAATTTCTTCTCTGTGTTATCTTGAATTATGTTGAATTTTCTCAATACAGCTATTTTGAGTTTTCTGCTGAAGATCACATATCTCTGTTTTTACAGAATTGATCCTTGGTACCTCACTTAGTTAATTTTGTGAGGTCATGTTTTATTGGATCATCTTGATGCTTGTGGATGTTTGTAGGTATCTGGGCATTGAAGAGTTAAATCTATATTTAGTCTTTGCAACCTGGACTTGTTTGTACCCATCCTTCTTGGGAAGGCTTCCCAGGTATTAGAAGGGACTTGAGTGTCTTAATCTAAGTTTTTGGTCTCTGGAGCTGTATTTGCATTAGGGGTAACCACAAGCTCAGTAATGCTGTGTCTCTTATAGACTTGTATAGGTAACTCCTTGGTGGTCTTGAATAAGTCCCAGAAGAATTCTCTGGATTACCAGGTGGAGACTCTTGTTCTCTTTCTTTACGGTTTCCTTAACAGAGTTTCTCTCTGTGTTCTAGACTGTCTGGAACCGGTGGAGGGGTGACACGACCAGCCCTGTAGCCACCACCACTTTGACTACAGTAGGTCAGACCTGAAACCAGTATGGTAGTGGGTTTTTCACAAGACCTGCTGTAACCACTGCCTGGCTACCACCTATGTTCACTCAAAGCCCCACTGCTCTACAATCAGTGGGTCACTAAGCCACCCAGTCTTGTGTCCTTCCCTTCAGGATAATGAGTTCCCTGCAAACCCCAGGTGGATCTAGAGATGTTATTCGGGAGCCAGGGCCTGGAGATGGAAACCTTAAGAATCTACATGGTGCTCAGTTCTATTGCCACAGAGCTGGCACCCAGGGCACAAAGCAAAGTCCTTCCCCATCTTTCCTTCTCTTTCCACAAGCAGAAGAGTCTCTTCCCTTGGTCGCAATCACTTTGGGTCCACAGTGAGTACTGCCTGGCTACCGTTGATTTTCACTCTAGACCCAAGGGCTCTTCAGTCAGTTTGTGGTAAATACTGCCAGGCCTGAGACTCATGCTTCAGGAAAGTGGGCTCTCCTCTGGCCCAGGAAATGTCCAGAAATGCCATGAAAGAGGCAAGGCCTAGAATCAGGGACTCCAGAGCCTACTTGATGTTCTACCTCACTGTGGCTAAGCTGGTACCTAAGCTGCAGGACAATATCTCCTTACTCTTCTCTTTTTTTTTTCTAGAGCATGAGACTGTTCTCATAACCACCACAGCTAAGAATGTGCTGGGTCACACTTGAATCCAGTACACCTCTGAGTCTCACCAAATGCCCAAGGTGGAGTACAGCCTGGGTATCCCTGCTGATTATTTAGGGCCTAAGGGTTCTCTAGTCAGCAGATGATGAATTGTGCCGGGATTGGATCCTTCACTTCAAGGCAGTAGGTTCCCTTGTGGCTTAGGGAGTATCTAGAAATGTTGTCTGGGATCTAGGTCTTGGAATGGAGGTCTCAGGACCCTGCCCTGTGCCCTATGCTACTGTTGCTGAGCTGGTATACAAGATGCTAGACAAAGCCCTCGTTACGTTTACTTCTCTCCTCAAGCAGAGGGATGAAGTCTCTCCCAGAGGTGCAAGCTGGGCCCCTTGTGGTTGGGTGAAAGGTAGCACAAGGACTCCCTTGGCTACCCCAGCTGCTGTCTTACTAGACTGCATTCCCGTCCAGTCCACTTGCTGCAAGCCCAGCAAAGCAATAGGAATTGCCTAAGGATTGCAGTCCTTGTGGCCTAGACTGCCTTTTAAGTTTATTTCAGACCCCAGAACCCTTTAGCCTGTGGTGGTGAGGCTTGCAGGAAATGAGGTACTGACTGCTAGGATGGATGATTCCCCTCTAGCTAGGGCTAGTTGAAGTGCTCCTTCTATGGGTGTTGGCCAAGTTCTGCCCAGTGTTTCTTTCCTCTGTGACATGGCAGAACTAAGTTTCAATGCAAAGTCCCACAATCACTGAGCTTTCCCTCCACCAAGTGCACAGATTCTTTCTCCGTGCCATATGACCATTACTGGGTGATAAGGGAGGGATGGTGTGCACAATTTACAACTGTCTTTCTGATCCTCTTTAGTCTTCTTTCGGTGATATGAAGTTAAAACCAGGTACCGTGACTGCTCACGTGAGGTTTTGGTTCTTATGAAGGTGCTTTTGTGTGTGAATATTTTTTTCAATTTGATGTTTCCATGGGGAGGACCATTGGTGAAAGCTTCTATCTTGCTCTGCCTACTGCCATATGAAACCAATTTTTGAAGACAATCTTTTAACATCCTGCATAAAACTTTCCCATGGAACACAATTTGAGAAGTGCTGCTTTGTTTCACTGGACTACTTGCAAATTCCAGAATATTCGTGTTTTACAGATGTTTTTTGCATGAGGTAGAATATGGGTGCATCTGGTAGGTCATACTTAGAAGTAGAAATCCTACAGTACCTTTTCCCCTCTTACTAACTCAGAAAACTTACATATCCATGTAAGCCTAGCTGCTCATGTTTAATCTCCTATAATACCTCTGTCATGCCTTACATTTTTTCTGTAAGGCAGAATTAACTGATTGTTCCTCTATGTTGTCACAGTACATTGCTTATAACCCTTTAATATTACTTCTCACATTTTGCATGTCTGCCTGCCTTCCCTGGGTAGACATTGTGGGCTTCTTGAGGAAAGGGGTCATATCTTATGCACTTTTCTATCTTGAGTGCCTAGCAGTGTGCCAGGCATTTCAGGGGCATGGTCAGTTAACATTCATTAAATATACATAAAATCATTATCCCAATATAAGTCCTTATGTAAAAAGACTGAATTATATATGACACACTAAGTGGTACTAGAATTCAAAAACTGAACTCAATGAGGAATAGAATAATTAAGAAAAGTTTCATAGAAGTGAGTCATGAACTAGAATTTGAAAGATGAGTAGGATTTGAGCAAGATAAACACTAAATGAAGGCAGTGGCAGAGGCAGTGCCAATCCTGGTATTTTAATAGCCTACTAAGAGAAAATAGTGTATGCTGGGGAGTAGAAAAAGGTAAGGTTGGGTAGTTAGAATGATAACACTATAAAAAGCTTTGAATGCCAAGTATAACAGTTTAATGGCTCTTGATTAAAGGATTAAATCAGGATGAAAGCAGAATTTAGCAGAGATTAAACAAAAACATGTATTCATTTAAATTAAGGTCTCTGTTCGTTATTAGAGTAACCAACCTTTGTATTTGTTAATTGATCTCTGCAATTTACATATATAAAGTATTAAACCTCATTTTTGAATTCATAACGGAAAATTTGTGATTTATAGATGAAGTGTTATCTTGAAAGAAGAGTCTTTCTCCTTTTCCAAAATATCTTTTTTTCTTATAATATGTTTCTCTGTGGTCCTCATAAATTCATGGTCCTCATAAATTCAAGCACTAGAGGTGACCCTTTTTCCTGGGCATTAATCCAAGTTCTCTGGTTTTTACACCTTGAAATTTAGATGGAGTTTTTTGAACCCATTGGAGAGAAGCGTTCCTAAGCATAGAAGCAAAATTATTATTTTTAAATTAGCATCCATTTTTCTTTAGTTCTAACTCATTAAAATAGTGTGAAATTAGTTTGAAGGCCATCATATTGGGTTTTTAGCATACCTATTGTCAAAAGATT
>NW_016815747.1:25040-27660 GCF_001698545.2 Rhinopithecus bieti | reverse complement strand
TTTTTTTTTTTTCTTTTTTGCAAAACTGCATCTGGAAGTGCTGAAGTTGCTTCTTCATATTAAATGGGCAATTAGGATTTCTCATTCAGTCACAAAACTAAAGATCAGAGACCTTCACCAATGTCTTGCCTCAAGCAGAGACTTTGGATCAGTAATTTTCAAGTTCCTATTTGTGTGATAATATTATCCTTTAAATCAAAATGGCAAAAGTAACCTTCATATTTTTTAGATAATCATTTTAATACAGTTTAATACCTTCCACTTGGAAGAAACATTAAAAATAAGCTGTTTTAAATAGTCTCAGTTACATAGCTATTAATTTAAGGTATAGCATATAGATGTACAATTTAGCCAGAGAAAAACAGTATTTCAACCAAATTATGAGAAAATGTCCCCCCTGCATTATTATAAAATATAATTAGCCTCAAAATTATTTAAACCAAATTGGACATTTAAAGTATATTTTGAAAACATAGCTTTTGCCAATTAGGTAAGAAAAAAGATATAAAAGACATACAGATTGGAAAGGAAGAAGTAAAATTATCCCCATTCAAGCATGACATAATCTTATATAGAGAAAATCATTAAAATATCCCCAACACACAAAACACTATAGCATTAATAAATTAGTTCAGCAAAGTTTCAGAATCCAAGATCAATATACAAAATTTGTTGTATTTCTATACACTAACAATGAACAACCCAAAAATGAAATGAAGAAAACAGTTCTATTTACAATAGCATCAAAAGAATAAAATACTTGAAAATAAATTTAAACAAGGAGATGTGAGATGTGTACACTGAACATTACAAAACATTATTGAAAGGAATTAAAGAACACCTTTATAAATGGGGATACAACTAATGTTCATGGATTGAAAGACTCAATATTGGTAAAATGGCAAAATTGATATACAGATTAAATACAATCACTCTTAAAAATTCTAATTGCTTCTTTTGCATAAATAAACAGGTTGATCCTAAAATTCACATAGAAATGGCAGGACCCTTGAATAGCCAAAACAACCTTGGAAAAGAACAAGATTGGAGGACTGACAGCTACAGCACTAAAAACTGTGGTATTACTATAATAATAGACATTTATTTATTTATGTATTCATTTATTTATTTATTTTTGAGACAGAGTCTTGCTCTGTCACCTAGGCTGGAGTGCAACGGCACAATCTCAGCTCACTGCAGCCTCTGCCTTCCAGGTTCAAGTGATTCTTCTGCCCCAGCCTCCTGAGTAGCAGGGATTACAGGTGTGTGCCATGACACCCAGCTGATTTTTGTATTTTTAGTAAAGACAGGGTTTTGCCCTGTTGGCAAGGCTGGTCTCAAACCCCTGACCTTAAGTGACCCACCCACTTCGGCCTCCTAAAGTGCTGAGATTACAGGTGTGAGCCACCACACCTGGCCAAGAGTAGACATTTAGATCATTGGAATGGAATTGAGAATTCAGAAATAAACCCATAAATCTATGGTCAATTGGTATTTGACAAGGGTGTCAAGCTCCTTCAATGGGCAAAAAATAGGTTTTTCAATAAATGATTCTGGGAAAACTTCATATCCACATGCAAAAGAATAATTTTGGATCCTTACCTCACACCATATACAAAAATTAGCTCAAAATGGATTATAGACCTAAACAAAATGGCTAAAACTATAAAACCTTTAGAAAGAAATTATAGGTAAAATATTTGTTACCTTGAATTAGGCAATGGTTTCTTATATATGACCCCTAAAGCACAAACAACAGAAGAAAAAAATGATATATTAGACTTAATAAAAATTACAGACATTTGTGTATCAAAGCAGACTATCAGGGGAATGAAAAGATAATTCACAAAATGGGAGAAAACATTCACAAATCATATATGAAAAGGACCTAGCATCCAAAATATATTTTAAAAGTTTTACAACCCAATAACAAAAGACAAATAAATCAAATAAAAAATGAATGTAGAGGTAGAAGAGACATTTTGCTAAAAGAGATTCATAAAGGGCCAAAAAGCACATGAAAAGATACTCAATATCACTGGTCATTAGAAAAATGCAAGTCAAAACCACAATCAGGTACCATGTCACATCTGTTTGGTTGTCTATAACTTAACAATTTAGAAAATTACAAGTGTTGGTAAGGATGTAGAAAAATTGGAATTCTCATATATTGGTAATGTAAAATGATTCAGCTGCTATGGAAACCAGTTTAGCAGTTTCTCAAAATTTTAAACATATAGTGACCATATGACCCAGCAATCTCACTTCTGGCTAAGTACCCAAGAAAACTGAAAACATATGTTCTAATAGATATGTGTGCACAAATTTTTTTGTATCATTTTTTATAATAACCCCAAAGTAGAAACAACCCAAATGTCCATCCACTAATGAGCTGATAAACAAAATATGGCATATCCACACAATGGAATACTATTCAGTCATAAAATGAAACGAAGCACTGATCAACATGCTACAACATAGATAACTCTTCCAAACATTATGCTAAGTAAAATAAGCTAGACAAAAAAGGCCATAGAGGCCGGGCGCGGTGGCTCAAGCCTGTAATCCCAGCACTTTGGGAGGCCGAGACGGGCGGATCACGAGGTCAGGAGATCGAGAC
>NW_016815747.1:5620-24655 GCF_001698545.2 Rhinopithecus bieti | reverse complement strand
TTATGGTGATGAAAATGTTCTGTTATTAGACAGTGATAATGGCTGGACAATATTGTGAATATATATAATGGTTGCACATTATTGTAAATATATTTAAAAACACTGAATTGTACATTATAAATTTATTTAAATGGTAAATTTGTGTTGTAGAAATTTTATCGTAATAAAACATTTGAAAAAATATTTTCTGGCTTTTACTGGTATTATGAAAATTCATTGAACTTAATCTCTAAACTATGAGGAGGCAAAGTCTAGAAAATGTTCATTAAATGTGATTCAAACAAATGTTATAAAGCAATCAAGGAAACATAACTTTTGGAATGGCAATGTGAAGAGCTCAAAAAATTCCATGAAGAGACATCTATTAAAGTAAAAATTAGCAAATACAGTCACCCAAGGTCTCTGAAGATTGACCAGAAGGTTTACAATAAACAAGCTTTATCAACAAAATCTATGAAAATACTAAGAACACTGGAGGGGAGTGAAATTTTAGTCAGGAACTACACCCATCTTCTTATACCTCTGCATTGTGAAAAAGTTTTTTTAGTAGATTTAACAGCCAAGAGATATTTACTGTCTCTCTGATCTTTGATACCAATGGTGTCACTGGAGACCAAATGAAGAGTTTGGACTTCTACCACAACCTGGCAGTAATTAGGTTTTCCTCCCACTCCCAGCTGAGGTGCTATCAGAGGAGGCCTGGTGGAGAGTCAGTACATTCACCATCACCCAGAAATAATAAAATCACCCCCAAAGTGGTGTCATCAAAGACTATGTGAGGAGTTAGAACTTGCATCCTTATTCAGCAGTAATGAGGACACCCTTCAAGGATCAACAGATGTTGAGTGGGGAACATGGATTCCTACCTCAACCTGTAGTAAAAAGGCAACATCACATCTCCTGCCAGAACCACGTCAAAAAAAAAACCAGCTAAAGTAGATTTAAATAATACCCAGTGTTTCATAACATAATACAAAAATGTGCATGTTTCAATAAAAAATTAGTCATCATAACAAAACCAGAATTATCTCAAGCTGAGTGAAATACAATCAATTCATATCAATCTCAAGATGAAGACAGGTTAAATTATTTCACAAAAATTTTAAATAAGCTGTCATAAATAATACTTCAATGAACAATGTCAAACATGCTTGAAACAAGCAACATAATGGAAAGCCTCGGGGAAAAAAACAGTCTTGGAAATAATTAGAACATATATAAAGGAATCAAATGGAGATTTCAGGGATGAAAGTTATCATGACTTAATTAAAAAGTTCAGTAGATGGCCTCAACAGCAGAAGAGAGGGATCAGAAGATAGCATTAGTAAATAGAAAGATAGAACAACAGATATTACCTTATCTGAAGAACAAAGAGAAAATAAACTGAAGAAAACTAGAATAGATCTACATGAACCTGTGAGATCATTCCTAAATCATTCTATGAAGCCAGGATCACCCTAAGACCAACCTCAGGAAAGGACATAACCAAAAAAGAAAACTATAGATCAATATCCCAATATAAATGCAAAAATCCTTAACAAAATACTAGCTAATCGAATCCAACAACATATCAAAAAGATAATCCACCATGATCAAGTGGGTTTCATACCAGGGATTCAGGGATGGTTTAACATACACAAGGTAATAAATGTGATACATCACATAAACAAAATTAAAAACAAACATCACATGATCATCTCAATAGCTGCAGAAAAAGCATTCAACAAAATCCAGCATCCCGTTATGATTCAAACACTCATCAAAATCAGCATACAAGGAACATACCTCAATGTAATAAAAGCCATCTATGACAAACTCACAGCCAACGTAATACTGAATGAGGAAAAGTTGAAAGCACTCCCTCAGAGAACTGGAACAAGACAGGATGCCCACTCTCAGCACTCCTCTTCAACATAGTATTGTAAGTCCTAGCAAGAGCAATCAGACAAAAGAAAGAAATAAAGGGTATCCAAATCGGTAAAGAAGAAGTCAAACTGTCAGTGAGTGCTGATGATATGATCGTTTCCCTTGAAAACCCTAAGGACTCCTCCAGAAAGCTTCTAGAACTGATAAAAGAATTCACCATAGTTTCCAGATACAAGATTAATGTACACAAATCAGTAACTTCTGTACACCAACAGTGACCAAGTAGAGAATCAAGTAAAGAACTCAACCTGTTTTACAATAGCTTCAAAAAAATAAAATACTTAGGAATATACCTAACAAAGGAGTTGAAAGACTTTTACAAGGAAAACTACAAAACACTGCTGAAAGAAATCATAGATAATGCAAACAAATGGAAACACATTCCATGCTCATGGATGGGTAGAATCAATATTATGAAAATGACCATACTGTCAAAAGCAATCTACAAATTCAGTGCAATCTCCATCAAAATACCACCATCATTCTTCACAGAATTAGAAAAAAACAATTCTAAAATTCATATGGAACCAAAAAAGAGTTCACATAGCCAAAGCAAGACTAAGCAAAAGAACAAATCTGGAGGCATCACACTACCTGATTTCAAACTATACCCTAAGGCCATAGTCACCAAAACAGCATGGTAGTGTTATAAAAATAGTCACATAGAACAATGGAACAGGATAGAGAACCCAGAAATAAACTCAAATACTTATAGTCAACTGAATTTTCACAAAGCAAACAAAAACATAAAGTGGGGAAAGGATACCCTATTCAAAAAATGGTGCTGGGATAATTGGCTAGCCACATGTAGGAAAATGAAATTGGATCCTCATCTCTCACCTTATACAAAATCAACTCAAGATGGATTAAGGACTTAAACCTAAGACCTGAAACTCTAAAATTCTAGAAGATAACATTGGAAAAAACCCTTATAGACATTGGCTTAGGCAAGGATTTCATGACCAAGAACCCAAAAGCAAATGCAATAAAAACAAAGATAAATATTGGGACCTACTTAAACTAAAGAACTTTTGCATGGCAAAAGGAACAGTCAGCAGAGTAAACAGACAACCCACAGAGTGGGAGAAAATCTTCACAATCTATATACCTGAAAAAGGACTAATGTCCAGAATCTACAATGAACTGAAACACATCAGTGAGAAAAAAACAAACAGTCTCATCAAAAAGTGGGCTAAGTAGACAGTTGTCAAATGAAGGTATACAAATGGCAAACAAACATTTGAAAAAATGCTCAACATCAGTTATGATCAGGGAAATGCAAATCAAAACCACAATATGATACCACTTTACTCCTGCAAGAATGACCATAATCAAAAAATCAAAAAACAGTAGATGTTGACATGGATGTGGTGAACAGGGACCACTTTTACATTGCTGTTGGGAATTTAAACTAGTAGAGCCACTATGGAAAACAGTGTGGAGATTCCTTAAAGAACTGAATGTAGAACTACCATTTGATCCAGCAATCCTACTACTGGATATCTACCCAGAGGAAAAGAAGTCATTATTCGAAAAAGGTAACTTGCACATGCATGTTTAGAGCAGCACAATTCACAACTGCAAAATGGTGGAACCAACACAAATGCCCATCAATCAACGAGGAAATAAATAAAAATATATATTATGTATATATAATAAAATATATATATATGGTGTAATACTACTCAGCCATAAAAATGAATAGCATTTACAGTGACCTGGATGAGATTGGAGACTATTATTCCAAGTGAAGTAACTCAGTAATGGTAAACCAAACATTGTACATTGATATGTGGGAGCTAAGCTATGGGGATTCAAAGGCATAAGAATTATACAATGGACTTTGGGGACCTGGGGGCATGAGTCAGGGGGCAAGGGATAAAAGACTACAAATAGGATGCAATGTACACTGCTCGGGTGATGGGTGCACCAAAATCTCACAAATCACCACTATAGAACTTACTCATGTAACCAAATACCACCTGTACTCCAATAAGTTATGGAAAAACAAACAAAACACAAATACTTGCTGTTTATAATGGCAATAAAAATGCTATGGAAATATTTTAAAAAAGAAGAAGACAAATACTTGGTCTGATTATAACCCACAGCCTGCAAATACTAAATTAGATCATTCTTTTGTTTTATTAAAAAGGCCCAAAAAATCTTCTCACAAGTTACTTATTTAAACAAACTCTTAGTACAGTAATAATGTATAATAGTGGAGCATTCCGTTGTAAATGAAGCCTATGAATTGAGAAAAATGAAATTTCTCATTTCAGTCTGTGTCTGATGGTCTATATGATGACAAATAATTGGCTAAACAGAATTTTTACTTGTCAGTTGATGGTTTGTCATTATGTTATGTATGTAGATGTGTGCAATGAGCAAATGCATGTTTGCAGTGCATCTTTTGAGCTTTTATACTAATTCTACATTTGTTGTTGCCATGACTGCCTGTTTTAGGCATAAAATAGAGCAGATGCTCGTTTGAGTACCTACATTAGCTTTTCACACAAAACATGGACTATTTATTAAATCAAGGAAAGTATCAGTAGTAAATTATTATCATTATGAGCCAAGTGCAGTGGCTCATATCTGTAATCCCAGCACTTTGGGAGACTGATGCAAGAGGATTGCTTGAGGCCAGGACTTTGAGACCAGCCTGGACAATATAGTGAGACCCCATCTCTACAAAATTAAGAAATTAGCCTGGTATGATGGTAGGTACCTGCAGACCTAGCTACTTGGGAGGCTGAGATAAGAGGAACCCTTGATCCCAGGAGTTTAAGACTGCAGTGAGCTATGATCATGCTATTGCACTCTAGCCTGGGCAATAGAGAGGCACTGTCTCTAAAATAAATAAATAAAAAGCATTATTACTCTGATAAATAAGACCAAATTTCCAACAAATAGAAGTATGCAGTTTTTAAGTGCCTACACGTTGATTCTACAAAGAATGTATGTGAGTCCAGATAAATAGGTAAATTTCAGATGATTTTAATTTTCAGCCCATATTCACAGAATTATAATATGATAATTTTACATACATGAGGAAATATGTTTGAGGAAAATGGAAAAGTGTTTATGCTTAGTTCAAAGGGAAAAATAAAATATGTGACCTAGTAATGTTTTTTCTCTCATTTAATAAATTCTCCTGTTTGATACAATATAATAGCTTAACAATTACAGCTATATTAGTATAATGATCACTTATTCATTTTGGTATCACTAGTTGATTCTAGAAGTGCTTTTTTATTTTGGGCTAAGTGAGACAATTTAAACAATGATGTAGATGACTTACTCAACACCTCACTCAGCCTTGCAGTCCACCACTTTTACTGCATTCCAGCAACCCAATTTAAATGTGACACCTGTGTATTTGACTTTCCTAATAAAACTTATAATAATATTTATACAATTATAATAGTTCAAAAGTAATACTACGTATGAGGCATGGTGTTAAATAATTTATATAATTAATACAGTCTTTCCAACAACTCAGAGTAAACACCACTGTTATCACCATTTTATAGATGAGAAAACTGAGACTGGAGAGATGAAATAAATTTACCCAAAAGTAACATAGACATGCAGATGAACAAACTAAAGATGTGAACCAAGTTACGAACAACTATCAACAACCTAGAAGACATAGATAAATTTCTGGACATAGACAACCATTTAAGTTTTAACTATAAAGAAATATATAACGTAAACAGACCAAAAACAAGTGATAAGATTGAATCAGTAATAAAAAGTATTTTATCAAAGAAAAGCCCTGGACCTGATGGCTTCACTGTTGCATTATACCAAACGTTTGAAGAACTAACACCAATGTTTTCAAAGTTCCAAGAAATTGAAGAGGAGGAAATTCTTCCAAACTCATTGTGTCAGGCCAGCATTAGCTTGATACAAAAGCCAGACAATGACAAAACAACAACAAAAAATAAAACTACAGGCCAATATTCCTGACAAACATAGTTGTAAAAATCTTCAACAAAATACTAGCAAACCTAATTCAACAGCACATTAAAAAGATCATTCACCATGGCCAAATGGGATTCATCCTAGGGATATAAGGATAGCTCAACACATGCCAGTCAATTAACATGATATATCACATAAACAGAATCAATGAAAAACCCATATGATTATTTCAAAAGATACAGAAAAAACATTTGATAAAACTCAACATCTTTTTATGATAAAAACTTTCAACAAACTAAGTATAGAAAGAATGTACATTAACACAATAAAGGCCATATATGACAAACCCACTTCCAAAATCATACAGAATGGGGAAATTTGAAAACATTTTTTCAAGGATGTGAAACAAGACAAGGATGCCCACTTACAAAAGATTTATTCATCATGATACTGGAAGTTCTAGCCAGAGCAATTAGGCAAGAGAAAGAAATAAAGGCTGTCCAAATTGGAAAGAAAGAAGTCAAATATTCCCTGTTTGCAGATGACATAATCTTATATACAGAAAATTCTAAAGACTCCCCACAAAAATTCTGTTAGGTCAAATGATATTTCTGGTTCTAGATCCTTGAGAAATCACCACACTATCTTCCACAATGGTTGGACATGGATGAATCTGGAAGCCATCATTTTCAGCAAACTAACACAGGTACAGGAAACCAAACACCACATGTTCTCACTCATAAGTGGGAGTTGAATAATGAGAACACATGGACAGAGGAAGGGAACAACACACACCGGGGCCTGTCGGGGTATGGGGGGCAAGAGGAGGGAGAGCATTAGGACAAATACCTAATGCACGTGAGGCTTAAAACCTATATGATGAGTTGATAGGTGCAGCAAACACGATGGCACATGTATACCTGTGTAACAAACCTGCACATTCTGTACATGTGTCCCAGAAGTTAAAGCAAAATAATAAAAACACTGTTAGAACTAATAAATAAGTTAAGTAAAGTTATACAATACAAAATTAACTTGTAAAACTTACAGCATTTCTATATGTGAATAGTAAACTATCTGAAAAAGAAATCAGGAAAACAATCACATTTAAAATAACTACAAAAAATAAGATACATAGGCATAAGCTTAACCAAATAGGTAAATAACTCCATAGTAAAATTTATACAACAATGATGAAAGAAATTAAAGAGGACACAAATGAAAAGATATTCAATGTTCATGGATTAGAATAATTAGCATTGCTAAAATGACCATATTACCCAAAGCAATCTATAAATTCAATATAATATCTATTAAAATACTAATGACATTCTTCACAGAAATAGAAACAACTATTCTGGAATTCATTTGGAACCACAAAAGATGCTGAATAGCCAAAGCAATCTTGAGCAAAAAGAACTGAGCTTCAGGCGTCACACTACCTGATTTCAAAATATACTACAAGAGGTCTAGTTACCAAAACCACATGGTACTAGCATAAAAATAGACATGTAGACCAACAGAACAAAATAGAGAACAAATAAATAAATCCACATACTTATGGCCAACTGATACTTCACAAAGGCACCAAGAACATACATTGGGGAAAGAATAGTCTGTTCAATAAATGATGCTGGGGAATACTGGATATTCACATTCAGAAGAATGAAATTAGATCCTTGTCTCTCACCATATACAAAAGTTAACTCAAAATGGATTGAAGACTGAAACTATAAATCTGCTAAAAGAAAAAATCAGGGAAATGTTTCTTGACATTGGACTGAGCAGTAATATTTTGAATAAGACCTCAAAAGGTGACAAAAGCAAAACAGGCAAAAGAAATTACTTAAAGTTAAAAGCTTCTATACAACAATGGAAACAGTCAACAGAGTGAAAAAACAATATACAGAATGAGAGAAAACATTTGCAAATTATGTGTCTAACAAGTGGTTAATACCAGAATATGTAAGAAACTCAAACAACTTAAAAGCAAAACTAAATTTGATTTAAAAATAGGCAAAAGATGTTTCTCAAAAGAAAACATGCAAAGGGGCAGCAGATATATGAAAAAATGCTCAATATCACTAACCATCAGGGAAATAAAGAATCAAACCCTCAGTGAGTTATCACCAAACCTCAATTAGAATGGTTATTATCAAAATGACAAAAAATAACAAATGCTAGTTAATGTGTAGAGAAAAGAGAAGACTTAATACACTGTTGGTGGGCATGTAAATTAGTGTAGCTATCAGGGAAATCTGTATAGGGGTTCCTCAAAATATTAAAAAGAGAACTGCCATTTGATCCAACAATCATATATGCATATATGCAAAGAAATGAAATCAATATGTCAAAGATATGTCTGCAACCAAGTTTGGTGGCTCACAACTATAATCCCAGCACTTTGGGAGGCTGAGGTGGGTGGATCACCTGAGTTCATGAGTTTGAAACCAGACTGGGCAACATGGTGAAATCCCACCTCTACAAAAAACATAGCCAAACAAGGTGGTGTGCAACTGTAATGCCAGCTACTTGTGGGGTTAAGGTGGGGGGATTGCTTGGGCTGGGATGTCAAGGCTGCAGTGAGCCATGTTTGTACCACTGCACTCCAGCCTGGGTGACAAAGTGAGACCTTGTGTCAAAACAAAACAAAACAAAACAAAACAAAACAAAAGAGCTATCTGCACTCCCGTGTTTCTTGCAGCACTATTTATAATAGTCAAAATATGGAATCAACCTATGTGTCCATCAAGAAATGAATGAATAAAGAAAATGTCACATACACACACAATGGAATACTATTCAGTCATAAAAAGAATGAAATATTGTCATTCATGGCAACATAGATGGACTTTAAAGACATTACATTAAGTGAAATAAGCCAGGCACAAAAAGACAAATCCTGTATGATCCCGCTCATATGTGGAATCTAAAAAAGTTGATCTCAATAATCAGAGAGTAGAAAAGTGACTATTGTAGACTGGGTAATGGAGAGAGAAGGGGAATAGGGAAAGATTGGTGAACAGGTACAAAATTATAGTTAAAGAGGAGGAATAAGTTTTGGTGTTCTGTTGTGCAGTAGGATTATACAGTATACAATATTGTATTTTATATTTCAAAATAGCCAGAAGGGAGGATTATGAATATTCTCACCACACAAAATGATAAATGTTTGTAGCAGAGGGGTGGAGTAAGATAGATGAATAGAAGCATCCACCAATCATCCCCTCACAGGAACACCAAATTTTCATCTCCTCCCAGGTAAAATGGCTTTTATTCTAAAGACAGGCAATAACAAATGCTGGTGAGGATGTGGATAAAAGGGAGCCCTTGTTCACTGTTGGTGGGAATGTAAATTAGTACAGCCACTGAGAGAACAGTTTGGAGGTTCCTCAAAAAAACTAAAAATAGAGCTACCATGCGATGCAGCAATCCTACTGTTGGTTATATACCCCAAAGAAAGGAAATTAGTGTATCGAAGACATACCTGCACTCCCACATTTATTGCAGCACTATTCACAACAGCCAAGATTTGGAGGCAATGCAAATGTCCATTAATAGATGAATGAGTAAAGAAAATGTGGTACTTATACACAATGGAGTACTATTCAGCCGTAAAAAAGAGTGAGATCCTGTCATTTGCAACAATATATATGGAACTGGAGGTCATTGTTAAGTGAAATAAATGAAATAAGCCAGGCACAAGAAGACATACTTTGCTTGTTATCACTTATTTGTGGGATCTAAAAGTTAAAATAATTGAACTCATGGAGATAGAGAGTAGAACAATATTTAGTAGAGGCTGAGAAGGGTAGTAGGGGGTTAGAGGAAAGCGAAGATGGTAAATGGGTACAAAAATTAGTTAGAAAGCATAAGATCTGATATTTGATTGCAAAACAGAAAGTCTATAGTCAATAATAATTTAATTGTACATTTTCAAACAACTAAAATAGTATAATGGGAATATTTATAACCCGAAGGATAAATGCTTGAGGGGATGGATACCCCATTTACCATGATGTGATTATTATGCTTTGCATGCCTGTATCAAAAAATTTCATGTACCCCATAAATATATACACCTAGTATGTTTTCACGAAAATTAAAAATTAAAATAAAGTCGGCAGTGATGCATATGCTATATACTGTATTTTGTTTGTTACACAATGTATACCTGTATCAAAACATCACTTTATATCCCATAAATATGTAAAATTAGTATGTCAATTTAAAATAAAACATTAAAAAGTATGAAACAAGATTTAACTGATTCAAAAGACTACTTCAAATGTAAAATTTTAAACCATAACTTCTTTTCTCAAATTTTCTACCTCTCCCTCTAAGCAAACATTATCCTCAATGAGAATGCTAATCCTTGCCTGTCCTTGTTCTACCTTATTAACCACTTTTTCTCAGCATTTCATTATTTTGCCTTTATTATTATTTTGATTGATACATACCAATTGTACATTTTATGGGGTACAGTGTGATATTTCTATACAGTATACAATGTGTAATGATAAAATCTGTGTAGTTAGCATATCAATTACTTCAAACATTTATTATTTCTTTGTGTTGGAAACATTCCAAGTCTGTTCTTTCTTGCTATTTGAAAATAAACAATAAAATGTCATTAATTCCAGCCAGCTCATGTTGCTATAGACCACTAGAATTTATTCTTCATGTCTAGATGTACTTTTATGTTCATTAACCAACCTTTTCAGCCACTTTAAATATCACATACTTCTCTGTCAAGTATGAATTCTCCCGTTGGTACTCAAACCCTGTGTCTTCTTATTTCCCTTACATCTCCTATGCATATGCATACCTAGGTCAGTCCAATCACTTTTTTTTTTTTTTTTTTTTTTTTTTTGCCCTCCCTCTCAATTTTGTCCAGTCTTTGTTGAGGTTGCTTGTGAAATTACATTGTAAAACCATCGATAGCATCACTAAATGCATATGTTTTACTTGGCTTCCAGCTGGCAATAATTGGTTACAATCTTTTTCTTTTCCTTTTCTTTTTTAAATTTTAGAGAGAAGAAAAATTTATTTTAAGAAATGGATTAAATGTGGTGGGCCTCATGCCTGTAGATCTCAGCACTTTGGAAGTCTGGGCAGGAGACTCTTGAGCACAGTTATTTGAGACCAGACCAGCAACAAGGTGGATTGTCTCTACGTATTTTTTTTACATTACTGAGTAAGGTGCCATGCCAACCTGTAGGTCTCGCTACTCTGAAGCTGTCGTGAGAGGATCGCACTTGATGCAAGGACCTGAGGCCTGCAGTGAGCCATGGAATGGCACCTGCTGCTCGCTCTCAACCTGAGATAACAGAGGAAAGAACCCTGTCCCTCAAAAAAAAAAAAAAAAAAAAAAAAAAAAAAAAAAGAAAAAAAAAAGAAAAGAAAAATAAAATGATTCAATAAATTGGATCAATCACACAGTTGTGGGGCTGGCAAGTCTAAAATCCATAGGGGAAGCTGGAGATTTGGGTAAGAGTTGATGTGGTATTAAGTCTAAAGGTAATTGGGAAAGGATTAATTATTTAATGAATGGTGTGGGATGGCTGGCTAGTTACATGTAGAAGAACAAAATTGCACCCCTACTTTTCACCATATACAAAAATGGACTCAAGATGAATTAAAGATTTAAATGTAAGTCCTTAAACTATAAGAATCCCATAAGAGGACTTAGGAAACACCATTCTGGACAGAGGCATGTTTTGGAGACAGGCATATTTTGTGTTTCAGTCTGGAGTTAGTGTTCTTTCTTCAGTAAGCTTCAGTTTTTGCTCTTAAGATTTTCAACTGACTCAGTGAGGACTATGCACATTATTAAAGGTAGCCAACTTTACTCAAAGTCTACTGATATTAGAGGTTAATCACATATTAAAATATAATTACAGCAATATCTAGACTAGTGTTTGTTAAAACAACTGGACACTGTAGTCTAACCAGGTTGACACATAAAATTAACCATCTTGGGGTTCACACAGGTATATTCTTCAGTGTCATCCTGGATAAAGCACAAATGGCCAGAGAGGTCATAGTTTATTCTTGTGAAAAGCGCATAGGATTCAGCCTCAGCTGCCTGCCCTCTGAAGGCTGTCCCTACCTCCTTATCAAGTAAATATATCTGTATTTGCTGAATTTTGGGAATGAATAAGGTTAACCCAATCAAGCAGTATAAATTTTCTGACTGATTTACATATTTTGACATTTCTCATGAAGCAGATTTTTTTTTGTTTTCTCATAGTGCTTTTGTTTTAGTTTATTATTTTATTTTAAAGTAATTTCAACTTTTATTTTAGATTCAGAGGGTACACATGCAGGTTTGTTACATGAGTATATTGCATGATGCTGAGGATTGGGCTACAAATCATCCCATCACCCAGATAGTGAATGTGGTATCAAACAGTTAGTTTTTCAAACCTTTACCCACTCCTTCATTCCCCGTAAATTAGTCCCCAGTATCTGTTCTTGCAATGTTTATGTCCATGAGTACACATTGTTTAACTCCAACTCATAAGTGAGAACATGCTGCATTTGGTTTTCTCTTCCTGTGTTAATTTGCTTGGGATAATGGCCTCCAGCTGCATCTATGTTCTTGCAAAAGACATCATCAGTTTATGTGCCTTTGGATATGAACCCAGTAATGGAATTACTAGGGCAAAGAGTAGTTCTGTTTCCAGTTCGTTGAAACGTCTGCAGACTGCTTTCCACAGTGACTGAACTAATTTACATTCCCACCAAAAGTGTATAAGCATTCCCGTTTTTCGGCAACCTCACCAGCATCTGTTTTCTTTTTTTTCTTTTCTTTTTTTTTTTTTTTTTTTTGACTTTTTAATAATCATCATTCTGACTGGTATTTCCCTGTGGTTTTGATTTGCATTTCTCTGCTGATTAATGATGCTGAGCATTTTTTTTCGTATGTTTGATGGTCATTTGTATGTCTTCTTTTGAGGAGTGTCTGTTCCAGTTGTTTGCCCACTTTTTAATGCAGTTATTTGTTTTTTGCTCATTGAATTGTTCCTTGTAGATTCTAGATATTAGACCTTTGTCAGAGGCAGAGTTTGTGACTATCCTCTCGCATTCTGTAGATTGTCTGTTTATTCTGTTGATAGTTTCTTTTGCTGTGCAGAAGCTCTTTAGTTTAATTAGGTCTCACTTGTCAATTTTTGTTTTCATTTCAATTGCTTTTGAGGACTTAGTCATAAATTTTTTGCCAAGGCCAATGTCCAGAGTAGTGTTTCCTAGGTTCTCTTCTAGGATTCTTAGAGTTTAACTTCTTATATTTAAATCTTTAATTCATCTGGAGTTGATTTTTGTATACAGTGAAAGGTGGGGGTCCAGTTTCATTCTTCTGCATATAATTAGCAAACCATCCCAGCACCATTTATTAAATTATGAGTCCTTTCCCCATTGCTTATTTTTGTTGACTGTCGAAAATCAGATGGTGGTAGGTGTGAGGTTTTATTTCTGGGTTCTCTATTTTGTTACATTGGTCTATGTGTCTGTTTTTGTACCAAGTACCATGCTGTTGTGTTTACCGTGGGCTTGTACAGTTTGAAGTCAGGTAATGTGATGCCTCTGACTTTGTTCTTTTTGCTTAGAATTGCTTTGGCTATTCAGGCTCTTTCTTTCACTCCATATGAATTATAGAGTGTTTTTTATTTTTTATCATTCTGTGAAAAATGGCATTGGTTGTGTGCTAGGAATAACATTGAATCTGTAGATTGCTTTTGGTAATGTGGTCATTTTAATGATATTGATTCTTTCAATGCGAGCATAGAATGTTTCTCCATCTGTTTGTATCATCTGAGATTTCTTTCAGCAATGTTTTGTAGTTCTCCTTGTAGAGATCTTTCATCTCCATGGTTAGATGTATTCTTAGATGTTTTATTTTTTGGTAGCTATTGTAAATGAGATTTCATTCTTGATTTGGTTCTCGGAATGAATGTCATTGGAGAATAGAAATGCTACCGATTTTTATACATTGATTTTGTATCCTGAAACTTTAGAAGTCATTTATCAGTTCCAGAAGACTTTTGGCAGAATCTTTAGTGTTTTCTAAGTAGGGAATCATATACTCAGTGAAGAGAGGTAATTTTACTTCCTCTCTTCCTATTTTGATTCCTTTTATTTCTTTCTCTTGCCTGGTTTCTCTGGCAAGGACTTCTAATACTATGTTAAATAGGAGTGGTGAAAGCCGGTATCCTTGTCTTGTTACTTTTCTCAAGGGGAATGCTTCCAGCTTTTGCCCTTTCAGTGTGATGTTGGCTGTGGATTTGTCCTGGATGGCTCTTATTTTGAGATATATTCCTTTGATGCCTAGTTCGTTGAGGATTTTTATCATGAAGGAACGTTGGATTTTATCAAAGGTTCTTTTTGCATATATTGAAATGATCATATGGTATGTTTTTAATTCTGTTTATATGATGAACCATATTTATTGATTTGGATATGTTAAACCAACCCTACATCTAAAGCCTACTTGATCATGTTGAATTAGCCTTTTGATGTGTTTCTGCATTCAGTTTGCTAGTATTTTGTGGAGAATTTTTGTGTCTATGTTCATCAGGGATATTGGCCTGTAGTTTTATTTTTTCATTGCTTCTTTGCCAGATGTTGGAATCAGGGTGATGCAGGTTTTGTGGAATGAGTTAATGAGGAGTACCTCCTGTTCAATTTCTTGAAATAGTTTCAGTAGACTAGGTAACAGCTCTTTGCACATACGGTAGAATTCACCTCTGAATCTATCTCGTCTGGGGCTTTTTTGGTTCGTGGTTTTTTTGTTACTGATACAATTTCAGAACTTGATATTCATCTGTTAAGGGTTTTAATTTCTTCCTGATTCAATCTTTTGAGGTTGTGTGTTTCCAGGAATGTTTCCATTTCTTCTAGATTTTCTGTTTGTGTGTACAAAGGTGTTTACAATAGTCTGTGAGGATGTTTTGTATTTTCGTGGGATCACTTGATCAATTGTAATGTCACATTTATTTTTTCTCACTGTGCTTATTTGTATCTTCTCTCTTTTTTCTGTTAATCTAGCTAGCAGTCTATTGATCTTATTTCAGAAAACAACTTTTGATTTTGTTGATTCTTTGTGTGGATTCTTGGGTCTTAGTTTTGTTCAGTTCCACTTTGATTTAGTTATTTCTTTTCCTCTGCTTGCTTTTGGGGCACTTTGTTCTTGTTTTTCTAGTTTTCTAAGTGTGATGTTACATTGTGAACTTGAGATCTTTCTAACTTTTTTACGTAGGCATTTAGCTCTATTAACTTTCTCTTAGCTCTGCTTCTGCTGTATCCCGGGTATTTTGGTATGTCATATCTCTGTTTTCATTTATTTCAAAGAATTTTTTTATTTCTGCCTTAATTTCATTATTTATGCAAGAGTCATTTAGGAGCAAGTTATTTAATTTCCATGTAATTTTGTGGTTTGGGGAGAATTTCTTGGTATTGATTTCTATTTTTATTCTACTGTGATATGATAGTATGGTTGGTATGATTTCAGTTTTTTTGAATTTATTGAGACTTGCTTTCTGGCTAAGCATGTGGTCAATCTTTGAGTATGTTCCATGTAAATATGAGAAAAGTATATATTCTCTGATTGATGAGTGGAATGTTCTGTAGATGTCTGTTAGGTCCAATTGGCCAAATGTTGAATTTAAGTCCAGAATTTCTTTGTTAGTTTCTCATGTTGGAGATCTGTCTAACACTGTCAATGGGGTTTTGAAGTCTGCAGCTATTATGGTGTGGCTGTCTAAGTCCTTTTGTAAGTCAAGAAGTACTTGTTTTATGAATCTGGGTGCTCCAGTGTTGGTGCATATATATTTAAGACAGTTAATTCTTCTTGTTGAGGTGAACTTGTTATCATTATGTAATGCCTTTCTTTGTCCATATTTACTATTGTTGATTTAAAATCTGTTTTATCTTATATAAGAATAGCAACCCCTGGTCTTTTTTTTTTTCAATTTTCTATTTGCATGATAGATGTCTCTATGACCCTTTACTTTTAGCCTATGGGTATCATTATATGAGAGATGGATCTCTTGAAGACAGCAGATGGACAGGTTTTGTTTATGTATCTGACTTGCAAATTTGTGCCTTTTAAATGCGGGCATTTGGAGCATTTACATTCAGGGTTCATAATATGTGAGACTTTGGTCAAATCATGAAGTTGTTAGCTGCTTGCTTTTTAGATTCTATTGCGTAGTAGCTTTATAGAGTCTATGGGCTATGTACTTAAGTGTGTTTTTGTTGTAGCAGCTATTGTTCTTTTATTTCCATGTTTAGAATTCCCTTAAGGATCTTTTGTAAGGTTGGTCTAGGGGTAACAAATTCCTGTAGCACTTGCATGTCTGTAAAAGTTTGTATCTCTCCACTTATGAAGCTTAGTTTGACAGAATATCAAATTCTTTGTTGAAATTTCTTTTCTTTAAGAATGCTGAAAATAGGTCCACAGTCTCTTCAGGCTTGTAAGTTTGCTACTGAGAAGTCTGCTGTTAGCTTCACGGGGTTCCCTTTGTATGTGGTGTGACTTTTTACCTTGCTGCCTTTAAGATTTTTTCTTTATCATTGACCTTGGACAGTCAGGTGACTATATGCCTCAGTGATGTTCATTTTGCATAGTATGTTGCAGGTGCTAGATTTCTTGTATCTGGATATTTACCTCTCTAGTAAGATTAGTGAAATTTTCTTTGATTATGCTCTCAAGGATGTTTTCTAGGTTGCTTACTTTTTCTCTTTCTTTCTCAGCAATGCCAGTAAGTTTAGTCACTTTACATAATTCTGTATTCCTCAAAGACTGTTTTTTTCTCTTTTCTTTTCTTTCTTTCTTTTTTTTTTTTTTTTTTTTTTTTTTTTTAGATGGAGTCCTGCACTGTTGCCCAGGCTGGAGTGCAGTGGCGCAATCTCGCCTCACTGCAACCTCCGCCTCCTGGGTTCAAGCGATTTCTCCCGCCTCAGCCTCCTGAGTAGCTGGGATTACAGGCACCTGCCACCACGTCCAGCTAATTTTTATGTTTTTAGTAGAGACGGAGTTTCACCATGTCGGCCAGGTTGGTCTTGAACTCTTGACCTCAGGTGATCGACCCACCTTGGCCTCCCAAAGTGCTGGGATTACAGGCATGAGCCACTGTGCCTGGCCATATTTTGAAAACATTTAAGGCAGCTCTTTAATTCAAAAAACTCTGATTTATTTCTATTTAAAGTGTTTATCTCTTCCTTTATTTTCTGGATTGACTTAGAAGTTTCTTTGTGTTGATTTCCAACCTTGTCTTGGATATTGTTGAGCTTCCTTACAATCCATGCTTTGAATTCTTTATCTGTCATTTTTGAGTTTCCATTTTGGTTAGGGACCATTGCTAGAGAGCTAGTTTGATCCTTTGATGGTATCGCTCTCTCTATAATCAGATTTTCCATGGTGCCAGAATTCTAGAAATATTTTTTGTCCTTAGTGAACTTTCTTTTCAAGTCTTCAAGATTGCTGTTTCAAAACTTATCACTTTGTTCAGGACCTTATTTCCTCCCACCCCTATCATGTCAACATATTCAAATTATTTAAACTCTTGCACCGTAGAAGACAAAGGACCTCAGTTATTTTCCCTCTCCTTTCCACAAATTTATGTACAGTTCTACCTACCTGATTCCTTTCCAAGGCTGATCTGTGCCCTTTATCCTATTTCCTCTGCACAACCCAGTCATCCCGTCTCTTCACCAGGATCTCAATTTGTCAACTTTCAAATCTCTCTGCTGTACTCCTACCCTTCTTCCTCTACTTCTTGTTTTCTTTCAGCCAGCAAAGAAGTTCAAGTTGTTCACCTTCAGACCCCAATAAATAAAGCAAGCAAAGAAAATAATAACCCTTTGTTTGACCCAGCTTCTCCCTTAAGCTGCAGCCTTCATTTCTCTAACACACTTCTTAAGGGAGCATTCTATATTTACTTCATTTCATTACTTTTCACTCATGCCATGACTTGCTGAAATTATTTCACTTTGTCATATATTCTGAAAACATACTAGCTTGAGATTTATCTGAACCGACAAGTACAAATAGTTCTGGGGAAGCTGGGGAAAGGAGAATGAGTATCAGATTATTTACTCCCATAGTTTTGTGACAATTTCAGTTGGATTGAGTACTTATAATACTGAGCAGCTCTTTTGAGATCATGTCATTCTTTTATAAGTGGGCAGCAATAATTTTGGTAGTTAAGGCTCTTAGAAGAGTGAAAAAATCTAACTGAAATTCTACACTGGTGGTGATGTGGTATTTATTGGAGCACTTAGAGAGCATTATGAAGGTGGAGGTCCCTGTGTGATGACTTTAAAAAGGCTTATCACAAAATGACAGAAAGGCAAATGAAAGTAGCTATGAAGGCCTTAAAGAAAAGTTATTCCTATTTAGCAGCTTGCCTCAGTACAATTGCAACAAACAGTTAAACCAATGCAGTGCCACAGGGTCGAAAGTACTATGTTTTTGTGGATTTTGTAAGATAATTTTTCCTCGTTGCTGGTGCAGTGGGCATATCAGAGAGGTAGAAGTTGAGAGGTAAAAGGCGTTTGGAAATTATGAAATAATTGTACTGATTCTGTACTTCTGCACAGAGGTCATAAACATTAGATGTTTTTCCTTAGGTAAATTGTGAAACACTAGAAAAGTGTGATCAAAAACATTTTGGGACACTAAGAAAGTCGCCTAAAATAGGGATTGAACACACTTGACATATATTATTAAAACTTTGACATAGTAAACAGTAAGCTTACCCTTCATCTCCTTTGGTTCAGTGTTTGGGGTTGGACTGAGGATTAAATTAAGCAAATACAGATTAATAGGAGAAAACGTGCACAGTTTTTATTAATATTTACAGGAATGGGAGTTCACATAAAAGAAGTGAAAGTCGAACAAGCAGCTAGATTTGGGGACCTATATACTCTTAAAACAAAGAAAAAGAAAGGTGGTTTGCTCTTTAAGGGATGACAAATCGTTGGGAAGTGACTAGGAAAATATGGAGAAACTAATAGAAGGTAGTGCTCTTTCGGAAAGGTCTTTTAATGCAAACTCATTTTGGTATTAACTCCCTGTCTTTTTTCTTCTTTTTTTTGGTACAAGGGGGAGACACCTTCATGAGGGGAAATTTAATACCCTCCTTTTAGGTAGATAAGGGGAGAGAAGAGGCATCT
>NW_016815747.1:0-2345 GCF_001698545.2 Rhinopithecus bieti | reverse complement strand
GAGCTCAGTAAATCTTTTTTTCTTAGTGAAAATAGCAAATATATCTGCTCCCAGTTCTGGAGGCTGAGCAGTCCAATATTAAGGAGCTGGTGCCTGGTGAAGGCTTTCTTGCTGTGTCATTTCATGGCAGAAGGGCAAAGAGACAAAGAGGGTGAGAGAGGGAGAGAGACAGAGAGAGAGAGAGCAAGAGAAGATTGCTTTTATAAGGAACCTGCTCTCATGGTAGCAAAATTAGTCCATTCATGAGAGAAGAGCTCTCATGGCCTAATCATCTGCCATTAGGCCCAGCCTCCCAGTACTGTTGTATTGGGGATTGTGTCTGTGGGGACACATGCTTTCTGTGGGGACACATTCGAACCATAGCAATTGATACGATCACTTCGAAAAGCTGTTTAATAGTACAGTGGTGGAATATGTTCTATGTTCTATGTTCTATGACCCCCAGTGGATGACAGGTAACGTTGATAGTACTGTATCCTATATATACTATATATACTATGTTTTTTCCTGTATGTACATACCTATAACAAAGTTTAATTTATAAATTAAGCACAGTAGGAGATTAAAAGCATTAACTAATAACAAAATAGAACAATTATAACAATATACTGTAATAAAATTATGTGAATGTGGTCTCTTTCAAAATATCTTATTGTACTATACTCACCCTTTTTCTTCTTGTGATGATGTGAGATGATAAAATGCCTGCATTATTATCAGATGAAGTGGGGTGAGTGATGTAGGTATTTTGACATAGCATTAGGCTGCAATTGAATTTCTAACAATACATTACAAGAAGGTTTGACTACTTTGGGTGATACTGAGTTATCGAACGATCGTGGTATTGATGGTTGGATGTCAGGAGCAGATGTCAATGACTAACAGGCAGATAGCAACTATAGCTTGAATATGCTGGATAAAGGGATGATTCACATCCCAGGCATGACAGGATGACATGAGATTTCATCAAACTACTCAAAACAGCATACAATTTAAAACCTATTAATTGTTTATTTATATAATTTTCCATTTAATGTTTCTGGACAAGGTTGACCATGGGTAAGTGGAACTACAGAAAGCAAAATCACAAAAAAGAGGGGACTGCTATACTAATACAACTGAATAAATCCATACTCATAACAGCAATTCCACTCCTAAGTAAATACCAATGGAAATACATACATATGTTCAAGAGAAAACAAGTGTAAAAATGTCCATAGAAGACTAAAGTAGCCAAGACTGAAAATTACATGAACAGTAGAATAAATAAATGAAGACAAATTCACCAATATGACACAGTCATAAAAACAAATGACATTATTTATGCATCTCACAAATATAATGTTGACACAAAATACATTACGGTTTCATTAATAAAAGAGCAAAACCAGATAGAACTAACATTTGCCATTAGATATCAAGATGGTAGTTACTCTGGGAATGAGAGGACTGTCCAGGAGGGGGTACAAGGGGTACCTCTGTACTGCTGGTCATGTTGTGTTTCTTGATCTTGGTGTTGACACCTACTTGATTAAACCCAAACCTAGGAGACATTCTTGATTTCTGTCTTTCCTTCACAGTTCACATCCAATATTTCAAGTCCTCTTGGATTTATCTCCAAATCATATCCTGATTATGACCACTTCTCATCATTTCTAATGTTAAAATATTACTCCAAAACACCACTATCTCTTAGCTGGACTTTGCTGCAGCCCTCTAATTAGTTTTCTTGCCTTTATACCTGCCGTCCTTCAGCCCACAGTCCATCTTGCTAAAGAGTAAATCAGATCTTATCACTCTACTGCTTAACACCTCCTAATGAGTATATTTTAGGGTTCTAAAATAACTGTAGTTTATTTTATAACTGAGTGAAACTTCTCCTTTTCAGAAGAATTCCAGCCAAAAATGGGAAAGACATTATGGATTGTAAAATAACTATTGTGTAACACATAATGAGATCATTGATTTAGGGAATTATCTTTGATGGATGGAAGTATAGGGGCCAAGACTTGGCCCTCTGAAGGTTCACTAGAAAATCAACTCATGAAAGGCAGGTTAGTAGGAGAAAAGGCATACAAAGGAGTCTTCAGAGTGAAGACCCAGATATACAGAAGAAATTGTCCATTTTAATGCTTAGGTCAACAAAGTATGGACACCCATGTAGAAATATGGTTGGACAAAAAGGGTAAGATCAAATGCTTATAGACTGAGTGGGGAAACTCAGCAAGGCCTCTCTGTCTAGGTTCTTCTTGGCCTGTCTGAGCAAGCATTCCTTCCTTCTGGGTGTGAAACAGAACCCTCTCTGGAATGGGAGTCTTATGACCTACAGCCAAAGAAGATAGGTA
>NW_016815746.1:0-491 GCF_001698545.2 Rhinopithecus bieti | reverse complement strand
AGAGCTGGGGACCCATTATTCCTGCTGAACAATCTGTGAAACACACGCTGGACCTGGGAAAATTTCTACATTCACTGGTCTCCCCACAGGCTGGACAAGGTTCATTTATATTCTTTTTCACTTGGGAAATTCCATTTAAAGTGCCCTGGCTTGTCATACAAGTGGAAATCAGCAGGTGCATCTTGGGGATTCTAGATCTTGTAGGCCTGTGAATTGACCAGTAACGTCTTTTTCATTATCCTGTGACAACCCTCTAATTCTTAGGTTTCCTATTTTCAGCTCTTGTTAGTTTAAAATGATCAAAAGGCCACCCCAAGAGGTTTTCCAAAGTGCTATCTGATCCCACAGCCTGCTTCTGTAGTTTTCTTCTGATATAGCAGGATAGCAGAGAAACAAATTGAACTAGGAGATAGGTACATTTTGCTAAAGCTTCTCTCAGCCTTTCCAAAGATCCTGAGAGAATTTTCTGTCTTGTGATTCAACGAGGACAG
>NW_016815745.1:0-2235 GCF_001698545.2 Rhinopithecus bieti | reverse complement strand
ATCTCTGTTGTGGTACCAGTACCATGCTGTTTTGGTTACTGTAGCCTTGTAGTATACCTGACTTCAAACTATACTACAAGATATTTCCTTTTTAAACGCAGGCCTCAATGCACTCCTGTAGATCTCATTGCAGATTATTCGAAAACACTGTTAGCAAATATCTCAATGAAAGCAATGGTGTAATTCTGTGAGATGAATTCACAAACCAAAAAGCAGTTTCTCAGAAGTCTTCTGTTCAGTTTTTATCTGAGGATATTTCATTTCTCACCATAACATTCTATGCTATCCACAATATCACTTCTGTGATTCCCCAGAAACAGTGCTAGCAAACTCCTCCATGAAAGAGTGCTGTAACTCTGTGAGATGCAGTCACACATCATAAAGCAGGTTTTCAGAATGCTTCTTTCTAGTTTTTCCGAGAATATTTCCTTTGTCACCATAGGCTTCAAAGCGATCCCAAATATCCCTTTTCATATTCCCCAAAAACATTGCTAGCCACCGGCTCTATGAAAGACTGATGTAACTCTGTGAGTGGAATTCACACATCACATAGCAGTTTCTCAGAAAGCTTCTTTCTGGTTTTTATCTGAGGATATTTCCTTAATCACCATAGTCTTCAATGTGATCAAAAATATCCCTTCACGGATTCCACAAAAACAATGCTAGCAAATGGCTCCATGAAAGAGTAGTGTACCTCTGTGAGATGAATTCACACATCACAAAGCAGTTTCTCAGAAAGCTTCTTTCCTATTTTTAATTGAGGATGTTTCAGGCCTCAGTGTGTTCACATATATCTCATTGCAGATTCTGCGAAAACAGTGTTAGCAAACTTCTCAATGAAAGCAGTGTTATAACTCTGTGAAATATATTCAAACTTCACAAAGCAGTTTCTGAGAAGACTTCTCTCCAGTTTTATCTGAAGATATCTCATTTTTCACCATGGGATTCAATGCTATCCAAGATATCACTTCTGTGATTCCAGAAAAACAGTGATACCAAACTCTTACATGAAAGAATGTTGTTAATTTGCGAGATGAATTTATACATCACAAAGCAGTTTCTCAGAAAGCTTCTTTCTGGTTTATATCTGAGTATATTCCCTTTGTTACCATAGGCTTCAAAGTGATCAAAAATATTCCTTCTCAGATTCCACAAAAACAGTGCTAACCAATGGCTACACGAAAGAGTGGTGTAGTTCTGTGAGATGAATTCAAAAATCACAAAGATATTCTCAGAAAGCTTCTTTCTGGTTTTTATCTGAGGATGTTTCCTTTGTCAGCATTGGCTTCAAAGTGATCCAAAATATCCTTCTCAGATTCCACAAAACAGTGCTAGCAAACGGCTCCATGAAAGAGTTTTGTAACACTGTGAGATGAATTCACACATTAAAAAGTAGTTTCTCAGAAAGTTTCTTTCTGGATTTTATCTGGGGATATTTCCTTTGTCACCATAGCCTTCAAAGCGATCAAAAGTATCCCTTCTCAGATTCCACAAAACCACTGTTAGCAAACGGCTCCATGAAAGAGTAGTGTAACTCTGAGAGATGAATTCACACGTCACAAAGCAGTTTATCAGAAAGCATTTTTCTGGTTTTTATCTGAGGTGATTTCCTTTGTCGAGATAGGCTTCAATGCACTCCCAAATATCCTACTGCACATTACACGAAAAAAGTGTTATCAAGCTGCTCAATGAATGGAATGGTGTAGTTCTGTGAGATAAATTCACACATCTCAAAGCAGTTAATCAGAAAGCTTCTTTTTGGTTTTTCTGTGAGAATGTTTCATTCTTCACTGTAGGCCTCAAAGCACTCCCAAATGTCCCTTTGCATATTCCACGAAAACAGTGTTAGCAAACTCCACCATGAAAAGAATGGTGTAACTCGATGAAACGAATTCAACATCCCAGACAATTTTCTCAAAAAGCTTCTCTCTAGTTTTTGGCTGAGGATATTTCCTTTGTCACCATAGGCTTCAATGCAATACAAAATATCCTTTCTCAGATTCCTGAAAACAGTGCTAACAGACTGATCCATGAAAAGAAATGTGTAATGCTGTGAGATGAATTAAAACATCTCAAAGCGGTTTCCCAGAAAGCTTCTTTCTAGTTTTATATGAAGATATTTCCTTTGCCACTATAGACTTCAATGTGATCCACAATGTCCCTCATCAGATTCTGCAAAAACAGTGCTAACATACTGCTCCATGAAAAGATTCATAAAATTCTGAGATGAAATCA
>NW_016815744.1:0-578 GCF_001698545.2 Rhinopithecus bieti | reverse complement strand
CGGTAATTTCTTAATAGAGGGCTGGTCAGGAAGATTACAACAGTCTTCCAGTCCAGGGAGTTTGGGGGAAGAAGAAGGAAAGAGAATTGGGAGAGAGAAAACATCAGATACATGCTCTGAGTTAGAAAAATGAGGTGAACAACAGGAGTCTCGCCCACCTCCTCCTCCTGATGCCCATTTGGGGAGTGGGGGAGGTTGCCACATTGGCTACCGTGTATCAATCAGAAGTGAAGCCACAGCAAAATGAATGGTGGTACAGCAAGCTCAGGCAGAGAGAGGTCTTCAAGTTTAATCTTGTTGGAGCTGTCCTTGGTCCCTGTGGAGCCAAGAGGGACCCAGCATGACTGTGGAGACTGTCAAATGGGGTTACCAGAGTGGAGGTGGGGTGCCTCTGTCACAAAAGATGTAGAGCTGACAGCTCAAGCTGGGGCTCAGTGGGAAATGTAAGACCTGAGAGAAGTCTAGAATGTCAAGCTTATCCAACCAAGCTGAGAGACCAGGTTGCCAGCTCCACCAGCTACAGATGCATGCTATGAACTGCATTTGGGGCTGTAGCGTCTAGGGGGTAAGGTTGCTCC
>NW_016815743.1:0-489 GCF_001698545.2 Rhinopithecus bieti | reverse complement strand
ATAGTTCATATCTGAGGATACTTCGTTTTCACCATAGGCTTCCATGTGCTCCCAAATATATCCTCTGAGATACTACAAAACAGTGATGCAGAGGTGTTCAATCAAAGAAAAGTTAAACTATTTCATATGAATACACACATCATAAAACCATTTCTGGAAAAGTTTCTCTCCAGTTTTATCTTACGTTTTCTCCTTTTCACTGTAGGTCGCTATGAGCTCCAGAATATCCCATTGCAGATTCCATAAAAGCAGTGCTAGCAAACTGCTCCATGAAAAGAAACCTGTAACTCTGTGAGATGAATTCACAAATCACAAAGCAGTTTCTCAGAAAGCTTCTTTCTAGTTTTTATCTGAGGATATTTCCTTTGTCACCATAGGCTTCAATGCGCTCCAAAATATCCTATTGCAAATTACACGAAAACATTGTTAAAAAACTGCACAATGGAAAGGACGGTGTAAATCTGTGAGATGAATTCACACATCACAAAG
>NW_016815742.1:0-973 GCF_001698545.2 Rhinopithecus bieti | reverse complement strand
AATGAATTCAAACATCACAAAGAACTTTCTCAGAAAGACCCTTTCTAGTTTTATCTGAGGATATTTCCTTTGTCACCACAGGCTTCAATGTGATCCCAAATATCCCTTCTCAGATTCACGAACAAGAGTGCTCCCAAACTGATCCATTGAAAGAATCTTGTAACTCTGTGAAATGAACTAACACATGAGAAAGTCATTTCTTAGATAGATTCTTTCCAGTTTTTATGTGAGGATATTTCCTTTGTCACCAAAAGCTTCAATGCACTCTTAAATATCCTATTGCACATTCCAAGAAACCAGTTTTAGCAAGCTGCTCAATGAAAAGAACATTTTAACCCTGTGAGATGAATTCACGCATCACAAAGCAGTTTCTCAGAAAGTTTATTTTTGTTTTTTATCTGAGGATATTTCCTTGTCACCATAGGCCTCAATACGATCCAAAATATCGCTTCTCAGATTCCTCAAAAATGGTGCCACCAAACTGATCCATGAAAAGAACATGTAACTCTGTGAGCAGAAATAACACATCACCAAGTGGTTTCTCACAAACCTTCTCTCTAGCTTTTGTCTGGGGATATTCCCTTTGTCACCATAAACTTCAATGCACTCCGAATTATCCCATTACATATTCCAGAATACAGTGTTAGCATACTTCTCAGTGAAAAAAATGGTGTAACTCTGTGAGATAAATTGACACATCACAAAATGATTTCACAGAAAGACTCTTCTCGGTTTTAATCTGGGGATATTTAATTTTTCATCATAGGCTTCAATGCACTCCCAAATATCCTAGAGCAGATTCCATGAAATTAGTGTTAGCAAACTGCTCAATGAAAAGAACAGTGTAACTCTGTGAGACAAATTGACACATCACAAAGCAGATTCTCAGAAAGTTTCTTTTCCGTTTTTATCTCAGGATATTACTTTTGTCACCATAGGATTCAATGTGCTCTCAAATATCATATAGCAGAAT
>NW_016815741.1:0-974 GCF_001698545.2 Rhinopithecus bieti | reverse complement strand
TTTTTTTTGATGAAGTCTAGCTCTGTCACCCAGGCTGGAGTGCAGTGGCAGTGGCAGTGGCGTGATCTTGGCTCACCGCAACCTCTGCCTCAGCCTCCTGAGTAGCTGGGACTACAGGTGTGTGCCACCTCGCCTGGATAATTCTTTTCTTTTCTTTTCTTTTCTTTTCTTTTCTTTTCTTTTCTTTTCTTTTCTTTTCTTTTTTTTTTTGTATTTTTAGTAGAGATGGGGTTTCACCGTGTTGACCAGGCTGGTCTCGAACTCCTGACCTCGTGATCAGCCCACCTCAGCCTCCCAAACTGCTGGGATTACAGGTGTGAGCCACCACACCTGGCTCTTTTCTTTTTTTTTTTTTTTTTAATTTTTAAGTTCAGGGCATATTGCAGATTTGTTATTAATACATAGATAAACTTGTGTCATAGGGGTTGTTATACAGATTATTTGTCATCCAAGTATTAAGCCTAGTACCCATTAGTTGTTTTTCCTGATCCTGTCCCTCCTCCCAACCTCCACCCTCTCATAGGCCCCAGTGTGTGTTGTTCCCCTCTACATGTCCATGTTTTCTCATTATTTAGCTCCTACTTATAAGTGAGGGCATGCAGTATTTGGTTTTCTGTTCCTGTGTTAGTTTGCTAAGGAGGGGGCATTTTTGAGAGTGTACACCTGGCAGTGTGAAGTGGTGACATGTGAAAAGAGACCTGAGGTGACCTGAGAAGGGCAGATGGCTGAGGTGCAGTGAATAGGGGCCAGACTATGCCAGGCTTTACAGGCCTCAGTGAGGGATGAAGACTTCATTGTACCTGTGGTTGAAAGCCGCTGGAAGGTCTTGAGCAGAGGCAATGACATAATCTGATTTGATTGACAGGCCACTCTGGTCACTGTGAGGTGATGACACTGCAGTGGGGGAAGGGGAGACCCAGGGAGGGGGACAGCAGCAAGAAGGCTGACACCTCCCAAGCCCGCCACAAGCCACA
>NW_016815740.1:0-7479 GCF_001698545.2 Rhinopithecus bieti | reverse complement strand
AATCCACTTCATGACGCCGATCGGTAGCACTGCTTTTGGGGAATCTGAGAAGGGATATTTTGGATCCCATGGAAGCCTATGGTGACAAATTAAATATCCTCAGATAAAAACTAGAAGGAAGCTTTCTGAGAAACTGCTTTGTGATGTGTGAATTCATCTCACAGATCCACACTGTTCATTCCATTGAGCAGTTTGCTAACACTGTTTATTTGAAATCTGCAATTTGATATTTTGGAGCGCATTGAAGCTTATGGTGACAAAGAAAATCCTAACACAAAACCAAAAGGACCTTTCTTAGAAACCGCTTTCAGATCTGTGAATTCATCTCACAGGTATACACATTTCTTATCATGGAGCCATTTGCAATCATTCTTCATGGAATCTGCAAAGGGATATTCACTAGCACCTTGAGGCAAATAGTAAAAAAGGAAATATCCTCAGACAAAAGCTAGAAATAACCTTTCTGAGAAACTGCTTTGTGATTTCTGAATTCATCTCACAGAGCTGCACGATTCTTTTCATGGATCAGATTGGGAGCACTGTTTTGGGGGAATCTGAGAAGAGATATTTTGGATTGCTTTGAAGTCTATGGTGACCAAGGAAATATTCTCAGATAAAAACGAGAAAGAAGCTTTCTGAGAAACTTCCTTGTAATGTGTGAATTCGTTTCACAGAGTTACACCTTTCTTTTCATGGAGCAGTTTGCTAACACTGTTTATATGGAATCTGCAAAGGGACATTTGGGAGCACCTTGAGGTCGATAGTGAAAAATGCAATATCCTCAGGTTAAAACAAGAAAGAAGCATTCTGAAACCACTTTTCTATGTGTTAATTAATCTCACAGTGTTACATGATTCTTTTCATGGTAACAGTGTTTTTTGGGAATCTGAGAAAGGATATTTTGGACTGCATTGACGCCTATGGTGATAAAGGAAACATCCTCAGATTAAAACTAGAAAGAATCTTTCTGAGAAAGTTCTTTGTGATGTTTGAATTCCTCTCACAAAGCTACACATTTCTTTTCATGAATCAGTTTCCTAACATTCTTTTCGTGGAATCTGCAAAGGGATATTTGGGATCTCATTGAAACCTATGGTGACAAAGGAAATATCCTCTGATAAAAACCAAAAAAGATGCTTTCTGAGAAACTGCTTTGTGATGTGTGAATTCATTTCACAGAGTTACACTGTTCCTTTAATTGAGCAGTATGATAACACTGTTTCCTTAGAATCTGCAATGATAATTCAGATTGCATTAAAGCATACGATGACAAAGAAAATATCCTCAGGCAAAAACTAGAAAGAAGCTTCCTGAGAAACTCCTTTGTGTTTTTTGAATTCATGTCACAGAGTTACACCCTTTTTTCCCCTTGGATTAGCTTGGTAGCACTGTTTTTGGGGAATCTGAGAAGGGATATTTTGGATTACATTGAAGCCTATATTTACAAAGGAAATATCCTCAGATAAAAACTAGAAAGAAGGTTTCTGGAAAACTTCTTCATTATGTGTGAATTCATCTCACAGAGATACACCTTTGTTTTCATGGAGGAGTTTGCTAACACTGTTTTTGAGGAATCTTCAAAGTGATATTTGGGAGTGCATTATTGTCTGTGGTGACAAAGGAAACATCCTCAGATGCAAACCAAAACGAAGCTTTCTGAGAGACTGCCTTGTGATATGTGAATTGAACTCACAGTTTTACACTGTTCTTTACATTGTGCACAGTTTACTAACACTGGTTTCTTGGAATCTGCAGTGAGATATTTTGGAGTGCATTGAAACTTATACTGACAAAGGAAATATCCTCAGAGAAAAAATAGAAGGAAGCTTTCTGAGGAAGTTCTTGTGATGTGTGAATTCCTCTCACAAAGTTACACCTTTCTTTGTGTGGAGCAGTTTTCCAACACTGTTTTCATGGAATCTGCAAAGGAATATTGCAGACCACATTAAGGCTTATATTGAAAAAGGGAATATCCTCAGACAAAAACTGTAAAGAATTTTGTGAGAAATGGTTTTGTGATTTGTGAATTGATCCCATAGAGTTACATGATTATTTTCATGGATCTGTTTGGTAGCACTCTTTTTGGGAAATATGAGAAGGGATATTTGGGATGCCATTGAAGCCTATGTTGAAAAGGAAATGACCTCAGACAAAAGCTAGAAAGAAGTATTCTGGGAAAGTTCTTTGTGATGTGTGATCTTATCTCATAGTTACACCATTCATTTCATTGAACAGTTTAATAACACTATTTTTGTGGCATCTTCAATAGGACATTTGGGAGCACATTGAAGTCTAGGGTGACAAGGTAATATCCTCAGATAAAGACCAAAAAACAGCTTTCTGGGAAACTGCTTTGTGATGTGTGAATTCATCTCACAGAGTTACACCGTTCTTTTCATTGAGAAGTTTGATAACATTGTTTTTGTGGAATCTGCAAAGGGATATTTGGGAGTGCATTGAGGCATATAGTGATAAAGGAAATACCCTCAGATAAAAAATAGAAAGAAGATTTCTGAGAAACTGCTGTGTGATGTGTGAATTGATCTCACAGATTTACATGATTGTTTTCTTGGAGCAGTTTGCTAACTCTGTTTTCATGGAATCTGCAATAGGATATTTGGGAGCGCATTTAAGCCTATATTGACAAAGGAAATATCCTCAGACAAAAACCAAAAAGAAGCTTTCTGGGAAACAGTTTTGTGATGTGTGAATTCATCTCATAGATATACGCCTTTCTTTTCATGGAGCACTTTTCTACCACTATTTTTGTGGAATCTACAAACAGATATTCGGGAGTGCATTGAGGCCTATGGTGAAAAAGATAATATACTCAGACAAAAATTAGAAAGAATCTTTCTGAGAAACTGCTTTGTGATTTGTGAATTCATCTCACAGAGTTACTCCATTCTTTTCATGGAACAGTTTGGTAGCACCATTTTTGGGAAATCTGAGAAAGGATATTTTGGATCACATTGAAAGCTATGGTGACAAAGGAAATATCCTCAGATAAAAACTGGAAAGAAACTTTCTGAGAAAGNTATCCTCAGATGAAACCCAAAAGAAGCTTTCTGATTAACCTCTTTGTGGTGTGTTAATTCATCTCACAGAGTTACACAATTCTTTTCATGGATCAGGTTGGTAGAATTGTTTTTGAGGAATCAGAGAAGGGATATTTTGGACCACATTGGAGCCTATGATGACAAAGTTAATATCCACAGGAAAAAAACTAGAAAGAAGGTTTCTGAGACAGTTCTTTGTCATGTGTGATTTCATCACAGAGAGCTAAACCTTTCTTTTCATGGAGCAGTTTGCTATCACTGTTTTCATGGAATCTGAAAAGGGATACTTGGGAGCGAATTGAGACCTACAGTGAAAAAGGAAATAACCGCAGATAAGAACCAGAAGATGCTTTCTGAGAAAGTTTTTTGTGACATGTGAACTCATCTCATAGGGTTACAACTTTCTTTTCATAGAGCAGTTTGATAACTCCTTTTTTGTGCAATCTGCAATAGGATATTTGGGAGTGCATTGAAGCCAAAGGTGAAAAGGAAATATCCTCAGATAAAACCAAAAGCAGCTTTCTGAGAAACTACTTTGTGTTGTGTGAACTCATGTCACAGACTTACATTGTTCTTTTCATTGAAGAGTTTGCTACACAGTTTTCTTGGAATCTGCAATGGGATGTTTTGGAATGCATTGAAGTTACGGTGAAAAAGGAAATATCCTCAGGTAAAACCAAAAAGAAGCTTTCTGAGAAACTGCTTTGTGATATTTGAATTCGTCTTACAGACTTACAGCTTTCCTTTCATGCAGCAGTATGGTAGCATTCTTTTTGGGGAATCTGAGAAGGAATATCTTGGATTACATTGAAACCTGTGGTGACAAAGGCAATATCCTCATATAAAAATTAGGAAGAAGTTTTCTGAGAAAGTTCCTTGTGGTGTGTGAATTCATCTCACAGAGTTACACATTTCTGTCCAAGGAGCAGTTTGATAGCACTGTTTTTGTGTAATCTGCAAGGGGATATTTGGGAGCACTTTGAGGCCTATGGTGAAACACTAAATATCCTCAGATAGAAACCACAAAGAAGTGTTCTGAGAAACTGCTTTTTGAAGTGTGAATTCATCTCACAGAGTAACACTGTTTCTTTCATTGAGCAGTTTGGTAGCACTGTTCTTTGTGAATCTGAGAAGAGATATTTTGGATCGCATTGAAGCCCATGTTGACAAAGGAAATACTGTCAGATAAAAAAATGGAAAGAAGCGTTCTGAGAAAGTTCTTTGTGATGTGTGAATTCATCTCACAGAGTTACACCTTGCTTTTCATGGAGCCATTTGCTAACACTTTTTCGTGGAATCTGCAAAGGTATATTTTGGATGGTATTGAGGCCTACAGTGAAAAATCTAATATCCTCAGATTAAAACTAGAAAGAAGGTTTCTGAGAAACTGCTTTGTGATGTGTAAATTCATCTCTCAGAGTTGCCATATCCTTTTCATTGAGCAATTTGCTAAGACTGTTTTCATGGAATCTCAACGGGATATTTCAGAGTGCATTGAAGCGTATGGTGACAAAGGAAGTATCCTCAGAAAAAAACTAGAAAGCAGCTTTCTGAGAAACAGCTTTCTGATATGTGAATTCATCTCACAGAGTTATATGATTCTTTTAATGGATCAGTTTAATAGCACTGTTTTTGGGGAATCTGAGATGTTATATTTGGCATCGCATTGAAGTCTGTTTTGAAAAGGAAATATTCTCAGATAAAAAGTAGAAAGAAGTCTTCTGAGAAAGTTCTTTGTGACGTGTGAACTCATCTTACAGAATTATATCACTCTTTTCATTAAGCAGTTTGATTACACTGGTTCTGTGGAGTCTGCAATACTGTATTTGGGAGCGCAGTGAAGCCTATGGTGACAAAGGAAATATCCTCAGAAAAAAACCAAAAAGCAGCTTTCTGAGAAACTGCTTTGTGATATGTGAATTCATCTCACAGAGTTGCACCATTCTTTTCATTGAGTAGTTTCCTAACACTGTTTTCGTGGAATCTGCAAAGGAAGCCCATATTGGAGCCCATTGAAGCTTAATGTAACAAAGGAAATACACTAACATAAAAACTAGAAGACGTTTTCTGAGGAAATGCTTTCTGATGTGTTAACTCTTCTCACAGAATTACACGATTCTTTTCATGCAGCAGTTTAGTAACACTGTTTTGTGGAATCTGAGAAGGGATATTATTGATTGCATTGAAGACTATGGTGATAAAGGAAATATCCTCAGACAAAAACTAGAAAGAAGCTTTCTGAGAAGGTTTTTGTGACGTATGAATTCATCTCACAGAGTTACACCTTTTCATGGAGCAGTTTTCTACACTGTTTTCATGGAATCTGCAAAGAAATATTTGGGAGCACATTGAGAACTATAGTGAAAATGGGAATTATCACTATAGCTCTCAGATAAAAACTAGAAAGAAGCTTTCTGAGAAATTTCTTTGTGATATGTGAATTCATCTCACAGAGTTACACTGTTCTTTTCATTAAACTGTTTGAAAACACTCTTTTCGTGTAATATACAAAGGGATATTTGGGAGCACACTGAGGCCGATGTTGAAAAAGTAAATATCCCCAGATAAAAACTAGAAAGAAACTTTCTGAGAAACTGCTTTTCGATATGTGAATTCATCTCACAGAGTTACAATGTTCTTTTCATTGAGCAGTTTGCTAACACTGTTTTCTTGGAATCTGCAATGGGATATTTTGGAGCGCATTGAAGCTTATGGTGACAAATGAAAATTCCTCAGGCAAAAACTGGAAAGAAGCTGTCTGAGCAATGGCTTTGTGATTTGTGAATTCATCCCACAGAGCTACCGAATTATTTTAATGGAGAAGTTTATTAGCCCTGTTTTGGGGGAATCTGAGAAGGGATATTTTGGATTGCTATTGAAGCCTCTGTTGACAAAGGAAATATCCTCAGATAAAAACTAGAAAGAAGCTTTCTGAAAAGTTATTTGTGATGTGTGAATTCATCTCACAGCGTTACATCTTTCTTTTCATGGAGTCATTTGCTAACAGTTTTCCTTTAATCTGCAAAGGGATATTTGGGAGCACATTGAGGCTTATGGTGAAAACCTAAATATCTTCATTTAAAAACTAGAGAGAAGCTTTCTGATAATTTTCTTTTTGATTTGTGAATTCCTCTCACAGTGTTACACTGTTCTTTTCATTGAGTAGTTTGCAAACACTATTTTCATGGAATCTGCAAAGAGATATTTGAATGCACAATGAGGCCTAAAGTGATAGAGGAAATGTGCTCAGATAATATGGAGAAAGAAGCTTACTGAGAAACAGTTTTGTGGTGTGTGAAAACATCTCACAGACGTACATGATTGTTTTCATGGATAACTTCGGTAGCACTGTGTTTGTGGAATCTGAGAAGGGATATTTTAATCACATTGAAGCCTATAGTGACAAAGGAAATATCCTCAGATAAAAACTAGAAAGAACCTTTCTGAGAAACTGTTTTCTGATGTGTGAATTCATCCCACAGAGTTACACTGTCCTTTTCATTGAGCAGTTTGCTAGCACTGTTTTCATGGAATCTGCAATGGTATATTTCAGATTGCACTGGAACTTAGTGTGGCAAAGAAAATAGTCTCAGATAAAAACTAGAAAGAAGCTTTCTGAGAAACTGCTTTGTGATATGTGAATTTGTTTCACAGAGTTACACCGTTATCTTCATTGAGCTGTTTAAAAACACTGTTTCGTGGAATCTGCAAAGGGATATTTGTGAGCACATTGAGGCCTATGGTGGAAAAGGAAATATCCTCAGATAAAACTAGAAAGAAGCTTTCTGAGAAACTACTTTTGATGTGTGAATTCATCTCAGAGTTTCAGGGTTCTTTTCATTGACCAGTTTGCTAACACTGTTTTCTTGGAATCTCCAATGGGATATTATGTAACACATTGAAGATTATGGTGACAAATGAAATATCTTCAGACAAAAACTAGAAAGAAACTTCCTAAGAGACTGCTTTGTGATTTGTGAATTCATCTCACAGTTACATGATCCTCTACATGGAGCAGTTTCATAGCACTGTTTTTGGGGAATCTGAGAATCAATGGGATCACACTGAAGCCTACGTGACAAAGGAAATATCCTCAGATGAAAACTAGAAAGAAGCTTTCTGAGGAAGTACTTTGTGATGTGTGAATTCGTCTCACAAAATGTTACAACTTTCTTTCCAAGGAATCATTTGCTAACACTACTTTTGTAGAATCTGCAAAGGGATATTTCAGAGCACATTGAGGCCTATGGAGAAAGACTAAATATCCTCACATAAAAACTAGAAAGAAACTTTCTGAGAAACTGCTTTGTGATGTTTTCATTCATCTCACAGAGTTACACCGTAATTTTCATTGAGCTGTTTCATAACACTGTTTTTGTGGAATCTGCAAGGGATATTTTGGATAGCATTAAGGCCTATG
>NW_016815739.1:0-971 GCF_001698545.2 Rhinopithecus bieti | reverse complement strand
AGTGGCCGGATGCCAGCTCACCGCAAGCTCCGCCTCCCGGGTTCACGCCATTCTCCTGCCTCTCAGCCTCCGGAGTAGCTGGGACTACAGGCGCCCGCCACCTCGCCCGGCTAGTTTTTTTTTTTTGTATTTTTTTAGTAGAGACGGGGTTTCACCATGTTAGCCAGGTCTCGATCTCCTGACCTCGTGATCCGCCCGTCTCGGCCTCCCAAAGTGCTGGGATTACAGGCTTGAGCCACCGCGCCCGGCCTTATTTTGTATTTTTATTAGAGACGGGGTTTCTCCACGTTGGTCAGGCCGGTCTCAAACTCCCAACCTTAGGTGATCCGCTCACCTTGGCCTCCCAAAGTGCTGGGATTACAGGCATGAGCCACTGAGACCGGCCCACATTTTCTTGTAGTCCTAAATACCACAGGTATTCTTGGAGAGCATTCTCTAAACCAGAAATTTGTCCAAAGTTTTTCCTAACAAGAAAGCTCACAATGCACACTTGTCAGGACCATAAAACATATGAAAGCTAACATTTGTAAGTGTCCTCATCTCTACTGTGATCTACAAAAGCCCTGTTTTTTTTCCAGTAAATATAGCATGTGCTAAATTTGTGATGTGATGAAATGGAGAGTGTTTGTAAGATCTCAGGGCCTTTTCACCACCTAAAGTAAGACAGAAGGAGGTTGAGAGGAGGGTTTCTCCAGCATAAACAATAACCCTTAATTTCCAGCCTTTCTGACACCTCTCTCTGTCCACTGCAGTGCAAGTATGACCCCCTTTTTTTTTTGAGATGGAGTTTCGCTCTGGTTGCCCAGGCTAGAGTCAATGGCATGATCTTGGCTCACTGCAACCTCCACCTTCCGGGTTCCAGCAATTCTCCTGCCTCAGTCCCCCAAGTAGCTGGGATTACAGGCACCTGCCACCATGCCCGGCTAATTTTTGTATTTAGTATAGACAGGGTTTTACCATGTTGGCCAGGC
>NW_016815738.1:0-539 GCF_001698545.2 Rhinopithecus bieti | reverse complement strand
AATATAGATATAATAGATATAATAGGTATCGGTATAAAACATAGACATAATAGGTACAATAGATATAGGTATCAAATACAGACATAATAGATATCGGTATAAAATATAGTCAGAATAGATATAACAGATTTAGTTATACATTAAAGATATAATAGTTATAACAGATATAGGTAAAAAATCAAGACATAATAGGTATAGGTATAAAATATAGATATAATAGATATAATAGGTATCGGTATAAAACATAGACATAATAGGTACAATAGATATAGGTATCAAATACAGACATAATAGATATCGGTATAAAATATAGTCAGAATAGATATAACAGATATACTTCTAAAATATAGACTTAATAGTAATAATAGACATGGTTATAAAATATAGACATAATAGATAGACGTATAAAATATAGACATAATAGATATAATAGATATAGGTATAAAACATAGAAATAATAGATATAATAGATATAGGTATAAAATATAGACATGATAGATACAATAGATATAGACATAATAGATATAATAAATATTGGC
>NW_016815737.1:0-2296 GCF_001698545.2 Rhinopithecus bieti | reverse complement strand
TGCACTCCAGCCCGGGCCACAGAGCAAGACTCCGTCTCAAAAAAAAAAAAAAAAAGGACTCGCGGGTAAGGTTCCTCAGTCCAAAGGTGCGGGGCGAGGAAGTCACGCTGAGGGAGGAGGGTAGGGGCTTTTTTATAGCCTGAGAGGTAGGGAAGCTGGTTGTACAAACAGGGCCTGGGGGGTCTTGAAACTACTAGGGCAGGAGTCAAGTAAGGGTCATGAGGAAGGGGTCTTTGGAAACTATTAACCGAAACTGCTGTTTACGAACTTGTGGAATGCAGGTGAGCTGCAGGTCATGGGGGAGTGTGGTTGCCCAGCCGGAACCTCTGACGTATGCAAGTCTGCGGGTGTGTTCAAAGAGGAAGGGAAGTCTCGTTCAAAGAGGAAGGGAAGTCTCGAACAAAGGGCCTGCTACACCGGGTGGCGCCGCCATGTGGGGTCTAGATCCCTGCCTAACACTGAGACTACAGGCATGTGTCACTATACCCGGCTAATTTTTATATTTTTCATAAAGATGGGGTCTCCTTATGTTGCCCAGGCTGGTCTCAAACTCCTAGCCTCAAGCAATCCTCCCATCTCGTCCTCCCAAAGTACTAGGATTGCAGGTGTGAGCCACCGCACTCAACCAAAGACCCCTTTTGTCCTCCTACTTTAGACTTCCAATTTCTTGGATTTTGTTTTCTTTATTTTCTTTCTTTTTTTTTTTTTTTGTGAGACAGTGTCTCGGACAGGCTGGAGTGGCATGATCTCAGCTCACTGCAACCTCCACCTCCTGGGTTCAAGTGATTCTCCTGTCTCAGCCTCCTGAATAGCTGGGATTACAGGCAGGAACCACCATGCCCAGCCAAGACTTCCAATTTTTTGATAACCTGTTTCATTACCCTAGGCAATTGTCAGTAAGACGGCCCTGAATGTGCATACTAAAGGAACAATTCTTAGGTGAAAATCAGATAGCAATATTTATATCTCAAAGTAGAGACAGTGTGTGTGGTGTGTTAGAGAAAGATTAAAAATGCCTGGCAAGTCAAACCTAAAAGTATAGAAATCTACCACAGGATTGTATGAGGAGACCACTTTAATTTAGACAAGTAGTTTTAAAATTAGTCTCTATCTTTTAACTGGATCTCTGAGCTCTGAGCAGAGCTCACAGGGAATCCTGGGTCTCCAAAAAAAAGAGAGCTGTGGTGGGACTAGGCCACCTTATGCTTTTACAGTGCACTTTGTTACAAAGACTTTTCTCTAACTGTCTAAACCACGCCCTTTCTTATCTTAAACACCCAAGAGCAGCCCCTGTTGTAAATAACCGTAAACCAACAAGTATCTGAGACAAGTCTCAATCAATTTAGTTTATTTTGCAAAGTTAAGGACATTCCCAGGACACAGCCTCAGGAGGTCCTGACAACATATGCCCAAGGTAGTTGGGCTACACCTTAGTTTTATACATTTAAGGGAGACATAAGGCACCAATCAATACGTATAAGATGTACATTGGTGGGACAACTTGAAGAAGCTGGTGGTGGGGGTAAGATTGGGCTTCCAGGTCATAGGTAGATGCAAAGATTTCCTGACTGGCAATTAGTTGAAAGAGTTTATCTAAAGATCTAGAATCAATAGAAGGGAGTGTCTGCATTAAGACAGGTAGTTTTGGAGACCAAGGTTCTTGTTATGCAGATGAAGCCGTCAAGCTTCAGAGAAAATAGACTGCGTTTCTTATCAGAGTTAAAAAGTCTGTTCTGGACCGGCATGGTGGCTCACACCTGTAATCCTAGCACTTTGGGAGGCCAAGGTGGGCAGATCACCTGAGGTCAGGAGTTCAAGACCAGCCTGGCCAACATGGTGAAACCCCATCTTTACTAAAAATACAAAACTTAGAAAGTCCTGGTGGTGTGTGCCTGTAATCCCAGCTACTCAGGAGGCTGAGGCAGGAGAATAACTTGAACCCTGGAGGTGGAGATTGCAGTGAGCCAAGATAGCACCACTGCACTCCAGCCTGGGTAACAGCAAGACTCCATCTCAAAAAAAAAAAAAAAAAAATTCTGTTCTATCAGCCGTAAGGTCTCTGCTTTAATGCTAATGCTGGCCAGCTGTGCCTGAATTCCAAAGGGAGGAGGATATAATATCCGACCCCCACTTCCCATCATGACCTGAACTAGTTTTTCAGGTTAACTTTGGAATACCCTTGGCCAAGGGGAGGGTCCACCAGTTGGTAGGGGGGCACTTAGAATTGTATTTTTGGTTTATATAACTATTTGAGTCAAAAGAAAAATCAGACAACACAATACAAAACAAGCAGTTT
>NW_016815736.1:0-492 GCF_001698545.2 Rhinopithecus bieti | reverse complement strand
TATATGTATATATATATTTGTGTATATATATGTGTATATATATGTATATATATATAATGCAGCTATTAAAATAGTGGTTATAAAGACTTTGTGATAACACACAAGTGCTTATAATTGTTGAGTTATAACACTGCACATACAGCATGTATTTATTTGAATATGCATATGTAAAAAGAGATACACTAAAGTAGAAATAGTTACGTTACCATTTAGTACCTTTGCTTCCTTTATTTTCGATGTTTTTAGTGTGGCCATGTTAATTTAAGGACATACAATCTAAATTTAAAAAGTAAACTAAAACAATCAAACCCAAACTTAAGCTCACCTTTACTTTCAAACAGACATGCTCTTTTATTCAACATAGTTATGACATTACTGCTGCCATGGACCTCCAACTTGAAAAAACACTAGTTTTGGAGTTGTGGCTCTTTACATAAATGGAGTTATTATGAATATATATATATACACACACACACACATATATATATATAA
>NW_016815735.1:0-2235 GCF_001698545.2 Rhinopithecus bieti | reverse complement strand
TGGAATACTATGCAGCCATAGAAAAGGATGAGTTCGTGTCCTTTTTGGGACATGGATGTAGCTGGAAACCATCATTCTCAGCAAACTCTTGCAAGAACAGAATACCAAATACCACATGTTCTCACTCATAGGTGGGAATTGAACAATGAGATCACTTGGACACAGGAAGGGGAACATCACACACTGGGTCCTATTGTGGCGAGGGAGAAAGGGGGAGGAATGGCATTAGGAGACATACCTAATGTAAATGACGAGTTAATGGGTGCTGCACACCAACATGCCACATGTATACATATGTAGCAAAGCTGCACGTGGTGCACATGTACCCTAGAACTTAAAGTATAATAATAAAAAAAAATTACAGTGTTAGTAGACCCAAGCTAGATCCTGTTATTCAATGTGTTAATAAAGAAGCATATATATTAATTTTAAAAAAGATGAATACGTATGAGTGCTAAAATCGTTGATGAATTCCAGGGCACATTCTGAGGTCAATTTCAGAAAATTCAGCGATTAATAAGGGAGATTACTTGTAATTTCAACAAATTTCTCCAAAATGATTTATGGTAACAGTAAATAAAATTTGGATTCATTAGTCCATAAAAAAAATCCTGGCACATATGGGTCTAGTATAGTCATTAAGACATTGTCTCTCTGTTTACAAATTAGATATGTGAAACTTAATAGCATCCAATTTGTAAATTTATCACATTTAATTAATTTTAATTGTTGAAAATCTATGTTTTTTTATGGATAACTCTTTTCCTACTCTTCTGTCATTTACTTCAGGATCTAGGAAGTATACATACTCTACATTTTAAAAAGTTATCTAGGTTTAATATGTAGAATTTAATGATCTTTGCTTTTATCCCTTCCTCCAGTAATATCATTATTTGCACATAGTAAGCTCAAAGTAAATGTTTAAATAATATTTTTTCCCCAGCAACAGAAAGAGCAAATAAAGTATTGAAATCTTAGGGCCATTTGTCATTTTTTATTTATACTCTATTAGCTAAAATGTCAATAGCCAATGTTACTAAAGTCATCTCAAGCGTTGAATGCTTTACTAAATCAGTTACTCTATCAAGCTACAGAGGAACAAGTGTGTTTAAATATGTTTAAGTATTTATAAAATACAAACTGAAATAGCACATGAATGTAAATTATAAAACAGAAACCTTAATCAGAAATGTATGTTCTCAATCTTTCTAATTCCATACTGAAACAATGACTCACTCCCTTAACACACCCTCTATCAAGCATTGTTATCTTGTAGATTTTTTCTGAATCAAGTGAAGCAGTATAGATCCTTTTCTTTGAATCAATAACTGAATGACTTCCCTGATTCTATACATTATTAAAGTTAGAGAAACTTTCGGAGAAATTTTATACAAACATGGCAGCATGAGAATATACAGATTCGGGGAACACTAGCTTTCTAGCAATTACTTTTTTACTACATTCACATCCTGTATCTTCAATTTTATTAAATTGCCCCACTATTCTCTGCTTTGGGCAGTTAGATTAATTAGAATTCTGGACAAAGAAAATTAGTTGAGGCTCAGGGAGTGGCTAGGGAATGGCATATGATACCATAACAAGTACATGAGTTTTATGTTCATAGGCATCATAATATTTTTCTCTTGGTTCCCTTTTGTATATCTAGGTTAGGTGCAGTTCTACATTTAGATAAAGAGACTGAAAAATGCTTATAAGTTCCCCTGAGTCTAAGCAGGTGTTTTATGCACCGGAGAGTGTGAAGGTTTAAGATTAGTACATTTGTTCTATTGAGTATTGTGGTTGTCCGCCGAAATGATTTAAGGAGCAGTTAACCACAAGTGGCTTTGAAGTACTGAAGGCCTGTTTGGCTGAAGGTTCATTCATGCCCATTCTACTGCTATCCAACACAAAGAAAGTACGAAGGAAAGGTCCTGGAGAAAGCAGACCTAATAACATAAGCACAAATACAGAATTGCTCACTTAGGCTGTGAAAGAAATGGCAAATGCAGCCTAAGAGTAAAATGGGTCGCCAGTAGACAGGAATACACAGGGCTATCTAGGAATCTTAGCTATCACGATAATTTTGACTATCAGTGCTAAAATAAATTGTAGAATTGTGTACTGATTTCGACTCTGATTTTTCAGTTCTCTGAGTAAGTTTCAAGAACCCATTTTTGAAGTTTAAAAAATAGTAATATTTTAAATGGAAGGGTTTAATAATATAAACCTTTTAAA
>NW_016815734.1:0-3704 GCF_001698545.2 Rhinopithecus bieti | reverse complement strand
AGTCAGGATGGTTTCGATCTCCTGACCTCATGATCCGCCTGTCTCGGCCTCCCAAAGTGCTGGGATTATAGGCTTGAGCCACTGCGCCCGGCCGAAAATTCCTAATTCTTTTTTTTTTTTTTCAGACAGTTTTGTCTCCCAAGCTGGAGTGCAGTGGCTTGATCTCAGCTCACTGCAACCTCTACCTCCTGGGTTCAAGCGATCCTTCTGCCTCAGCTTCCTGAGTAACTGGAACTACAAGCGTGTGCCACCACGCCTGGCTAATTTTTGTATTTTTTGTAGAGATGGGATTTCACCATGTTGGCTAGGCTAGTCTTGAACTCCTGGCCTTAAGTGATCCACCTGCCTTGGCCTCCCAAAGTGCTAGGATTACAGGCGTGAGCTACTGTGCCCAGCTCAACCTTTTTTTAGTGCAGCATGGTTTTTGCATTACTGGCCACCTCTGGTCCTCTGTAAGTTTTGTACCCAAAACAGGACACACTCTTCTAGATTTAAGCAATCCAGCCCAGCATATAGAGGAATTACTTCCTCTCAGAATCTAGATACCACACATTCAATTTAGGGTTTCTTGTACATGTTGTCCCATTGTTGGGTCATATTGAACTTTGTAGGTATAAGAGATAGGAAAAACCAAACTGCTTTTTCCTGATCTCACATACTAAACAATTCTGACACCAGATGTGTGTTGGATTTTTCCTTACACACTAAGCAGTTCTTTAGTAGACACCAATTGGATATCCTATAATTCAATTGTAACAGTGTCTACCTGCAGATAGTGTCAGATAGGATCTGAATTGAATTAGTAGGGCTCAACCATACAAAACTGTCTCCACTTCACATGCCAGTTGCATGTCCCAGGTTGTGACTTGTGTTAACCAACTGGCTATAAATTGGGGGTTTCCACAACCTTCTCCTTGGGTTTGGTTAATTTGCTGGTGTGGCTCACAGAACTCAGGGAAACACTTTATTTGTGTGTATCCATTTATTATAAAGAATATTATACAGGATACAGATGAGCAGCCAGTTGGAAGAGATGCATAAGGCAAGGTCTGTAGGAAGGAGTGTGGAGTTTCTGTGTCCTCCCTGGGCACTCCACGCTCCTGGCAACTCCCTGTGTTTAGCAGCCCAAAAGTTGTCCAAACCCTGACCTTTTAGGGTTTTCTGGAGGCTTTATTATGTAAGCATGATTGATTAAATTATTGGCTGTTGGTGATCAGCTTAACCTTCAGCTCCTCTTCACTGTCAGGAGGTGGGAATCACAGTTTCAACCTTCCAATCACATTGTTGGTTCTCCTGGCAAGTAGCCCCCAGAAGCTATCTAGGAGTTCACCCTAAGCTGCTTTGTTAGAACAAAATATGCTCCCGCCACCCAGGAAATTTTAAGGGATTTAAAGGCTCTCTGTCAGATGCTGCTATCACTCAGGAAATTACAAAGATCTTAAGAGTTTCATCTCAGGAACTGGAGGTAGAGACCAAATATCTATTTCTTATTATATTACAATATTACAGTAGGCATTTAAAACTTTAATTTTGCTAACACATTATAATAGTTTCCAACTCTTTCCCAGTAAATGTTTACCTGCTAATGTAACAGAACTGGCTAGCTTGCCTTTTGTGTATTTTTGTTTTTCCCTGCCCTTCTTCATTGGAGGTACTAATAAGTAGCAAAATGTTCAAAAGATGGGTAGGCAGAGAAATGAAGTGACACCTCTGGAAAGTCTACACTTTTTTTCTTTTTTTTTTTTTGAGACGGAGTCTCGCTCTGTCGCCCAGGCTGGAATGCAGTGGCGTGATCTCTCCTCACTGCAAGCTCCACCTCCTGGGGCGCCTGCCACCGTGCCTGGCTAATTTTTTGTATTTTTAGTAGAGGTGGAGTTTTGCTGTGTTAGCCAGGATGGTCTCTATCTCCTGACCTCGTGATCTGCCCGCCTCAGCCTCCCAAAGTGCTGGGATTACAGGTGTGAGCCACCGCACCAGGCCGAAAGTCTACACATTTAAAAAAATTTTTGTTTTTAATTTTATATTTTGCTAACTTCTTTTTTTTAACTGTCTTTACTGCTTATGCAAAGTCTGCACATTTTATATTATAAAATATATATTTTAAATTTTATAGAGTATTATAAAATTTGTAATATTCTCCAAATAATTCAATGATGACTATACATTTTGTGTTTTTTTTTGAAACGGAATTTCACTCTTGTGCAGGCTGGAGTACAATGGCAGGATCTTGGTTCACCACAGCCTCTGCCTCCCGGGTCTAAGCGATTCTCCTGCCTCAGCCTCCTGAGTAGCTGGGATTCCCGGCATGTGCCACCATGCGTGACTAATTTTGTATTTTTAGTAGAGTTGGGGGTTTCTCCATTTTGGTCAGGCTGGTCTCAAACTCCCGACCTCAGGTGATCCGCCTGCCTCAGCCTCCCAAAGTGCTGGAATTACAGGCGTGAGCCACCGCGCCTGGTTGATGACTATACATTTTCTAGATGCTTTCTTCAAAATTCCTGAAATTGCAGGAGAGTAAGTGCTTGTGTAAAAATCAGAAACTGATCTCATGGCTCTCTGTTCAGAAAGTATTGAAAACCTATTTTTTCCAGGAAAATGTGCCATTATAATTTTACCCTAACTTTCCAAAACTGTAACTAAATTCTTATTCCCATCAGCCTTTCATTTCTCATGGATGTCACTATGATATCACGTGGATGTCACTGAGATGTAGCTCATGGATATCATAGACCAAGGGATGTCAACGTTTTTCTTTCTCCTCCTCGGTGTTTCAGGAAGGCAAACATTTTCTGTAAAGGACCAGATAGTAAATATTTAGGCTTTGTGGACCAGAGGGCCCCTGTCTGAACAATTTGACTATGCTTTTATATCACGAAAGTGGTCACAGACAATATGTAAATCAATGGACATGGCTGTCTTTCAATAAAACTATTTACAGAAGCAGACATCAAACCTAGAGTGAAAAGAAATCATTGTACCAAAAAGACACAGGCACATTGCAGCACTATTCACAATAATAAAGAAATGGAGTCAACCTAGGTACCCATCAGCAGTGGACTGGATAAAGAAAATGTGGTACATACACACCATGGAATACTATGCAGCCATAAAAAAATGAAATCGGCCGGGCGTGGTGGCTCACTCCTGTAATCCCAGCACTTTGGGAGGCCGAGGTGGGTGGATCACAAGGTCAGGAGATTGAGACCATCCTGGCTAACACGGTGAAACTCTGTCTCTACTAAAAATACAAAAAATTAGCTGGGTGAGGTGGCAGTCACCTGTAGTCCCAGCTACTTGGGAGGCTGAGGCAGGAGAATGGCGTGAACCCGGGAGGCGGAGCTTGCAGTGAGCCGAGGTTGCGCCACTGCACTCCAGCCTGGGAGACACAGCAAGACTCTGTCTCAAAAAAAAAAAAAAAAAAAAAAAAAAAAAAAAGAATGAAATCATGTTGTTTGCAGCAACATGGATGCAGCTGGAGGCCATTTTCCTAAGTGAATGAACACAGAAAACCAAATATCACATGTTCTTACTCATTTTTTTCTTTTTTTTCGAGATGGAGTTTTGCTCTTGTCACCCAGGCTGGAGTGCAATGGAGTGATCTTGGCTCACTGCAACCTCTGCCTCCCGGGTTCAAGCGATTCTCCCGCCTCAGCCTCCCGAGTAGCTGGGATTACAGGCGCCCGCCACCATGCCCAGCTAATTTT
>NW_016815733.1:0-494 GCF_001698545.2 Rhinopithecus bieti | reverse complement strand
GAGATTGAGACCATCCTGCTAATATGATGAAACCCCGTCTCTACTAAAAATACAAAAAAAAATTAGCCGGGCATGGTGGCCGGCACCTGTAGTCCCCGCTACTTAGGAGGCTGAGGCAGGAGAATGGCGTGAACCTAGGAGGCGGAGCTTGCAGTGAGCCGAGATCACACCACTGCACTCCAGCCTGGGTGACAGAGCGAGACTCCGTCTCAAAAAACATAAATAAATAAAATAAAATAAAATAACACAACAAAAATTAGCTGGATGTGGTGATGGGCCCCTGTAATCCCAGCTACTCAGGAGGTGGAGGCAGGAGAATTGCTTGAACCTGGGAAACAGAGGTTGCAGTGAGCCAAGATCATGCCACTGCACTGCAGCCTGGGCAACAGAGCGAGACCCTGGGTCTCAAAAATATATAAATAGGCCGGGCACGGTGGCTCAAGCCTGTAATCCCAGCACTTTGGGAGGCCGAGGCGGGCGGATCACGAGGTCAG
>NW_016815732.1:0-1322 GCF_001698545.2 Rhinopithecus bieti | reverse complement strand
TGAGGGCTAGGGTGAAAAAGGAAATATGCTCAGACAAAAACTAGAAAGAAGCTTTCTGAGAAACTGTTTGTGATGTATAAATTCATCTCACAGAGTTACACTATTTTTTTTCATTGAGCAGTTTGCTAACATTGTTTTCTTGGAATCTGCAATCTGATATTTCAGAGTGCATTGAAACTTAGGGTGAAAAAGAAAATATCCTCAAATAAACACTAGATAGAAGCTTTCTGAGAAACCACTTATTGATGCATTAATTCATCTCACAGAGTTACACAATCCTTTTCGTAGATCAGTTTGGTAGCACTCTTTCTGGGGAATCTGAGAATGGATATTGTGGATCGCATTGAGGCCTATGGTGAAAAAGGAAATATCCTCAGATACTGGAAGGAAGTTTTCTGCAAAACTGCTTTGTGATTTGTAAATTCATCTCACAGAGTTAAACGATTCTTTTCTTGGAGCACTTTGCTAACACTGTTGTCAGGGAATCTGCAATAGGATACTTGGGAGTGCATTGAACCTTATGGTGACAAAGGAAATATCCTCAGATAAAAACGAAAAAAACTTTCTGAGATACTGCCTTGTGATGTGTGAATTCATCCCACAGATTTACACGTGTCTTTTCATGGAGCAGTTTGCTAACACTATTTTCGTGGAATCTGCCAGGGGATATTTGTGAGTGCATTTATGCCTAGAGTGAAAATGGAAATATCCTCATGCAAAAACGAGAAGGAAGCTTCCTGAGAAACTGCTTTGTGATTTGTGAATTCATCTCTCAGAGTTACATCTTTTCATGGAGCAGTTTGATTGCATTGTTTCTGGGAATCTGTGAAAGGATATATTGGATCGCATTGAATCCCATAGTGACGAGGGGCATACACTTTTATTTTCATGGAACAGCTTGCTAACACTGTTTTCGTGGAATATGCAAAGGGATAATTGGGAGCACCTTGAAGCCTATGGTGAAAAAGGAAATATCCCCAGAAAAACTAGAAAGAATCTTTCTGAGAAACTTATTTTGAACTGTGAATTCATCTCACAGAGGTACACCCCTCTTTTCATTGAGAAGATTGCTAACACTTTTTTTGTGGAATCTGCCATGGATATTTGGGAGTGCTTTGAGGAATATGGTGCATAAGGAAACATCCTCAGTTATAAAATAGAAAGAAGATTTCTGAGAAACAGCTTTGTGATGTGTGACTTCATCTCACAGAGTTACACCATTCTAATTATGGAGCAATTTGGCAGCACTGTTTTTGGGGAATCTGAGAAGGGATATTGTGGATCACATTGAGGCCTATGGTGAAAATGCAAATATCCTCAGA
>NW_016815731.1:0-239 GCF_001698545.2 Rhinopithecus bieti | reverse complement strand
AGTTTTCTTATAGTACTTTAGCCATCTATCATGTTTATGGAAATCACTCAGTATTTATTTTATTAAAATATTTGTTCAAGGTTATCAAATCAGCAAAAATAAGAAACAACCATTTAAGACAATATTTATTTCTTTACTGTGATATAATTCATTTAGTGATTTTTCAAGTTATATAGGTATAGTAATAACATCAACAATGACAGAATCTTATGAGAAGATGTCTCTCTCTCTCTCTCTGA
>NW_016815729.1:0-731 GCF_001698545.2 Rhinopithecus bieti | reverse complement strand
TTTCTTCTGTCACTATAGGCTTCAATGTAATAAAATGTATCCATTCTCAGATCCCCAAAACAGTGCGATCAAACTTCTCTAGGAAAAGAAAGCTGTAACACTGTGAGATGAATTCACACATCACAAAGAAGTTCCTCAGAAAGCTTGTTTATAGATTTTATCTCAAGATATTTCGTTCATCACCTTAGGCTTTGAACCAATACAAGATGTCACTTCTCAGATACCCCAAAAACAGTGCTACCAAACTGCTCTATGAAAAGAAAGGTGTAACTCTGTGAGATGAATTCACATATCACAAATCAGTTTCTCAGAAAGCTTCCTTCTAGTTTTTTCTGAGGATAATTCATTGTCACCCTAAGCTTCAATGCACTTCAAAATATCCCATTGCAGATTCCAAGAAAACAGTGTAAGCAAACTGCTCAATGAAAAGAACAATGTAACTCTGTGAGATGAATTCACACATCACAAGGCAGTTTATCAGAAATCTTGTTTTTGTCAGAGGATATTTCCTTTTTCACTCTAGGCCTCAAAGCACTCCAGAATATGCCATTGCAGATTACAGAAAAACAGTGTTAGCAAACTGCTCCATGAAAACAAAGGTGTAATTCTGTGAGACAAATTCACTCATCACAAGGACCTTTCTTAGAAAGCTTCTTTCTAGTTTTTATCTAAGGATATTTCCTTTGTCACCATAGGCTTCAGTGCAACACATAATATCCCTTTTCAGAATT
>NW_016815728.1:0-2346 GCF_001698545.2 Rhinopithecus bieti | reverse complement strand
CCACTTTGTGATGTGTGAATTCATCTCACAGGGTTACACTGTCCTTTTCAGGGAGCAGTTTCCTAACACCGTTTCCTTGGAATCTTCAAAGGGATATTTTGGAGTCCACTGAATGTTAGGGTGACAAACGCAATATCATCGTATAAAAACTAGAACAAAGCTTTCTGAGAAACTGCTTTGTGATGTGTTAATTCATCTGTCAGATTTACACGATTCTTTTCATGGATCAGTTTATTAGCACTGTTTTGGTGGAATCTTAGAAGGGATATTTTGGATCACATTGAAGTCTATAGTGACAAAGGAAATATCCTCAGATAAAAACCAGAAAGAAGCTTTTTGATAAATTCCTTTGTGATGTGTGAAGTCATCTCACAGAGTTACACCTATCTTTTCATGGAACAGTTTGCTAACGCTGTTTTCATGGAATCTGCAAAGGGATATTTTGGAGCCCATTGAGGCATATAGTGAAAAAGGAAATATCCTCAGATAAAAACTAGAAAGAAGCCTTCTGAGAAACCACTTTGTGATTTATGAATTCATCTCACAGTGTTACACAATTCTTTTCATGCAGAAATTTGGTAGCGCTGTTTTTGCACAATCTGAGAAGGGATGTTTTAGATTGCCTTAAAACCTATGATGACAAAGGAAATATCCTCAGATAAAAACTGCAAAGAAGCTTCCTGAGAAACTCCTTTGTGACGAGTGAATTCATCTCCCAGATTTACACGTTTCTTTTCATGGAGCAGTTTGCTAACAGTGTTTTCATGGCCTCTGCAAAGGGATATTTGGGAGCACATTGAGGTCGATAGTGAAAAAGGAAATATCCTCATAGAAAAACTAGAAAGAAATTTTCTGAGAATCTGCTTTGTGATGTTTGAATTCAATGCACAGAGTTACACTGTTCCTTTCATAGAGAAGTATGTTAACACTGTTTTCTTGGAATCTACAAGGGCATATCTTGGAGCGTATTGAAGCTATGGTGACAAAGGAAATATCCTCATATAAAAACTAGAAAGAAGCCCTCTGAGAAACTGCTTTATGATACATTAATTCATCTCAGAGAGTTACACAATTCCTTTCATGGATCAGTTTGGTAGCACTGCTTTTGGGAAATTGGAGAAGGGATATTTTAGATTGCCGTGAAGCCTACGTTGACTAACAAAATATCCTCAGATAAATACTAGAGAGACGCTTTCTGAGACAGTTCTTTGGGATGTGTGAATTCATCTCACAGAGATACACCTTTCTTTTCATAGAGCAGTTTGCAAACACTTTTTTGTGGAATCTGCAAAGGGATATTTTGGGCACATTGAGGCCTAAGGTGAAAATGGAAGTATCCTCAGATAAAAACTGGAGGGAAGTTTTTTGAGAAACTGCTTTGTGGTGGGTGAATTCATCTCACAGAGCTATGCCATGCTTTTTTTAGAGACTTTTGATAACACAGTTTTCATGGAGTCTGCAATAGGATATTTGGGAGTGCAATGAAGTATTTGGTGACCAAGGAAATATCCTCAGAGAAAACCACAAAGAAGCTTTCTGAGAAACCACTTTGGGATGTGATAATTTATCTCACAGAGTTACACAATTCCTTTCATGGATCAGTTTGGTAGCATGGTTTTTGGGGAACCTGAGAAGGGGTATTTTGGATCGCATTGAAGCCTATGGTGACTAAAGAAATATCCCCAGATAAAAACTACAAAGGAGCTTTCTGAGAAAATTGTTTGTGATATGTGAATCCATCTCACAGAGTTAACCGTTCTTTACAAGGAGAAGTTTGCTAACACTGTTTTTGTGGAATATGCAAAGGGATATTTTGGAGGGCATTGAGGCCTATGGTGAAAAAGGAAATATCCTCAGATATAATCTAGAAAGAAGCTTTCTGAGATAGTACTTTGTGGTGGGTGAATTCCTCTCACAGAGCTACATTGTGCTTTTCTTTGAGTCTTTTAATAACACTGTTTTTGCGGAGTTGGCTATAGGATATTTGGGAGTGCTTTGAAGCCTACAGTGTCAAAGGAAACATCCTCAGAATAAAACTTGAAAGAAGCTTTCTGAGAAACTGGTTTTTGTTGTGAGAATTCATCTCACAGCGTTATACTGTTCTATTCATTGATCAGTTTGCGAACACTGTTCTATTGGAATCTGCAATGGGATATTTCAGAACACATTGAAGTTTATGGTGACAAATGAAATATTCTGAGACAAAAATTAGAAAGAAGCTTTCTGAGGAACTGCTTTGTGGTTTTGAAATCATCTCACAGAGTTACACCTTTCTATTCATGGAGCAGTTTGGTAGCCCTGTTTTGGGCAATCTAAGAAGGGATATTTTGGATCGCATTGAAGCCT
>NW_016815727.1:0-1327 GCF_001698545.2 Rhinopithecus bieti | reverse complement strand
TTCATGTTCATAATCATATAAAATTAAACGTACAAAACTCGAGTTCTATCATAAAATTACCTTTATTATATTTGCCAACTCAAGATTAGCAGGGAACATAAACTTTCTTACAGGCTCCTGACAACAAGACCCAAAGGTATGTTCCTTTTATTGGCCTATGTACTTTCTTAGGAGACAGCATACAGAAGTCTGTTGTTTAGTTTGAGGTTGTGAATGCTAAAAGGTAGACTACTTCCTGCAGTAGTACATTGATCCAAACAGGAAAGTTACTATCATTTCTATGTCAAATGATGTACATGGGGCAAAAAATGAAAAGCTAACCCAAAATGTGGATATAAATACCCACCTTCAAAAAGAAAAAAACTAATGCCCCTTTGATGAGTAACAATCTTTAAAAAGAATTCGGCTGGGTGTGGTGGCTCCCACCTGTAATTCCAGCACTTTGGGAGGCCGAGGCAGGCGGATCACGAGGTCAGGAGTTCAAGACCAACATGGTGAAACCCCATCTCTACTAAAATAGAAAAATTAGCCGGGCATGGTGGCACACACCTGTAATCCCAGCTACTCGGGAGGCTGAGGCAGGAGAATCGCTTGAACCTGGGAGGCGGAGATTGCAGTGAGCCGAGATCATGCCACTGCACTCTAGACTGGGCGGATGGAGCAAGACGCCATCTCAAAAAAAAAAAAAAAATTCTTCTTACCTAAAAAATATTTGTCCTCCCTCTGTTAATCTCCCTAATTTATGCTATACTATTTTAAGTAAATGACATGGTGAAAAGTATGTCAAACTAAGCAATGATCACGTGTACTCAGTCCAGTAGTAAAATCTTAACCTAAAAGTTTCTTGATAACACACTCACATTACAGCTACCACATATATCATTCGTAAATTATCTTTTCTTTTACACAAACCTGAATGGAGTCCTGCAGAATTCCTAATGGTAGTCCCTGCTCTGGTACAGGAATAGGTAAACCAGAGAAGGAACGCCTGGAAGAAATCTGCATATGTAGGAAGATTAATGACCCTGTCTATATTTCCTAACTAATAGTAGGAAATCTATACTTACAAACTTTAAAAATAATATAAAGGACAGGCTGGGTGTAGTAGCTCAGGCCTGTAATCCCAGCACTTTGGGAGACCAAGACAGGCAGATAACTTGAGGCCAGGAGTTCCAGACCAGCCTGGCCAACGTGGAGAAATACCATCTCTACTAAAAATACAAAAATTAGTTGGGCATGGTGGCACAGGCCTGTAATCCCAGCTACTCCATAGGCTGAGGCATGAGAATTGCTTAAACCCAGGAGGTGGAGGCTGCAGTGAGCCAAT
>NW_016815726.1:0-1328 GCF_001698545.2 Rhinopithecus bieti | reverse complement strand
AATCAGGTCCTTGGTAACATAGTAAGCTGCTGGATCAAACCCTATCTAAAGCTTCTTGATGTTCAACTCCTTCTTCATCTAGATATAGGTTTTATTGCATTTCCTACCCCTTAGAGGTGAAAGAATACTGATACACACAGGGATATATGGCTTATTCAACAATTTGAGAAATACAATATTGTACTCACAAAAATGTTCCATGTAACTGAAACGACACTTTATCAAATATACTTGATTTATTTATTTATTTATTTATTTATTTATTTTTTTGAGGCGGAGTCTCGCTCTGTCGCCCGGACTGGAGTGCAGTGGCCAGATCTCAGCTCACTGCAAGCTCCGCCTCCCGGGTTTACGCCATTCTCCTGCCTCAGCCTCCCGAGTAGCTGGGACTACAGGCGCCCGCCACTTCGCCCGGCTAGTTTTGTATTTTAGTAGAGACGGGGTTTCACCGTGTTAGCCAGGATGGTCTCGATCTCCTGACCTCGTGATCCGCCCGTCTCGGCCTCCCAAAGTGCTGGGATTACAGGCTTGAGCCACCGCGCCCGGCCACTTGATTTATTTTTTATAATCATTATTCTAAATTATATTATACACATTGGTGCCTTAAAAATTATGCCAAATAAAAGATGTGAGAAGTACTCATATAATCCTAAATACCTCCTCCGTGTTCCATAGTACACTGACGCCTTTGCAAACTACTGATGTGGATCAGATTGTTGCCTACATGCTAAATATTTCTGAATACTGTCCTTTTTAAAAAGCTGCATTTTGGAGTTTTGCAGTTATATTCTAAGCTTCCAGCTTCCACTCTGTGTGAAGATCATGATGCCAGCCTTTAATAGCTATTTCTTCCATATAAATTACTGCTTCTAAATCTCTTACAAGCTGGGAAACCATATTACTGAGTTTGTTAGAATTGTTTTTAAAACAAGAGTGAATGGACACTACATAAATGCCTTGGGAGCAGGTGGCATGCAGCAAGTCTCCTGTCTATTACACATTATTATTATTATTATTATTATTATTATTATTTTTTTTTTTTTTTTTTGAGACGGCGTCTCGCTCTGTCACCCAGGCTAGAGTGCAGTGGCGCGATCTCGGCTCACTGCAAGCTCCACCTCCCGGGTTCATGCCATTCTCCTGCCTCAGCCTCCTGAGTAGCTGGTACTACAGGCACCTACCACCACGCCCAGCTAATTTTTTTTTTTTTTTTTGTATTATTAGTAGAGATGAGTTTTCACCGTGTTAGCCAGGATGTTCTCAATCTCCTGACCTCATGATCCACCCGCCTCGGCCTACCAAAGTGCTGGGATTACGGGCATGAACCA
>NW_016815725.1:0-2483 GCF_001698545.2 Rhinopithecus bieti | reverse complement strand
GATCCAGCCACTGCACTCCAGCCTGGGTGACAGAGCGAGACTCCCTCTCAAAAACAAACAAACAAACAAAAAACAAAAATTAGCCAGGCGTGGTGGCAAGCGCCTGTAATCTCAGCTACTTGGGAGACTGAGGCAGGAGAATCGCTTGAAACTGGGAGGTGGAGGTTGCAGTGAGCTGAGATCGTGCCATTGCACTCCAGCCTGGGCAACCAGAGTAAAACTCCATCTCAAAAAAAAAAAAAAAAAAAAAAGAAGAGATTAGGACAAGACAAGGCAGAGGGAGATGACAGCCATCTACAAGCCAATCTACAGGTCAAGGAGAGAGGCCTCAGAAGAAACCAACCCTGCCAATACCTTGATCTTGGACTTCTAGCCTCCAGAACTATAAGAAAATAAATTTCGGTGGTTTAAGCTGTCCTTGCTTTGGTACTTGTTACGGCAGTCCAAGCAAACTAATATGGTGTCTAAATGTGTCTCAGTCATTTACTCGCTGTATGACCTTGGACAAGTCATTTAAAACTCTCTAAGCCTCAGTTTCCCCATGAACTCTAAGGTCCCTTCAATATCTAGCATTCTGTGATTCCATATAAAGAAAAAGCCTCAATCCACTATACAGCTTTTTCTTTCTTGCCAATGATAATAGTTTTAAGTGCCTGATACATACTCACATTTTATCCTCCCGAATCTACAGTCATTTACACACCCTTCCCTTACCCTAAATGCCAGTGTAGATCCAGCTTTCAGTGCAAACACACTTGGGTCCCTTGACTCTCAGATGCTGTTGCTTCTGCCGCATCTCACAAAAATTGGTTGAAATGAGAACATTTTAGTCAGTTGACTGATTTTCCTGAGCACAGTGTTAAATAGCCCCACTGGTTTATCTCCATCTATTGATGGATCTTGTTTTAAAACTGTCAGATTCTGCCCATCTTTTTTGACTCAGTATCACTCCATGGCCATGTAATGCCTAGCCAACAACCTGATCCAGCCAGTTCTATCACCTTTATTCTTTTAATTAATTGGTAAGTTCACTCAGAAGAATCAACCCCAGACAATTGACACGGCCTCTCTCGGGCCCCAGAGAAAGCACCCCCAGGTCATGTCTAGAAGATGCCAAAACACTCATGTGGGTCAATCAATTTGGGGGAAAATCAGTTCAACCTACAGCTGTAGCACAGGGTAAGCAAAGCAATGTTACCTTGTCAGCCTGCAGGGACTTGAGGTCTGTGCATGGCTAGTGTTCTTTCCCCTTTTCACCAAGTTGACTTGGCAGAATGAAGAAATGTGTCTCGTATGGACACATGCACACACATACACGGTACCACACCACACCACTCTTATTCCTGCCTTTTAGGGAGACAGAGCACTAATGATAGAGAACTTGTGCTGATAAGGGCAAGGGAAAGGCCTTGGGATGACTTATCCCAGGTATACATTTGTATGAATGTGACTCAGATTATAGTTTTGGTCAATATTTGGCCTTTTTGATGGTATGTGAGGGAAGGAGTCAGCCAGACTTGGAGCTTGGCCATGTTAACTGGTCAGTGGTAAAAATGTCTCAAAGTATATTTTCACACCTCTGGGCTTTTCTATTTAGTTCCAGAACCTGCATGTTTGTATCCCTGAAAGTTTATATATGTTTGAGTGTTTGGGTTTGTATCTCTGTTTTCCTGCATGCCTGAATTTGCTGATTTGTATGTGTATATTTGCATCTGCCTCTGAGTGTTTGCATATGTTTGTACATGGCTCGTATATGGGCAGGTGGGTTTGCTTGTGTCTCTGTGCAATCTCCTTTTGGGTTTCTATATGCTATTACATGTATCTGCATGTCTTTGGAGATCAGTAACTCCAAAGAGACTTCAGACGTCTTTCAAATGCCTGGCGAGCCGAGGAAGAAATCTGATGCGGGAGAATGGCTTGGCAGGCCCTCAGCTCAGATTCCTTCTGGTTCACTCCGATTTTCTTTCTTTCTTTTTTTTTTTTTTGAGACGGAATCTCGCTATGTCGCCCAGGCTGGAGTGCAGTGACCGGATCTCAGCTCACTGCAAGCTCCGCCTCCCGGGTTTACGCCATTTTCCTGCCTCACTCCGATTTTCATCCAAGGTGAGGTCTGCAGTGTCTTCTGAGGATGCCTTCTGGCTGCCTTCACCACATTAGACCTCCAGGGTTCCCTCTCAGCCCAATTGTAATGGACTTAATGAGTAGAGGGGAGGAGCTAGGGGTGGACTGGTATTTTAAGATAAAAATAAAAAAGGAAAGTTCATCCTTTTCTCGCCATTCTCATTTTCTCTTATTGACATTCATCAGCCCTGAGCATGAGACACAGGGGAGTTAGCCACTTAACATTTCTTAGATCTTTTTTACTCTTTAAAAACTAGGGAGGCTGAGGCAGGAGAATCGCTTGAACCTGGGTAGTGGAGGTTGCAGCGAGCCAAGATCGCGCCACGGCACTCCAGCTTGGGCGACAGAGTGAGACTCCATCT
>NW_016815724.1:0-1302 GCF_001698545.2 Rhinopithecus bieti | reverse complement strand
AAACAGTATTATTACTATCATTTGATATTGATAAATATTAATCTAAAACAAATTTAATGCATAATAGAATTTCATTATAGAGATACATCCTTTTATTTCTTATTTTGACCAAGCCCCTGTTAAGGATATGTTCATTCTTTCTAGATTTTATTTTATGGAATAACAGTGTGACTGTAAAGAATACCCTTGAACATAAATTTTTGCCTACCTTGCTGATTATTCTTAGGTGTGTATAAATTTATCAACTTTTTTGTTTTTTTTTTTTTAGATGGAGTCTCGCTCTGTCGCCAGGCTAGAGTCCAGTGGCATGATCTCGGCTCAGTGCAACCTCTGTGTCCTGGGTTAAAGTGATTCTCCTGCCTCAGCCTCCCAAGTATCTGGGACTACAGGCGTGCACCACCACGCCCAGCTGATTTTTATATTTTTAGTAGAGATGGGGTTTCACCATGTTGGCCAGGATGGTCTCGATCTCTTGACCTCGTGATCCTCCCACCTTGGCCTCCCAAACTGCTGGAATTATAGGTGTGAGCCACCATGCCCAGCCTATCAATTCTTTGTCTTTGAAATGCAGTAATTTTTCCAAGTTTATCATTTCTCTTTTAGTGTTAGTGTTAGCATTTTGGGTTGCATTTGTTCTTCTGCAGTCAAGTCTATCAATCTTTTACAATTTCTGCCTTAGATGTCAACCTTAGAAGAGTCCTTATTCCCCTGCCATCCCCACCCAAAAGGCTATATAACTGAATACATAAATATTCATGTAATAAATGAACAAATGTGTTGATGCATACATTTTGTCTCCAGAGATATTTAGACTCCTCTGTTTTGATCTCAGGAACATTTTAGCTCCACGTATTAACACAAGTGTTTAAATCAGAATTTTACCAAATAGGTTGATTGTGAAGATAGTGTTTTTAGGGTGAGCACCAGTCGGCTAGTTTATTTTATGAATTTTCTCTACTCTGCAGTTAAACTATTCTCATTTTTTCATTTTCTTTTGATGTTTTACTGATAATATTTTTATTGGGATTAGTTATGTTCCATGTCAATTTACAATAAAGATTTTATTGTATTGTACAACTTTTTTTTGTCCACATCAAATTCTAACAGCAAGAGCTTTTGCTATCATAAATTTTCTTTTTTGGACATTATTTTTAACAAGTTCAGTTTTCCTCAGTCACATATTCATAGCTTTAATTTTGTTAAAAAAAAGATGTGATTCTCTAAGCAAAACTTTTTATCTATTACAGCTTTTACTTTATGCAGTCTGGGCCATTGTCCTTTTTCTTTCATATGGATTATTTC
>NW_016815723.1:0-2668 GCF_001698545.2 Rhinopithecus bieti | reverse complement strand
TGTTAGTAAAGTGTTCCAGAAAAGAAAAGTGTAACACTTTGAGAGGAATTCACACATCACAAAGCATTTTTTCAGAAGCCTTTTCTCTAGTTTTTATCAGAGAATTTTTTTTGTCACAATAGGCTTCAAAGCCATCCAAAATATCCCTTCTCAGATAGCCCAAAACAGTGGTACCAAACTGATCAATGAAAAGAGTCATGTAACTCTTTGAGATGATTTCACAAATCACAAGGGAGTTTCTCAGAAAGCTTCTTTCTAGTTTTTGTCTGAGGATATTCCCTTTGTCACCATAAGCTTCATTACACTCTGAAATATCCTATTGTAGATTCCACGAAAACAGTGTTAACAAACTACTCAATGAAAAGAGCAGTGTAACACCATGAGATGAATTAACACATCACAAAGGACTTTGTCAGAAAATTCTTTCTCGTTTTTATCTTGGAATATTTCCTTTGTTACCCCAGGCTTCAATGTGATCCAAAATATCCCTTCTCAGATTCCCCAAAAACAGTGCTATGAAACTGATCCATGAAAAGAATCGTGTAACTCTGTGAGAAGATTTCAAAATCACAAAGTGGTTTCTCAGAAAGCTTCTTTATATTTTTTACCTGAGGATATTTCCTTTGTCACCATAGGATTCAATGCACTCTCAAATATCTTATTGCACATTCCTCGAAAACAGTGTTAGCAAACAGCTGAAGGAAAAGAAAGGTGTAACTCTGTGAGATGAATTCACCCGTCACAAAACAATTTTCGGAGGGCTTCTTTCTTGTTTTATCTGAGGGTATTTCCTTTTCACTACAGGCCTGAATGTGCTCCTGTAAATCTCTTTGCAGATTCCTTGAAAACAGTGTTAGCAAACACCTCATTGGAAAGAACTATGTAACTCTGTGAGATGAATTCACAGATCACAAATCAGTTGCTCAGAAAGCTTCTTTCTAGGTTTTAATCTCAGGATACTTAATTTTTTACCATATTCCCCGATGCAGTCCAAAATATCCCTTAGCAGATTCCATGAAAACAGTGTTAGCAATCGGCCCCATGAAAAGAAAGGTGTTCCTTTGTGAGACAAATTCACACACAAAGAACTTTCTCAGAACCCTTCTTTCTAATTTCTTTCTGAGGATATTTCCTTTGTCACCATATGCTTCAATGTGATCCCAAATATCCCTTCTCAGATACCCCAAAACAGTGCTACCAAGCTGATCAATGAAAAGAATCGTGAAACTATTGAAATGAATTCACACATCACAAAGGAGTCCCTGGAAAACCATCTTTATATTTTTTAATTGAGGATAATTCCTTTTTCACCATAAGCCTCAATGTGCTCCGAAATATCCCTTTGCAGATTCCTTGAAAGCAGTGATAGCAAACTGCAAAATGAAGAGAAAGGTGTAAATCTTTGAGATGAATTCACATATCATGAGGAAGTTTCCAGGAAAGCTATCTAGTTTTTATCTGAGGATATTTCCTTTGTCACCTTAGGCTTGAATGCCAACCAAAATATACTGTCTCAGATTCCCCAAAAACAATGTTACCAAACTGCTCCATGAAAATAATGGTGTAACTCTGTGAGATGAATTCTCAAATCACAAGGCTTTTTCTTCAGAAAGTTTCTTTCTAGTTTTTGTGTGAGGATATTTTCTTTGTCACCATCAGCTTCAATGTACTCCAAAATATCCCATTGCAGATTCCAAGAAAACAGTATTAGCAGACTGCTCAATGAAAAGAACAGTGTAACTCTGTGAGATGAATTCACACATCAAAATGCAGTTTCCCAGAAAGCTTCTTTCTAGTTTTTATCTGAGAATATTTCCTTTTCCTCCATATTCCTCAATGTGCTGTGGAATATCCCTTTGCAGATTCCATGACAAATCCATTAGCAAACTTCTCAATTGCAAGATCTTTGTAACTCTGTCAGATGAATTCACACGTCACAGAGCAGTTTCTCACAAAGTTTCCTTCTAGTTTTCATCTGAAGGTATTTCCTTTTTCACCATAGGACTCAACTCGCTCCAAAATGTCTCCTTGGAGACTCCACGAAAACAGTGTTAGAAAGCTGCTCCATGAAAAAAATGGTGTTATTCTGTGAGATGAGTGTACACATCACAAAGAATTTTCTCAGAAACCTTATTTCTAGTTTTTAATTGAGGATATATCCTTTGTCACCATAGGCTTAAACCAGAACCAGAATATTCCTTCTCAGCTTCCCCAAAAACAGTGCTACCAAACTGCTTCATGGAAAGAAAGGTGTAGCTCTGTGAGATGAATTCACACATCACAAAGCAGTTTCGCAGAATGCTTCTTTCTAGTTTTTATCTGATTAAATTTCCCTTTTCACCATATTCCTCATTGCACTCCAGAATATCCCATTGCAGTTTCCACGAAAAAAGTGTTAGTAAACTTCTCAATGAAAGAACAGTGTAACTCTGTTTGATGAACTCACACATCACAAAGCAGTTTCACAGAACGATTCTTTGGTTTTTCTCTGAGGATAATTCCTTTATCACCATAGGCTTCATTGTGCTCCCAATATCCTATAGTAGATTCCACAAAAACAGTGTTATCGAACTGCTCAATACAAAGAACGGTGTAACTCTGTAAGATGAATTCACACATCACAAAGCAGTTTCTCTGAAAACTTCTTTCTAGCTTTTGTCAGAGTATA
>NW_016815722.1:0-1031 GCF_001698545.2 Rhinopithecus bieti | reverse complement strand
AGTCTCAAACTCCTGAACTCAAGCTATCCACCCACCTCAGTCCCCCAAAGTGCTGGGATTACAGACATGAGCCACTGCGCCCAGTCTCTATTTCTTCTTTGTTGAGTCTTTGTAGGTTGTATGCTTCTAGGAATTTATACATTACCTCTAGGTCATCCAATTTATTGGTATATAATTGTTCACAGTAGTCCCTTATAATCTTATGTATTTTTGTGGTATCAATTGGAATGTCTCCTTTTTCATTTCAGTTACCTAGTTGAGTCTTCTTTCTCTTTTTTTTTTGTGTGTTTGTTTGTTTGCTTTGTAGTCTAGCTAAAGATGTGTCAATTTTGCTTATCTTTTCAAGAAACTAGCTCTTAAGTTTTGTTGCTATTTTCTATTGTTTTTAAAAAATCTCTGCTTTATTTTTGCTCTGATCTTTATTGTTTCCTTCCTTCTGCTGACTTTGGGCTTAGTTTATTCATCTGTTTTTAGTTCCTGATGTATAAATTTAGGTTGTTTATTTGAGATTATTTTTTCTTAATGTAGGTGTTTATTGCTATAATGTTTCCTCTTAGAATTGCTTTTGCTGTGTCCCATAAATTTTGGTATGTTGTTTCCATTTTCATTTGTCTTAAGATTTTTTCTGATTCTTTTTGATTTCTTCTTTGACCCATTGGTTCTTCAGGAGTGTGTGTTTAATTTTTCACATATTTGCAAATTATCCAATTGTTCCCTGTTACTAATTTCTATTTTCATCAGAAAAGGCACTTGACATGATTTTAATCTTCTTACATTTTCTGAGACTTGTTTTGTGGCTTAACTTGATTTATCCTGAAGAATATTTCATGTGAACTTGAAAAAATGCATATTCTGTTGCTTTTGGGTGGAATGTCATACTCAAGGGTGAAAAGTTCAAAGCTTTCCTCTAAAGTCAGGAGTAAGACAAGGATGCCAATTTTGTCACTTCTATTCAACATAGTACTAAAAGTCATAGTCCAAGCAACTAGTAGAGAAAAATAAATAAAGGCATCCACATAAAAAAATTAAAA
>NW_016815721.1:0-538 GCF_001698545.2 Rhinopithecus bieti | reverse complement strand
AGTCTCAGGTCCTGGTCTGTCCGTGGTGTGGAAGCAGGAGGAGGTTCCTCAACCCTTAGAGGCCTGAGGAGGGGTCTCCTCCCATGTTTTTGGCACCATCTGATTTGTTTTTCTAAGACCACCAGAGCGGGCAGAAAACAACCAGTGAGTAGGCAAGGCTAGGAGCAAAACTGCAAATTTATTTTTTGGTCACCTAGCTTCAGGGAAGAAGGTGTGGAGGGTGAGGTCTGTCGGCCTCTGGCAAAGGAGGCCAAGAGAGTCGCCCGGTGGAGCTCTCAGGCGGAGTTCCTGATGCAGTCCCGACCAGAGTGGGGGCTGAGGAAGTTCGTGCGGCACGCTCGCTGGGAGTGGCTTTTCTGGGAGTGGGAGGGCAATACGCGGGGCACGGGTGTGTCGGGGGGTGTTCCGTAGGTGTGGCCAGGTAAATCTTGGTCTCTTCGGACTGACATCACCTGGCGCATGCTCGGTTGGTCTGCACCTTCCCGGGCGCCGGCTGCATTTTCGCGCGTGCGGGAAAAGTTGGTGATAAAGAACACGG
>NW_016815720.1:0-1059 GCF_001698545.2 Rhinopithecus bieti | reverse complement strand
AATCGTTTAATGGTGTGAGATGAACTAACACATCTCAAAGCGGTTTCTCAGAAAGCTTCTTTTCAGTTTTAAATGTGGATATTTCCTTGTCACCTTGGGATTCAATGCCATCCAAAGTATCCCTTCTCAGAATCCCAACAAACAGTGCTGCCAAACTGCTCCATGACAAGAATCATGTAACTCTGTGAGGTGAATTCATAAATCACAAACCTCTTTCTCAGAAAGCTTCTTTCTAGTTTTGTCTGAGGGTATTTCCTTTGTCACCATAAACTTCTATGTGCTCCAAAATATTCCTTTGCTGATTCCAAGAAAAGAGTGTTAGCAATCTGTGCAATAAAAGAATGGTGTAATTCCATGAGATGATTTCAAAATTGCAAAGCAGTTTCTCAAAGTTTCTTTCTAGTTTTGTCTGAGGATATTTCCTTTTCAGCGTAGGCCTCAAGGTGCTCCCAAATATCTCTTTGCGCGTTCCAAGAAAACAGTGTAGGCAAACTGCTGAATGAAAAGAACAGTGTAACTATGTGAGATGAATTCACGCATCACAAAGCAGTTTTTCAGAAAGCTTCTTTCTAGTTTTTATCTGAGGATATTTCCCTTTTTACCATAGGCCTCAATGTGCACCCAAATATCCCTTTGCAGATTCTATAAAAGAGTGTTAACAAACTGCTCCATGAAACGAGAGTTGTAACTCTGTGTGATGAATTCTCACATCACAAAGGACTTTCTCAGAAAGGTTCTTTCTACTTTTCTTGGAGGATATTTCCTTTGTCACCATAGACTTCAATGTGATCCAAAATATCCCTTCTCAGATTCCCCAAAAGCAGTGCTACCAAACTGCTCCATGAAAAGTATCGTGTAACCCTGAGAGATGAATTCAACAATTATAAAGCCGATCTCAGAGAGCTTTTTTCTAGTTATTTCTGAGGATATTTCTTTCGTTACAATAAGCTTCAAAGTGCTCACAAATATCCCATTGTAGATTCCAAGAAAACAGTGCTGGCAAACTGCTGAATGAAAAGAACAGTGTAACTGTGTAAGTTGAATTCACACATCACAAAA
>NW_016815719.1:0-367 GCF_001698545.2 Rhinopithecus bieti | reverse complement strand
AAAGAAACAACGTACCAGAATCTCTGGAACACATTTAAAGCAGTGTTTAGAGGGAAATTTATAGCAATAAATGACCATGAGAGAACAAGCAAGATCTAAAATCGACACCCTAACATCACAATTAAAAGAACTAGAGAAGCAAGAACACACATATTCAACAGCTAGCAGAAGACAAGAAATAACTAAAATCAGAGCAGAATTGAAAGAGATAGAGACACAAAAAACCCTTCAAAAAATTAATAAATCCAGGACCTGGGTTTTTGTAAAGATCAACAAAATTGATAGACCACTAGGAAGACTAACAATGAACTAACAATGAAGAAAAGAGAGAAGAATGAAATACGCACCATAAAAAATGATAAAGGGG
>NW_016815718.1:0-2348 GCF_001698545.2 Rhinopithecus bieti | reverse complement strand
GGTCGTTCCACGTCGTGGTGCGGCTGTTGTGGTCCACGAAGAAGGGCCAGCCGGTCTGCGGGTCGATCTTGATCTCCCAGCCTGGGGGCAGGGGGTCGCGGTCACCGTTGCCGGACGCCACCTGCATCATGGGCGAGTGGGTGGCGGCGCTCATGCTGGGTCGGGGTCCGCCCGCCGGGGCGCGGGTGTGGGGCGCTGGCTCCGGGCGCCGAGTCTTTGGCCGGGCCGCCGCCGTGGGCCCCTCTCCGCCGCCGACGTGTCCGGGAAGCCGGCGCCGGGCACCTTTATGAATTAAAGGCGGGGGTGACGTGGCCAGAGAGGGGTGGAAGTGTCTGGAAATAGCCTCCTCGGTGCCAGAGGGGAAGGAGGCGATAAAGGGAGGTAGCAACTGGCCGGCTAGAAACTTCTGGTTCAGTCCAGAGAAGTTGGCCGCGGCCCGGGGTTGGACGCGGAGCTCCGCCCTGAGTCATCGGCTATAATCGCGGCGGGCGGGGCTGAGGGGCCGGGGCGGGGCCTCGGCCCGCTCGCCCCTCCCCCACCTTCTCCCGCCCCTCCCCCCGCCGTCTCGTGCGCTTGCCCGGGCCGGAGTCGCCGGGGGCGGGCGCGGGCGCGTTTTCGGGGTCCGCCTGCGGGTGGGGCGCCGGAGGAGCTGGACTGGAGGCTTACTCCGTGCGCCCCGGGAGGGTTTCGGCTTTCGCACTCGCCCTCTCCCCCTCCTTTGCGCCGACTGAGTGATCCTGGGGCTGAAGCCCGTGCTCCCCGTGCCTGCCGCCCCTCTTTGCTGTACAAAGCCATCTCTCCCACCCCACCCCACCCCGTACCCCCCATATATGATAGCCGGGAACCATGAGGGCTGTCCGGGAGGAGCGCGGGGACGCTCATCTGACACCAGAAGGAAGCCAGGGAGAAAATGGAAGTTAGTGCAAACTCACCTGCCTTCCTTTGGAAACTTCAAGAAAAAGACAGATTGTATCAGCTGATGGCTTTTAATCTCCTAGACTAAAAATAAACTTTCGTTGCAGTGAACAGCTTTAAAGAAAAATCACATTTTCTTGGGTTCGGATCTTTTTTATGGTAGAGATTGGTTCTTGCTGTCTTACATCTTGACCCTCATTTGGGAAGTCAAGACCGAACCTAACCATGACATTTTTTGTTTGGTTTATTCAATTGCACTTGTAACCTGTCAAAGGAGAAAATTGCAACACATTTAAAGATCTTTTCTGTTGTTGTTGCTGCTGATTCTCATTTTTTAACTTTTGTTGTTAGTTTAAAGATCTTAATTTTATTTGTGATTCTAGAATTGGGCAACACCTCCTTTAAATTAGAAGAAGTGCTCCCATGAGCTGAGCAGAAGAGGTTGATTTTATAGACAGAGAAGGGCTGAAGAAAGCAGAAGCAAAGAACCAAGACTGGATTGGTTGTTTCAAAATTACTTTCCTTGTAAGGAGGGGACAGCGAGACAGAATCATAGAGAAATAACTGATGAGGGCTTGCCACCATGGCTCATACCTGTAACCCCAGCACTTCGGAAGGCCAAAACCGGAGGACGTCTTGAGTCCAGGAGTTTGAGACCAGCCGGAACAATACAGTAAGACCCCCATCTCCACAAAAACAAAAAATAAGCCAGGTGCAGTGGCTTATGCCTGTAGTCCCAGCTGCTCAGGAGGCTGAGGTGGGAGGCTCATTTGAGCCCAGGAGTTTGAAGCTGCCATGAGCTGTGATTGTGCTTTTCATGCCAGCCTAAGTGACAGAGCAAGACCCTGTCTCTTTAAAAGAAAGAGAAAGAAAGAGAGAAATGACTGGTCATCACCAGGTTACATACATACAGATTACTATACAATTGACCCTTAACATGGGTTTGAACTGAGCAGGTCCACTTGTACATGGATTTTTTTCAATAAAAGTTACACCGAGTGTGCTTGCCTCTCCTGTCTCCCCTTCCATCTCCTCCACCTCTTCTACTTCTGCCACCCCTGAGACAGCAGAATCAACCCCTCCTCTTCTTTCCCCTCCTCAGCCTCCACATGAAGATAATGAGGACGAAGATTTTTTTTTTTTTTTTTTTTGAGACGGAGTCTCGCTGTGTCGCCCAGGCTGGAGTGCAGTGGCCGGATCTCAGCTCACTGCAAGCTCCGCCTCCCGGGTTTATGCCATTCTCCTGCCTCAGCGTCCTGAGTAGCTGGGACTACAGGCGCCCGCCACCGCGCCCGGCTAGTTTTTTGTATTTTTTAGTAGAGACGGAGTTTCACCATGTTAGCCAGGATGGTCTCGATCTCCCGACCTCGTGATCCGCCCGTCTGGGCCTCCCAAAGTGCCGGGATTACAGGCTTGAGCCACCGCGCCCGGCC
>NW_016815717.1:0-2812 GCF_001698545.2 Rhinopithecus bieti | reverse complement strand
GGGAGGGGAGAGAGAGAAAACAAAGGGCTTGATATTTGCAACTATGAATGAAATGAAAGAATGAGCTGTAAGGATTTGCCATCTCTGCTCACTGCAACCTCTGCCTCTGGAGCTCAAGCGATTCTCGTGCCTCAGCGTCCCGAGTAGCTGGGATTACAAGTGCTCGCCACCATGCCAGGCTAATTTTTTTGTATTTTTAGTAGAGACGGGGTTTCACCATGTTGGTCAGGCTGCTCACGAACTCCTGACCTCAAATGATCTATCTGCTTTGGCCTCCAAAAGTGCTGGGATTACAGGCACGAGCCATTGAGCCCGGAACGTAAAGATTCTTAGATCTAATTTCCAACCCCCGATCTCCTGATTCCCCGAGGTAACGCCTTTCCTCTGTTGGACGTGGTCCCCTGCTCCAGAGCCACTGCCTGCCCTTCTCTGCCCTGCTCTGAGCCCTGGGAGGCTGAGCCCAGTGGATGACATCGCCTGGCTGCCTTACTCATTGCACTCTACGGTGGACTCAGCCAGTGGGAGGGATCAAGAGAAAAGATCAGGAGGAGAGTGAGCTTCAGATTAGGGTCTTCTTCCTCCAGCTTCGGATGTTCAAGTCTCCAGCTCTAACTGGGCCCCAACTAGTCTCCAACTCTAACTGGGCACCATGCCATTCCTCCTTTATTTCCTTAGCTCTGTCCACACAACTGTAAGGGTTTTTTGTTTGTTTGTTTGTTTTGAGATGGAGTCTCACTCTGTCACCCAGGCTGGAGTGCAGCGGCGCGATCTCAGCTCCCTGCAGCCTCTGCGTCCTGGTGTCAAGCAATTAGCCTACCTCAGCCTCCCAAGTAGCTGGGATTACAGGCGCCCGCCACCACGCCCAGCTAATTTTTATATTTTTAGTAGAAAGAGGGTTTCATCCTGTTGCCCAGGCTGGTCTCGAACTCCTGATCTCAGGTGATCCACCTGCCTCAGCATCCCAAAGTGCTGGGATTACAGGCGTGAGCTACCGCGCCCAGCCAGGGCTTCTGTATTGAAGCTTCTTCATTTGAACCATCCAGGTTCCATTCTTTCCTGCCAGGACCCTGCTTGGTTCAGCCAGTTTAAAGAAATGAAACTGGAAGGCGGACAGATCGCTTTGAGCTCAGAAGTTCAAGACCAGCCTGGGCAACATGGTAAGACCCTGTCTCTACAAAAAAATACAAAAATTAGCTGGACATTGGTGGCTTGTGCCTGTGTTCCCAGCTACTCAAGAGGCTGAGGCTGGAGAATCGCTTGAGCCTGGGAAGCAGAGGCTGCAGTGAGCCATGATTGCACCACTGCATCCAGCGTGGGCAACAGAGTAAGACCCTGTCTCAAAAAAAAAAAGAAAAAAAATGAAAGAAAGAAAACTGGGCTGGGGGTCGGGCACAGTGGCTCACACCTGTAATCACAGTACTTTGGGAGGCAAAGGTGGGTGGATCACCTGAGGTCAGGTGTTCAAAACCAGCCTGGCCAACATGGCGAAACCCCATCTCTACTAAAAATACAAAAAATTAGCTGGTCGTGGTGGTGGGCGCCTGTAATCCCAGCTACTCCGGAGGTTGAGGCAGGAGAATGGCTTGAACCCAGGAGGCAGAGGTTGCAGTAACCCAAGATCGAGCCATTGCACTCCAGCCTGGGCAACAAGAGTGAAAATCTGTCTCAAAAAAAAAAAAAAGAAAGAAAATAAAAGAAAAGAAAAGAACAACAACATAAAGAAAACTGGCTGGGCTGGGCACAGTGGCTCATGCCTGTAATCCCAGAACTTTGGGAGGCCAAGGCAAGAGGATCCCTTGAGGCTAGGAGTTCAAGACCAGCCTGGGCAACACAGGAAGACCCTGTCTATACAAAAAACAAAAATCAGTCAGGCATAGTAGAGCACACTTGTGGTCCCAGCTACTCAGGAGGCTGACTTCAGCCCAGGAGGTTGAGACTGTAGTGAGCTATGATCACGTCGCTACACTCCATCCAGCCTGGGCAACAGACTGAGACCTTGTCACCAAAAAAATTAAATAAATAAATAAATAAATGAAACTGGATTGCTCGAAGCAGGAGTTCGAGGGCAGCATTGACAACATAGCGAGACCCCCATCTCTACAAAAATACAAAAGTTAACCATGCGTGGTGGCACATCCCTGCAGGCACAGCTACTCTAGAGGCTGAGATGGGAGGATTGCTTGAGCCTAGGAGATTGAGGCTGCAGTGAGCTATGATTGTACCATTGTACTCCAGCCAAGAGTGAAACCCTATGTCCCAGAAACAAACAAACAAACAAAACCTGGGACCTACAGAATGTTGTATAAGATCCCAGAGTGGTTACATATCCTTGTTCAGGTTGTAGACTGAACAACTCCAAGGACTGCCATGCACTTTGCAATCTGTGGGAATGGTACACTGTGGATTTATACAGCGCACATTCTGTGTAGCTGAGCCTTAATGGCCCTGAATTTGCCTAAGGTCAACCAGCTACTTGGAGCTACTTGGAACTTACAGCAGGGTCTTGACCCACACCTCGTGGCTATTACACCACCCCAAGATGGCTCTCCACTTTGCCATATCACCCCTGAGAGTGAGTTGAGCAGAGCTGCAAAGTACTATGTTGGTGCAAAACTAATTGTGGTTTTGGCCCTTCTTTTCTTTCCTTTTTTTTTTTTCAGATGGAGTCTCGCTCTGTCGCACAGGCTGGAGTGCAGTGGTACAATCTCGGCTCACTGCAACCTCTGCCTTTTGGGTTCAAGCGATTATCCAGCCTTGGCCTCCCAAGTAGCAGGGACTACAGGCGCGCACAACCACGCTCAGCTAATTTTGC
>NW_016815716.1:0-1594 GCF_001698545.2 Rhinopithecus bieti | reverse complement strand
AATGGTGGCAGGGAAGAAGTGCCAGGCTCTTTTTAACAATCAGATCTTGTCAGAACAAATAGAGTGAGAACTGACTCAGCGCCCTCCTCCCCTTCAGGGAGGGCATTAATCTGTTCATGAAGGATCTGCTCCCAACCCAAACACCTCCCCTTAGGCTCCACCTCCAACATTGGGGATCCAATTTCAACGTAAGGTTTGAAGGAATCAAACATCCAAACTTCAGCATTTTCTTTTTCCATCTCTTGCTTTCCTTTCTTGTTAGAACGTATCTGCTACTTGAAAATATGCTATATATTCATGTTTATTACTATTACTATTTATAATACCACTAGAATGAAAGTTTCATTTGCATTAGAGTGGGAATAGTGCCTAACTTGTTTTCATTGTTTTTCCATTCTATTACCTCAGTGCCTGGCAGATAGTAGGTACTCAAAATATTTTTTGAATCAATGAATGGGATAGTAATTGAAGGCATGCTATGTGTTTGGCATTGTTCCAAGTTCTGAGGATTTATCAGTGGATAATACTTATTCTTGCTTTTGTGAAACTGACATTCAATGAGAATTATTGTAAATAACCTGGCAAAAGATGATGAAAACATTACTAGATTTGCAGTAGTAGGCATGACAAAAAAGGGTTGAATTGGAAAGGTGATTAATAAGTAGGAAAAAAGTCTTTGCTGATTTTCAACATTAGAATGGTAGTTCATCAGGGTAGGGATGAGGTTTTGATTAAGTCTAAGACCTTCTAACCTTCTTTTCTATGCTTTATTTTCTGAATTCTCTCTCCTTTTTCTCCAAGCACTCACTGTCATCCTTTTTCCTTTTGGCTGGTCAAATCTCCTCACTGGGGCAACCACCTCTAGTTTCCTAAGTGTTCAATACTCCAAATTTCTATCTCTACTCCTGATATAAACCTGTAATTCCTGGGGCTTTCAGATTCAGGTAGCCATATTAACATAAAACTTCTCTACATTTGGGATGCAGCAAATCGGTTTTAGCATTGTTATTTGCTAAGCACCAAGGATGCTTAATTAAACAAGACAGATGAGGTCTCTACCTTTAAGAAGTTAATAGTGACTCATACTGCTATCTTATTTATCAAAAAAATAGGCAATGCCTACAAGCAATAAATACAATGCCCATATACAGTTTTACGTTACAAAAGGTGAAGTTGTGGTCCATACCAGATATATAGTGTGTCTTTGAATGTTTCATGATTAGATGAGTTATAAACATAGGAATAACTGGAGGACCATTTGATCAAGACCTAAACATTTTAAATCAATCTATGAAATACAGACAGCTGTTCCATTCAGGCGACAGGGCTATAGGGAACAGTTAGGGAACTGTATGAATATTATGGTCATGATTTTAGTATAATTTAAAAACTTATTATTACAATCACTAGTAAAAACTAAAATGAGATTTTAAGAACCTGAGCTGGAAGCACCAATTTTCTAGTCTTCTCTTGGGATCACATAGATTTCTGGTTGCATATGTTGTTCATGTAAAGGACACAAAAGTTTTCGAAAGGGTCAGAAAATCTAGCACATATTAATAGGCATATAAATTGATGAAATTAAGAGAAAATT
>NW_016815715.1:0-806 GCF_001698545.2 Rhinopithecus bieti | reverse complement strand
TATATATATATATAATGGAATACTACTTAGCTATAAAAAGAAACAAATTAAAGCCATTCATATCAACCTGGATAGAACTGGAGAATAATATTTCAGGTGAAATACTCAGGAATGGAAAACCAAACATCGTATCTTCTCACTCATAAGTGGGAGCTAAGCTATGAGGATGCAAAGGCATAAGAATGATACAATGGACGTTGGGGACTTGAGGGAAAAGGTGGAAAGTAAGTGAGGGATAAAAGACTACAAATTGGGGGGGCACACGCAAGATGGCCGAATAGGAACAGGTGCAACCTCCAGCTTCCAGTGTGAGTGACACAGAAGACAGGTGACTTCTGCATTTTCAACTGAGTTCATCTCACTGGGGCGTGTTGCACAGTTGGCGCTGGTCTGTGGGTGCAGCCCGACCAGCGAGAGCTGAAGCAGGTTGAGGCATCGCCTCACCTGGGAAGTGCAAGGGAGAAGGGAATTCCTTTTCCTAGCCAAAGGAAATTGAGACACACAACACCTGGAAAATTGGGTAACTCCCACCCTAATAGTGTGCTTTACCAAGGGTCTTAGCAAACGGCAAACCAGGAGATTATATCCCACGCCTGGCCCAGAGGGTCTCACGCCCACGGAGCCTCCCCCATTGCCAGCACAGCAGTCTGAGATCTAACTGCAAGGTGGAAGTGAGGCTGCGGGTGGGGTGCCCGCCATTGCTGAGGCTTAAGTAGGTAAACAAAGCGGCTGGGAAGCTCAAATTGGGTGGAGCCCAACACAGTTCAAGGAGGCCGGCCTGACTCTGTAGATTCCTCCTCTGGGGA
>NW_016815714.1:0-806 GCF_001698545.2 Rhinopithecus bieti | reverse complement strand
TAGCCAGGATGGTCTCGATCTCCTGACCTCATGATCCCCCGGTCTCGGCCTCCCAAAAAGTGCTGGGATTACAGGCTTGAGCCACCGCGCCCGACCCATACCTACACTCTTGAGCTGGGTATGCTAGGCCCGCTGTCACTTGCTTGTACTAAATGAGCAGAACACACATAAGCTCCCTGACTGGCCATTCATGAATCCCACCCAAGCGGGTACTTATGATCCCAGCTGCTTTCCTGGCTGGCACTCGGACACCTTCTCTACTCCTCAGACCCCCATCACCTCCCCCTCATCAGCAGGTGACCGCCTACTCACCTCAGAGGGGAGGGGCTTCATGTCTCAGGAAGGCAAGCGGTGGGGACTCATCTCCCAAGGAGTATAAAAGGGGAGGGGCCTCACCTCCAGGAAGGCAGAGAGGGTGGGGCCTCATCTCCCAGGTAGCCAGACAGGGGCGGGGCTTTGTCTCCCAGGGAGGCTGGGAGGGGCGGGGCTTCATTTTCACTGTGCGACCCAAGCCAGTAGGAAAGAATGTTCCCCAGCACCGCTCCTCCCCTCAAACTCCTCCTTGCTTGTTGCCTGGGACACTGTCCTGGAGCCCAACTCCCACCACACCCTCTCTTCTCAAACTCAGCTCTGGTTCTTCTGTTTTTTTTGAGACGGAGTCTCACTCTGTCCCCCAAGGCTGGAGTGCAGTGGCGCGATCCAGCTCACTGCAACCTCCGCTTCCCGGGTTCCAGAGATTCTCCTGCCTCAGCCTCTCAAGTAGCTGGGATTATAGGCGCCTGCCACCACGCCCGGGTAATTTTTTT
>NW_016815713.1:0-1064 GCF_001698545.2 Rhinopithecus bieti | reverse complement strand
ACTTTAGGAGGCTGAGGGGCATGAATCACGAGGTCAGCAGATCAAGACCATCTTGGCTAACATGGTGAAACACCGGCTCTACTAAAAATACCAAAAAAAATTAGCTGGGTGTGGTGGTGGGTGCCTGTAGTCCCAGCTACTCACGCTGAGGCAGGAGAATGGCGTGAACCCAAGAGGCAGAGCTTGCAGTGAGCCGAGATCATGCCACTGCACTCCAGCCTGGGTGACAGAGCGAGACTCTGTCAAAAAAAAAAAAAAAAAAAAAAAAAAAAAAAAAAAAAAAAAAAAAAGTAGCCCATTAGAGCCAAGACAATCCTCAGCAAAAAGAAAAAAGCTGGAGGCATCACGCTACCTGACTTCAAACTATACTACAAGGATACAGTAACCAAAAGGTACTGGTACCAAAACAGATATATAGACAAATGGAACAGAACAGAGGCCTCAGACATAACACTACACATCTACAACCATCTGATCTTTGATAAACCTGGCAAAAACAAGCAATGGAAAAAGGATTCCCTATTTAATAAATGGTGTTGGGAAAACTGGCTAGCCATATGCAGAAATCTGAAACTGTACCCCTTCCTTACACCTTATACAAAAATTAACTCAAAGATTTAACTCAATTCACTCAAAGATTTAAACATAAGACCTAAAACCATAAAAACCCTCGGAGAAAACCTAGGCAATCCATTCAGGACACAGGCATGGGCAAAGACTTCATGACTAAAATACCAAAAGCAATAGCAACAAAAGCCAAAATTGGCAAATGGGATCTAATTAAACTAAAGAGCTTCTGCAGAGCAAAAGAAACTATCATCAGAGTGAACAGGCAACCTACAGAATGGGAGAAAATTTTTGCAATCTATCCATTGGACAAAGGGCTATTATCCAGAACCTACAAGGGGCTTAAACAAATTTACAAGAAAAAAAACAACCCCATCAAAACATGGGGAAGGATATGAACAGACACTTCTCAAAAGATAACATTTATGCAGCCAACAGACATTAAAAAAAAAAATGCCCATCATCACTGGTCATTAGAGAAATGCAAATCAAAGCCA
>NW_016815712.1:0-2538 GCF_001698545.2 Rhinopithecus bieti | reverse complement strand
GAGATGGAGTCTCGCTCTGTCGCCCAGGCTGGAGTGCAGTGGCCAGATCTCAGCTCACTGCAAGCTCCGCCTCCCGGGTTTACACCATTCTCCTGCCTCAGCCTCCGGAGTAGCTGGGACTATAGGCACCCGCCACCTCGCCCGGCTAATTTTTTGTATTTTTTAGTAGAGATGGGGTTTCACCAGGTTAGCCAGGATGGTCTCGATCTCCTGACCTCGTGATCCGCCCGTCTCGGCCTCCCAAAGTGCTGGGATTACAGGCTTGAGCCACCGCGCCTGGCCCTTGTTTTTTTTTTTTTTAAGAGAAGGTCTCACTATGTTGCCCAGGCTGCCAACACTGTAGCCTGAAAGTCCTGGGCTCAAATAATCCTCCTGCCTCAGCCTGTTGGGTACCTTAGGATTACAGGCATATGCCACCATGCCCAGCTAAGTTTTTTAATTTTTTTATAGAGACAGGGTCTTATTGTGTTTCCCAGGCTGGTCTCAACCTCCTGGGCTCAAGCAATCTTCTGGCCTTGGCCTCCTAAAGTTCTGGGACTATAGGCAAGAACCACCACACCTGGCCTCCAGACATTTTTGACTAGTGTAAAGGAAAATACATTAGGTTAGTGCAAATGTAATTGTGGGTTTTGACATTGGTAATGGCAAAAACCGCAATTATGTTTGCACCAACCTAATAGAAAGAGCAGGGGGAGGGGGCATGATTTTTTTCCCTAAAGTTAGCCATACCTTACCCATTCACTTCTGCCCTGACTTTTCTGATAGGATAGGGAGGCTACACTGCCTACTCCTCACCAAGCCCCATCTCTCAATAATATGTTTCTTTCTCTATTCTTTCTGTTTCTGCCTGTCTTATTTTCTCTCACCTGCTCATTTTTCTATCCTGCCTTCTCCTTCCCCTGTCTTTCTCCTCCTTTTCCTCAAGTGGGTTCTCTGTGACTTTGCTCTTCAATCCACCTGTCCTACTACCCTGATATGAGGAAGTTCTTCCTCCACCCTAGCCTTCCTCCACCGTCTCAGTCATATTTTTCCCCTTGGCCTCAGAAGTTCTGCCCTCTCTCTGGTGATCCCAGTTTGGTCCCAGTGAATGGTCAGGCTTCCCCAGCAGACAAATTCACAGCAGTTCACAGCTGTTTCCAGCCCATACAGCAGCTCTGTGTAAATTAGAACAAAGTGGTCGTTTTCTTGGGGCAGATGCAGCTTCCATGCCAGGCACACAACCTGGAGGACATCAGCCACATTCACCCCCTTGACCAGATACCTTTGTGTACAATGAGTGGATGGCAGGACAGGCAGGACCCAGCGTTCTCTGGGGATAGGCATGCAGAGGGCACTACTGTGGGCTGGATGGGTTCCTCCCACAGCTGCAAAGGCAAGGCCCAGAGTGACCATTGTCCAGGATTAGTGGGCACAGACTTACCTGGGGAACTTGTCTAATACGCAGATTCCTGTCCCTTCCCAGCTCCCATGGAATCTGGGAGGTTCTGGTTTGGCCAGGGGGCCCTGAATCAAGTTCCTAGGTGATTTTGATGCAGACCATGCTTTGAGAGTCCCTGATTCCCTAGAACAGTGACCTAGAATTTATCTGGGTTTGTATACTCCCCAAAATAAGTACATTAATTTATAAGTTTTATACATGTAATACTGAGAGCTAGGATGTTAATTACTGGAAGTAAAACATTTCAATAAACAAAAATAAATATAAATGGAAATTATTTTCTTCCTGCTTCCAAAACTCTGCTTTTAACTTTCAGGGAGTATGTTCCCTACTTTGGAGGCCAAGGCCGCAGAGGCTGGGAAAAGAGCTTTAGCCATTGAAAACATGATGTCGTCACCCCACCTGAGGCCTTTCTCCTCACTGCTCCTACCCTCTACCTTCCTTGCCTCAATCGGCAATACTGACACTCAGGTAGGGGACCAGCCTCTTATGATCAAGGTGAGACCTCCAAGCTTTCCTTCTGTCCACTGTGAATTGCCCATGATTTCATTTCCTTTCCAGGCCGGCAGGGGGCTATGGTGGGCACATTCTGGCTTTCAGGTGGACTCTGACTGCAGATGCTGCAGCCCAGTCCTCCATGGATTTGCCTTTTGCTGTAGGAGTGTTTGGATGTTTCACTCTGTAATTTTCAGCCAGAGCCAAGGCTGTGAATCAGGCCTGTGTTGATTTAGTGGTGTAGAGTATTTCTAGAGGCATGCTTCCTCACCTGTGAAATGAGAGGGTCGGGCTGATTGACTGCTAAGGCCCTGCCCAACTCCAAGAAGCAAGGCTTCTATAAACCCTGCCAGTACCATTCATGAGTGGAAGAGTAAGTGGTAGCTGTTGGAAAAGACCAAGACAAGAGGGAAAAGCTGATTCGTAAGTTCAGTCTCTCTTCCAATTCTTTTTGTCCCAAAGAAAGACCTGGGGGAGTCGTGGGTCCCCAGAGAAAGGGCAGTATGTGTTTCAACCTCAGTGTTTCAAAGCAGGATCAATAGTCACTGATCTGGGTTCTAGTCCAGAACCAATCTACCTGGAGTAAATGGTTCTGAGCAATTACT
>NW_016815711.1:0-956 GCF_001698545.2 Rhinopithecus bieti | reverse complement strand
CGGAAATCTGCAGTGGGATACTTCTTAGTGCAATGAAGCTTAGCGTGGCAAAGAAATATCCTTAGATGAAAACTAGAAAAAGCTTTCTTAGAAACTTCTTCGTGATGTGTGAATTCAACTCAGAGTTACACTTATATTTCGTGGAGCAGTCCATTAACACTGTCTTTGAGGAATCTGAGAAGTGCTTCTTTGGAACGCATTGAGGACTACCTTGATCAAGGAAATATCATCAGTTCAAAACGTGAAAGAATTTTTCTGAGAAACTTCTTTGGGATCTGTGAATTCATCTCACAGAGTTCCAGCTTAGACCACAAGAAGCAGTTTGCTAACACTCTGTTCGTGGAATCTGCAAATTCATATTTGGGAGGCCATAGGGGCCCATGGTGAAAAAGGAAATATCCTTGCAAAATAACTACAGAGAAGCTTTCTGAGAGGTAGCTTTCTGATGTGTGACTTCATCACACAGAGTTCCTCCCTTCCCTTCTTGGAACAGTTTGCTAGCCCTATTGTCTTGGATTCTACAAAGTGATATGTGGGAGCTCATATAGGGCTATGTTGAAAAAGGAAATATCCTGAGATCAAAACTGGAAAGAAGCCTTCTGAGAAACTGCATTGCGATGTGTGAATGCAACTCACAGAGTTACACGTTTCTCTTCAGTGATCAGTTTGCTAACACAGTTTTCTGGAAATCCGCAATGGGATACTTCTTAGTGCAATGAAGGTTATGTGGACAAAGAAATATCCTTAGATGAAAACTAGAAAGAAGCTTTCTTAGAAACTTATTCGTGATGAATGAATTCATCTCACAGAGTTACACTTATGTTTCGTGGAGTAGTCCATTAACACTGTCTTTGAGGAACCTGAGAAGGGGTTCTTATTGCATTGAGGCCTACGTTGATAAAGTCAATATCATCAGTTGAAAAGGAGAAAGAAGCTTTCTGAGAAACTTCTTTCTG
>NW_016815710.1:0-361 GCF_001698545.2 Rhinopithecus bieti | reverse complement strand
CCTCAGCCTCCCGAGTAGCTGGGACTACAGGCGTCCGCCACCACACCCAGTTAATTTTGTATATTTTTTTAAGACAGAGTCTGGCTCTGTCGCCCAGGCTGGAGTGCAGTGGCGCGATCTCGGCTCACTGCAACCTCTACCTCCCGGGTTCAAGCGATTCTTCTGCCTCAGCCTCCCGAGTAGCTGGGACTACAGGCGTGCCACCACACTCGGTTAATTTTTGTATTTTTTGCATTTTTTTTTTTTAAGATGGAGTCTCGCTCTGTCACCCAGGCTGGAGTGCAGTGGCGAAATCTCGACTCACTGCAACCTCTACCTCCCGGGTTCAAGCGATTCTCCCGCCTCAGCCTCCCGAGTAGCT
>NW_016815709.1:0-538 GCF_001698545.2 Rhinopithecus bieti | reverse complement strand
CGCACTCCTTTTACTTATCCCCACCTGTCCAGTTCCCTTATTAGGTCAAGAAATTTTAACTAAATTATCTGCTTCCCTGACTATTCCTAGGCTACAGCCACACCTCATTGCTGCCTTTTCCCCCAGTTCAAAGCCTCCTTCACATCCTCTCCTCATATCCCCCAACCTTAACCCACAGGTATAGGATACCTCTACTCCCTCCTTGGCGACTGATCATGCACCCCTTACCATCTCATCACCCTTACCCCACTCAATGCCAATATCCCATCCCACAGCATGCTTCAAAAGGATTACAGCCTGTTATCACTCACCTGCTACAGCATGGCCTTTTAAAGCCTGTAAACTCCCCTTACAATTCCCCCATTTTGCCTGTCCTAAAACCAGACAAGGCTCACAGGTTCGTTCAAGATCTGCACCTTATCAAACAAATTGTCTTCCTTATCCACCCATAGTGCCAAACCCATATACTCTCCTATCCTCAATACCTCCCTCCACAACCCATTATTCTGTTCTGGATCTCAAACATACTTTCTTGACG
>NW_016815708.1:0-367 GCF_001698545.2 Rhinopithecus bieti | reverse complement strand
AATCAGACATACTTCCTATATTCATATACTATATACTTCCTTCGTATATGTTATCAGGAATTAAGCATGGTATTTGTAACGCATGATATCCTTGTCATCAGTGAGAGAAATGTACTATTACTTAAGAAAAATACAATTTGACTTAAGATGCTAGTGATATATTGTGAAGTCAATAATATAGTTTATCAGGGTATTTTATTTCATCTTCAAAGAAACTGATGAGGTATTCATTATTTGAAAAATCGGAGAGAGGGGGTGGAGCAAGATGGCCGAATAGGAACAGCTCCAGTCTCCAACTCCAAGCACGAGCGACACAGAAGACCGGTGATTTCTGCATCTTCAACTGAGGTACTGGGGTCATCTCAAT
>NW_016815707.1:0-1305 GCF_001698545.2 Rhinopithecus bieti | reverse complement strand
CTGTTGGGGCCTATGGTGAATAAGGAAATATCTTCAGATAAATAAGGGAAAGAACCTTCCTGAGAAACTGCTTTGTAATATACGAATTTGTCTCACAGAGTTACAATGTTCTCCTCATTTAGCAGTGTTTTAACACTGTTTTCTTGAAATCTGCAATGGAATATTTTGCAATGCATTGAAGCTTACAGTGACTAAGGAAATATCTTCATATAAAAACTAGAAAGAAGCTTTCTGAGAAACTGGTTTGTGATGTATTGATTCACCTCACAGAGTTACACAATTCTTTTAAAGGATCAGTTTGGTACCACTGTTTTAGGGGACACTGAGAAAGTATATTTTAGATCACATTGAAGCCTATGGTGACAAAGGAAATATACTCAGAAAAAAACTAGAAAGAGGCTTTCTGAGATAGTTTTTGGTAATGTGTGAATTAATGTCTCAGAGTAACACCGTTCTTTTCACTGAGCAGTTTGCTAACACTGTTTTCAAGGAATCTGCAATAAGATATTTGGGAGTGCATTGAAGTTAATGGTGACAAAGAAATTATGATCAGATAAAAACCAAAAAGAAGCTTTCCAATAAGCTGCTTTGTGACTTGTGAACTCATCTCACAGACTTACACTGATCTTTTCATTAAACAGTTTGCTCACACTGTTTTCTTGGAATCTGCAATGGGATGTTTTGGAACACATTGAAGCTTATGGTGAAAAAGGAAATATCCTCAGACATAAACTAGAAAGAAGCTTACTGAGAAACTGCTTTGTGATGTGTGAATTCATGTCACATATTTACACTGTTCTTTTCATTTACCAGTTTGCTAACACTATTTTCCTGGATTCTGAAATGGGATATTTCCGAGCATATTGAACCTTATGGTGACAAAGGAAATATCGTCATATAGAAACTAGAAAGAAGCATATTGAGAAACTACTTTTTGATTTGTTAATTCAGCTCACAGTGATACATGATTTCTTTGACGGATCAGTTTGGTAGCACTGTTTTTGGGGAATCAGAAGGGATATTTTTTATCACCTTGAAGCCTATGGTGACAAAGGAAATATCCTCAGATAAAAACTAGAAAGAAGATTTCTGAGAAAGTTTTTTGTGATGTGTGAGTTCATCTCACAGAGTTACAACTTTCTTTTCATGGAGGAGTTTGCTAATACTGTTTTCGTGGAATCCACATTGGGATATTTGGGAGCTCATTGAGGTCTAGGAAATACCCTCAGATAAAAACTTGAAAGAAGCTGTCTGAGGAAGAAGGTTTCTGTGAATTCATTGCACAGAATTACACTGTTGTTTTCT
>NW_016815706.1:0-1300 GCF_001698545.2 Rhinopithecus bieti | reverse complement strand
TCACTTGGACTGGGGAAGGGGAACATCACACACTGGAGCCTATCATGGGGGGGTCGGGAGAGGGATTGCATTGGGATTTATACCTGATGTAAATGACGACTTGATGAGTGCTGACGAGTTGATGGGTGCAGCACACCAACACGGCACAAGTATACACATGTAACAAACCTGCACGTTATGCACATGTACCCTAGAACTTAAAGTATAATTACAATAAATAAATAAATAAATAAATAAATAAAATCACTTCTGAGAGTCCACAAAAACAGTGCTTGCAAACTCCTCCACGAAAGAGTGTTTATCTCTGAGATGTGAATTCACACATCACAAAGGAGTTGCTGACGTAGCTTCTTTCTAGTTTTTATGTGAGATTTCCATTCTCACCATAGAATTCAAGGCTATTCAAAATATCACTTCTGAGATTCCATGAAAACAGTTCTAGCAAACTACTCTATGAAAGACTAGTGTATCTCTGTGAGATGAGTTCACACATCACAAGAAGTTTCTCAGAAAGCTTCTTTCTGGTTTTTATAGGAGGATATTTCTGGCCTCAATGCACTCCCATATATATCATTGTACATCCTGCCAGAAAGTGTTAGCAAACTTATCTATGAAAGCAATGTTGTAACACTGTGAGATGAATTCACAGAAAACAAAGCTGTTTCTGAGAAGGCTTCTCTCCAGTTTTTACCTGAGGATATTTCATTATTCACCATGGGATTCAATGCCATCAAAATATCACATTTGAGATTCCACAAAAGAGTGCTAGCAAACTCCTCCATGAAAGAGTGGTGTATCTCTGTGACATGAATTCACACATCACAAAGAAGTTGCTGAGGAAGCTCCTTTCTAGTTTTTATCTGAGAACATTTCCGTTCTCGCCATAAGATTCAATGCTATCCAAAATATCACTTCTGAGATTCCACAAAAACCGTGCTACCTAATTCCTCCCTGAAAGAGTGGTGTAACTCTGTGAGATGAATTCACACATCACAAAGAATTTTCTCAGAAAGGTTCTGTATTGTTTTTACATGAGAATATTCCCTTTGTCACCATAGGCTACAATGTGATCCAAAATATCCCTTCTCAGATTCCCCAAAACAGTGTTACCAAGCTTCTCCATGGAAAGAATCGTGTAAATATGTGAGATTAACTCACATGTCAGTAAGCAGTTTCAGAGAAAGCTTCTTTCTAGTTTTTGTCTAAGGATATTTTCTTTGCCACCGTGGGCTTCAATGCTTTCCCAAATATCCTATTGCAGATTCCACGAAAACAGTTTTTCAAACTGCTCCAAGAACAT
>NW_016815705.1:833367-852676 GCF_001698545.2 Rhinopithecus bieti | reverse complement strand
ATTTCCAGGATTCCACTTTCATGGAATTTGATTCAGGAAGTTTGGGGAGTAACCTGGAATGTTCATTTTGTTAGATTTCCCGAGTGATTCTGAGGTATGTAGCCTATAGATGAACCTTTGAGAAATATTTCCTTAGAGGAAGGACTGTGTGTGCATTTGGAAACAAAGGAAACAAACGTCTGAGCAACTCATGTCGATGTCAGTCATCAGAATCTGTCTTATTTTTATGGATTTGTTTATATTATCTGTATTTTATATAGCTCAACATGAAGTAATATTATGTCAAAAAATTGAAACTAATCAGAGATGGAATTATTATGGACAGATACCTGTATTTTAAAGCACTGAGTTTAAAAAGGGCAAGTCTTTCTCAATTTCTAAAATTTCAATTTCATCATTTATAAAATGAAATATAATCGTATGCTTCACTACAATGTCACATGATATATTTTAAAGTGCTATAAATATTGTTATTAATTATTTAAATTTTATCTACCAAAAATACTTTAACTAGATGAGTATCTGGTAAGATGCAGTATTTAGCATTCACTGTAGCTTGAAAATGAAATACAGCATGAGTTCCGAAACTGACTTTTGCATTGTAGAGTAAATTATTGAACATAGTTATTTATTAAAGAATGCAAAATAATGACTACATTGGCAAAGATGTGGTATAAATATGATATGATATATGTGGCTGATTTTAATAATAAAAGATCAGTACATATAATAGAAAAAAAATTTAGTGCCTGTATGTTAATAAAATCTACCAATTTTTCTACTTTCTCTATTTTATCTATCATATCATAGAACACTAGAGAACACTAAAGTAAATGTACTACAAAATTATTTCCCAAAAATTCATTTCAATAGAATTGAGTGACTATAATGTGTAACACATCTTACTAAGTACATTATTATGAGAAAGCAAAAATCATGGTGTATGCCTTGCAGCATAAAGCCTGTCAAATACAAGGTCATATATAGAATCAGTATACATTAAACAATTGTTGAATAAGTAATAAATAATAAATAAGCAAATGAGCAAATACAAATGTAGCAAATGACTCTGTCAAAATTCAGAAGTAGACACATCCCCTAGCTACCTATGCACTCTTGTCAATGTATGTCAAATATTCCTTCTCAGGTGTCAATAGCCTCTCTCTGCATTAAGGAGGAAGAATTTTGATCACTACACATTGTGTACACAGATCAAAATGTCACATGTTCCCCATAAATATAAACAAATATTATATATGAATAAAGGAACAAAAAATAATAATTCTGAAGAAAAAATAAAAATTCTGAGGTTTAATATCATAGCTATAGCTACATGTAAATGTCATAGCACAAACTGAAGATTTTTGTAAATTCCCAAAGTAACTCCACTTGCTAACTAGGTGAGTAAGGCTAAGAAACTAGGAGAATGCCCTTAAAGTTTTTAGACCACAGTAGAAAAGAGCTGTGGACCACACAAAATGTAAAATGATGGAATTCAAGTCTTTTGACAGTTTTTCACTAGATCAGAGGAGTGACAACACTCAGTGCTTAAATTCACAAATTAGCATTAATTAATAGATATGCCCAAACCATCAAAGTCTCAGTCCCATCTAGACATAAGGCTGATATATCACGGAATAACAAATAGGAAAACTAAGCAAAGGGGAGAGTCCAGCATTTGTTAAGGGCTATCTATACGCTGGGCCCTTCTGTTTATCTTAATTAATTCTGACACCAACACTGACAGCTAGGCATTATTCTAATTTTGCACCAAAGAAAATTAAGTTCCTTTCCCCTCAGCTACCAAACAAAGCCATATGGTAAGTAAATGGTGGAGCCAAAATGTCGACTCTAAGTCTTCAATTTCCTGTGCTCTTTCTTCTCACCCTACTATCCTTCAAGGAAGAATATTGCTTCACAGCCATCTGAATAATTTCTGGGATGAGTGAACTGAGTTTTAACTTCCATCTTACCCATGTAGCCTATAGCCCTTCTAATGTTATATACCACACAGAAAGAAGAGACAATTATGAATATGAAAATGTCCTAATGTTCAATCCAAAGAAACTCTGAATTCCTAAGCAACATAGAAGGTGGCAGTAGAAGCAGGATGAGTGAAATCTATAAAGACTTTGACTTATACAGACATAGCTTAAAACAGTCTATCTGCAGAGCCACCTACCTACCATGAATCCCCATGCTGATCACATTCATTTCACCACAACAAATTAAAGAAGTGAGAGGGATATAAATAATTAGCACTGTGGCCAATTCCAGTAGGGTTTTCTGTCTAGCTATATGTATGTTTTCATTTCACAGCAATTTTGAAACTGAAAACAATCACGGAACTAAAGAGAACACTTATTTGAGTGCCTCTAAACCGTTCACATTCTGTGTTACTTTCGTGCATTTACTCCTGATCTTTAGAGAAGGAACCACTTTACTAAAATGAAAGACAGCTTTGGAAAATTATATATGCATTTATGTTAGAGAGGGAGAGGGGCAACTGCTCTGAAAGGGCAACTTCTAAGTTAGTTCTGATTTGGGCAGGTGAGAAAAGGTACCAAACTGATAGTTGCTGACAGAATTCTGGGAATGCTGGGAAGTCACATCTTTGGGAAGTACAGGTAGACTTTGCTTCATTGAACTTTGCTTTGTTGATTTTTGCTGATATGGTGTTTTCTACAGATTGAGATTTTGTGGCAGCCCTGCTTCAAGCAAATCTATTGACACCATTTTTCCAATAGCACGTGCTCATTTTGTGTCTCTGTGTTACATTTTGGTAACTCTTACAATATTTCAAACTTTTTCATTATTATTATTATTATTATTATTGTTGAGACAGAGTCTCACTCCGCCTCCCAGGCCGAAGTCCAGCGGTGCTATCTCTGTTCACTGCAACTTCTCTTCCCGGGTTCAAGCAATTCTCACACTTCAGCCTCCTGAGTAGCTGGGACTACAGGTGCATGCCACCACACCTGGGTAATTTTTGTATTTTTAGTAGTGATGGGGTTTCACCATGTTGGCTAGGCTGGTCTTGAACTGTTACCTCAAGTGATCCATATGCCTTGACCTCCCAAAGTATTGGGATTACATATGTGAGCCAATGTGCCTGGACTTTTTTGCTATTATTGTACTGTTATGGTCATCTATGATTAGTAATCTTTAATGTTCCTGTAGTAATTGTTTTGGGGCACCAAGAACCCCACCCACATAAGACAACTAACTTGATTGATAAATGTTGTATGTGTTCTGATTGCTCCACCATCTGGCTATTCCCTCATCTCTCTCCCTGTCCTCCAGCTTCCCTATTTTCTGAGACATAGTAACATTGAAATTAAGCCAATTAATAACCCTACAATGGCCTTCAAGTGCTCAAAATGAAAGGAAGAATATCTCTCCTCTCACTTTAAACCAAAAGATAGAAAAGATTAGGCTTAGTGATGAAGGCATGTCAAAAGCCAAGATAGGCTGAAAGCTAGGCCTATTGCAGTACACAGTTAGCCAAGTTGTGAATGCAAAGGAAAAGTTATTGAAGGAAATTAAAAGTGCTACTCCAGTGAACACAAAAAATTATTAAAAAATCAAAACAGGCTTGTGGTAGTGGTCTGGAGAGATCAAATTGGCCATAACATTCCTTTAAGTCAAAATCTATTTAAAACAAGGACCTAACTCTCTTCAATTCTGTGAAGGCCGAGAGGGGTGAGGAAGCTGCAGAAGAAAATACTGAAGCTAACAGAGGTTGGTTCATTAGTTTCATTAAGTTTAAGAAAAGAAGCTTTCACCATAACATGAAAATTCAACGTGAAGCCACAAGTTGTATAGAAGATCAAGCTAAAATAATTGATGAAGTTTGCTACACTAAACAGCATATTTTCAATATAGGCAAAGCAATATTATATTGGAGAAAGATGCCATCTAGAACTTTCATAGCTAGAAAATAGAAATCTACTCCTGGCTTCACAGCTTCAAAGGACACTGGCTTTTGTTAGGGGCTACTGGTGACTTTAATCTCATTTACCATTTGGATCTCATTCACCATTTGGACTTTAAGTTCATTTACCATTCTGAAAATCACAGGTTCCATAAGAATTATGCTAAATCTACTCTCCTTGTGATCTATAAATGGAATAACAAAGCATGGATCACAGCACATCTGTTTACAGCACAGTTTAATAAATATTTTAAGCCCAATATTAAGACCTACTGTTAAGGAAAAAAAATTCCTCTCAAAATATTACTGCTCATTGCCAATGCATCTGATCACTCAAGAGCTCTGACGGAGATGTACAAAGAAATTAATGTTTATTTTATGCCTACAAACATAACCATTCTGCAGCCCATGGATCAATGAATAATTTCAACTTTTGAATATTATTATTTAAGAAATACATTTTAGCCAGGTGCAGTGACTCAGGCCTGTAATTCCAATACCTTGGGAAGCTGAGGTTGGTGGATCACTTGAGACCAGGAGTTCGAGACCAGCCTGGCCAACATGGTGAAACCCTATCTCTACTAAAAATACAAAAACTAGCAGAATGTAGTGGCAGGCACCTGTAATCCCAGCTACTTGGGAGGCTGAGGTAGGAGAATCACTTGAATCCGGGAGGCAGAGGTCAGCCAAGATGGCATCATTGCACTCCAGCCTGAGCATCAAGAACAAAACTCCATCTCAAAAAAAACAAGGAAAGAAATTCATTTTATAAGGCTATAGCTGCCATATATTGTGATTTCGCTGATGCATCTGGGCAAATAAATTGAAAACCTCCTGGAAAATATTCACCATTCTAGATGTCATTACAAATGGAATTCATGGGAGGTCAAAATATCAGGAGACTGGATATTTTGACAGGAGACTGGAAGAAGTTGATTCTAACACTCATGAATAACTTTGAGGGGTTTGAGACTTCAGTAGGCGAAGTAGCTGCAGATATGGTAGAAACTGCAAGAGAAATAGAAGTGGAGCCTGAAGATGTGACTGAATTGCTGCAATCCCATAATAAAATTTGTACAGATGAGGAGTTGCTTCTTGTGGATGAACAAATAAGGTGGTTTCTTGAAAGTAGTCCTGGTGAAGATGCTGTGAACGTTGTTGAGACGACAAGAAAAGATTTAAAATATTACATAAACTTAGTTGATAAGGCAGCAGCAAGGTTTGAGAGGATTTAATCCACTCTCAAAAGGAATTTTACTGTGGGTAAAATGCTATGAAACAGCATCACAGACTACAGAGAAATTTTTCATGAAAGGAAGAGTTCATCTATGCAGCAAGCTTCATTGTGGTTTTATTTTAAGAAATGTCCACAGCTACATTTCCACAGCTATCCCAACCTTCAGCAACCCACACTCTTATTGGTCAAAAGCCATCAAAGGCAAGGCAAGGCTCTACAAGCAAAAAGATAAAATGTGCTAAAGGCACAGATGATAACATTATTTTAGCAGTAAAGTATTTTAATGAAGGTATGGATGTTGTGTTTTTTAGACATAATGCTATTGCACAGTTAACTATGGTGTAGTATAAACATAACTTATATAAGTACTGGGAAACCAAAAAATATGTACAACTCACTTCATTGCAATATTTTCTTTATTGCAGTGATCTGCAACCAAACCTGCAATATCTCCAAGTTATGACTGTAGACTCCACAGTGTAGTGGAGATTGAAGCTCCATGGAGATGTGCCTGAAAATCTCTTACTACATGATGAATGTAACTCTTTGGGAACTGACAGGACATACTATCTAGTGAAGGAAAGCCTCATCTGACCATACCTCCCCTCCGTATAGTTGTTTGTCCCCATTCCCTTTTGCTGTGAAACATGCCATGTGAATCTCTGTTCTTGTGCTTGCCGTAATTTAGAATCATTTATTTATGTGCTCATCTTCCTTTATTTTAGTGTGAACTCTGGAGAGCAAGAACTTTATTTATTTTTTACTTCTTTACTATGTATTCACTTGATCCTCAAAACCTGAAACAGTGCCTTAGAAGGTTCAGAACATACTACTCTCAGCCACCAACTTTCCCCCTATACCCACGTAGACAGTCCCCACTAGCAATTATCCACTGTCTCCTGAGATGATTGGTATAGGGTTCATGGTCTAGGCCCTCAACAGCTTACTTCATTTCACGTTGTACTTTCTTCATATCTCCACAGGAAAGCTGGTTCCTGTTCTATTGTCTCTTTTGTCTGTGGTGTTACATGCTCTTCTCTTACGAATGACACTTTATGCTGCTTTTACAACATCTTTCCATTATATTCCACTCAGGTTGGTACTTATTGTCGGAATCAAGTTTAGTTTTTCCACTCAGGAGGGTTTTCCAACCTGACTTCTCAGAATCTATGTATGAGTTGGCTCATAGATTTGACATCAATGACAAAGATTAACTTATCTGTGAAAGATAACCAGATTCAAAGTAGGCACTAAAAATATGCTGCTAAGTAAATATCTAAAATCCAGGAGGCCTTGCAAGGATGAAGGATAATATTAAACAAGAAAATAAATGAAGAGTGACCCAATTCTGTGCATCTGACATCCATAAAGAAATAAAAAGCTTAACTTATAGTCTCAAAATAATAAAAAAGAATTGTGAAATATACTGGTCTTTCTACTAATTTCAGAGATAATTTTTAAAAACACACAAGGCAAGAGAACAAAATCTTTTTTTTAAAAATTTTTTTTATTTTTTGAAGATTCCTATGCTCAAACACAGGGAATTACGATATAAATTAAAATATAAAGTAGTTGTAATTTGCATGGGTTCACAAACCCTCATATGCATTCCCAGAGCTGTATACAACAGCATTCCCAATATGAGAGAATCAAGCTGACTTGGTTTCTAGGATGTCCCAGTGCTCGCTTTGGATTTGTTCACACACAGATTCAGATGCATTTTAATCTCCAGCTCAGCCCATATGGTCACCCCATGAGCATTCAGAATAATTCTCAGGTACATAGTCACTCAGCTCTAAAAGAAAAGCATGAGCATATCAGGCGTGTAACATTCATCATCTTCAACATAATAATTCATGAACCTTAAAGAAATGGTACAAACTCTACTGAAGCCTATTAATTTCCAATTCCATTTAATAGCAGGATCAAAAGCTGCCTCTTTTTCCAGTGTAAGGAACATGCACAGTAATAGAATAGATACTCAGAAATGCTTTCACCATCAAGCTGGGGTATGAAGGCTCCATCTGAGTAGGAGTTCAGGATCTGTTCTGTGATTTCTGTTGCTAGGCAACCACTTCCTTTGTCTGCTTTGTTCAGAACAGTTGCTTTATTTATACTTGGTTTTAATGATGCAGATCATAATGTGAAATTATAAAAGAAAATAGGAAAAAAATATCAAAAATTGTTCCAGGGAATTTGGAATACTGTATGAAAACTAATGAATGTTGATGCAAATAGAACTTCTGCAAAAAAAAATCCAAAATCATAATCCAACAGGTCCCACCTACCTGAGACTTTTTGAGTGGGCTATATCACAGCGTAGAGTTAACCTTGTATATTAACTATGTCTGTCCAAAATAAAACCTAGCACCTAGGCAATAATTTAAAAATACCAAAAACAACTTGAAGGCAATTTTCAGAAAACAAATAACTTTTTTTAGTGTTAGATGTTGAGATAATTTTGAGATTAACATGTGTTAAAATCAAAAGTAAACTTAGAAATGAAGAGAAATACAGAAGGACAAGGGATGCAGGAGATAAAAGGTATATTTATAAATTCTAAATTTTGAGAAACCTTGAAATATGTGATAAAGATTCCAGAAACTCTGATGTGCACATACCATAAAATTGAACTAAACTTCTTCGTTGACAAAAAACTCACTATTTTCTACCACAGGTAAATTTAGAACAAATTATCCTCAATCTATTATATTAAAGATGATTATTAATGGAAGAAAAACGATGGTTATGCTTTGATCATGTTGACTGTTACTTAAGTTTTGCCTAGGCTTTCCATGTCTATTATCTTTTTCATTAGCTATTCTTATTTGTTTCCTTGCCCATTAATAACAGTGAACCTCTTGGGTGCCCACAAGGTCCAAATATATTAGTACTTCACAGATCTAAATTTGATCTTCAAATGACCCTAAAGAAGGCACTATTATTATTATCATCCCCATTGTATAGATGAGAAAAGTGAAGCACAGAGGTGTGAAATATGTTTCCCTGGGGCATCCAGCTAGTAGGTGGCAAAATTAGGATTAAAACCCACATACTCAGCAGAACCTGCTCACTTACTAATCTATGAATTGTTTTGTTATTCCTCCCAACCCACTGCCTCAATACAATTTTGTGAATGACTGCTTTCACACTGAGTACCCTCTTTGATTTGAGTTTTCATAAAATAACCAGCTAACTCAATATTTTCTGTCTCCATCCATTTTTATTCTCAATCTTGAGCACTATGGGTTATAAAACGTTTGGACTACTGCATTCTGGTTATAATAAGCCCTAGGTAAAATGTGTTCTATTCATGTCGTTAATTTTCATGCCTCTGCCACTGTTGCCTATAGAGTTTTGAGATGCTAGAAGACCTGAGGTGTACTCATATTGTTGCTGTAGACTGGCTTGCTTGCATACATATGAATGTCTTCAAGCTTTTAGTCCCTCTATTATATAGGAAGGTATTAGATAAATACCAAGAGTTAAGGACCAAACACACAGGAGACTCCATATGAAGTATGATTATCAGTATTTTTGCTTATGAAATGTGGGCTTCCACTAATCTAAACCTAGGTCTCAGATGTTTTATTTAATGTCCCCACAATTAAAATTCTTAATTTTTTTATTCTTATTATATTACATGAGAAAATTGTTTTGACTAATTGTTGAAGCAATAATAAGTCTAGGGTCATAGATATTTTGTGACCTTTATGTCTACATTAACCTCAAATTTCAGAGAAGTAAAATTTGCATTTTACCCTATATAAAGGCATTGCAGAAACAGGCAACAAAAGTGGGAGAGGAGAGAGATTCTGATGCCACTGGAGTTTGTCATTCTTAGAACAAATAAGGCTGTGTTTCAAGTGAGGCCCAATTTGCCTTATTCCTTATGCCCTTGTCTTCTAATGAAATTCTCATCTCTAAGTCAATAGTTCTCCAACTTTGGGTCCCAGACCAATGGAGAATAGACCTCAAGAGTACATGTGGCCACTTGCTTCCTCATTAAACAGAAACAGAGAAGCAAGGCAAAGCATACTAAGAAATGCTGGCCACAAAGAGAGGGTATTGAACTTCTTTAAAGCTTGTAATTTTCATGTGATTATATGTAATGTCGTTTTGAGCCAAACAAAGCTCATTTCAATCCATTTACTAAATTATAATTTTTAGAATACCGACCCTTTTCTTTTTTTTTTTTTTTTTTTTTTTTGTAGACGCGAGTCTCGCTCTGCCGCCAGTGCTGGAGGGGGGGTGCGAGAGCGGGGCGGGGCCGTGCCAGTGGCCGGATCTCGCTCACTGCCAGCTCCGGCCTCGCCCGGGTTCACGCCTGATTCTCCTGCCTCAGCCTCCTGAGTAGCTGGGACTACAGGCGCCAGCCACACCGCCTGGCTAGTTTTTTGTAATTTTTTTTTTTAGTAGAGACGGGGTTTCACCGTGTTAGCCAGGATGGTCTCGATCTCCCGACCTCGTGATCCGCCCGTCTCGGCCTCCCAAACCTTTTCTTTATCAATAATATACCTATGATTAAATTATTTATTAAAATTATTTTGATGATTATTGCTAAAGTTGCAAGAAAATTTATTTATTTATTTTTACTTTTTTATTTCCATAGTTTTTTGGGGAACAAGTGGAATCTGGTCACATTAGTAAGTTCTTTATTCGTAATTGTGAAATTTTGGTGTACCCAACGTCCAGACAGTATACACTGAACCTAATTTGTATTATTTCATCCTCCACCCCACTCCCACGCTTTCCCCCTAGACCCCAAAGTTCATTGTATCATTCTTTTGCCTTTACATCCTAATAGCTTAGCTCCCACTTATGAGTGAGAACATATGATGTTTGCTTTGCCATTTCTGAGTTACTTCACTTAGAAGAATAGTTTCCAGTTCCAACCAGGTTGCTCCAAATACCATTAATTTGTTCCTTTTTATATGGCTGAGTACTATTCCTTCAGATAGATAGATAGATAGATAGATAGATAGATAGATAGATACCACAATTTCTTTATGCACTCATTGACTGATGGGCATTTGGGCTGGTTCCATATTTTTGCAATTGCGAATTGTGCTCCTATCAACGTGTGTACAAGTATCTCTTTTGTATAATAGCTTCTTTTCCTCTGGGTAGATACTCAGTAGTAGGAACTGCTGCATCAAATGGCAGTTCTACTTTTAGTTCTTTAAGGGATCTCCACACTATTTTCCATAGTGGTTTTACTAGTTTACATTCCTACCAGCAGTGTAAAAGTGTGCATTTTTCACTGCATCCATGCCAGCATCTATTATTTTTTGATCTTTTGATTATAGTTATCTTGCAGGAGTAAACTTTATGCCTGCGAGATAGCTATAATCAAAAGATCAAAAAATATTTGTTCTTTTAGACTTTCCTCTGGGATAATGTGTTTGGACAACCCTGAGTGTTTTATGTAAGGTAATCTTCTTAATAGTTTTGATAGTCCCTCAAAAATAACAGAAATATTATTAATATTAATTCATATACAATGAAATATTTCTTGAAATAAATTGTTTATATTTAAATATAAAATAAAATACATTTTAAATGTAAAATATGTAAATAAAATAGATTATAGTAGATATACTATAATGTAGGATCTGTAATAGAAGGGACCTTGTGTGAGCTGAGTCTTGGACAGAAAAATGAGCTAACAAATTCATTAGTTCATGCATTTTTTAGGTTACTATGGTACAGAAAACACATAAGGCTCAATTAAAGAATAGAAAGGTATAGCATAAAGTCTACTATCAGATATAATAAAGTGTCATTGTTTACTGACAAGGAGAAGCATAGGTAAATTAGAGGGCATGCAGGAAAAGAAGAAAATGATTTGAAACTTTTTATTTCTGTGAAGCATTTTGGTAGATGTTTTCTTCTAGCATCACATCATAAACCTAAACAAATACAAGGGCCACAGTGATGTCAAAAATATTTGAAACTGGCTAAGTATCAAATCATAGATGATGCTAATACCCTGAATAATGACTCCTCCCATTTGCTGTCTGCAGTTAGATTCATAGCCCACTGAGTATGAATCGGGAGTTCATCTTATATAGCAATATGAGAAAATAGTTAATTTAAATAAATAACAGCAAGAAGGATGTAAATACTAACACACTAAGCACTACTTTATAATATTTATATACATCAATTAATTTAATTATATAACAACTGCACATGGTAGATACTGTTCTATGCTCATTTTGTGGATGAATCCCACGGAACATAAATACTTGTTCCAAGATCACATAACTATTATGCGGTATAGCTAGAATTAGAATCCCTGCAGTTTAGTTTAAGGATCCCAGTGTTTACACTGACCTAGGCTTATTAATTCTTACTTTAAACACATTTTCCTTTAAATAATTAATGACAGTTGACTTTTGAAAATTGTTTAATTTAAACATAATTTTACCAATGTCAGAGACTTGTTGAATTTTTTTCAGTGTCTCAGTAACAGAGCAAAATTTTATAGCTGAGACCCATGTTCCATAGTACAACTTGGTATCACAAATGAAATCCACTAGAATACGGATGGCTACCTCTGTTTTCGAGATAGATCCATTTCCAGTTAATAAAATATGTTTTTGTATTGTCATATTTCTTCTTGTTAAATATCAAATTACCTTTAATTTTATAAAAGCAATTATAGGCAAATAATAGCTTAAGTTTAAATTACAATGTTAAGGAAAGTTTAAAAACCTCAAGATTGGCTGGGCGGGGTAGCTCACGCCTGTAATTCCAGCACTTTGGGAGGCCGAGGCGGGCGGATCACGAGGTCAGGAGATCGAGACCATCCTGGCTAACACAGTGAAACCCCGTCTCTACTAAAAACACACAAAAAATTAGCTGAACGTGGTGGCGAAACCCTGCAGTCCCAGCTACTCTGGAGGCTGAGGTAGAAGAATGGCGCGAACCCGGGAGGCGGAGCTTGCAGTGAGCCCAGATCAGGCCACGGCACTCCAGCCTGGGAGACACAGTGAGACTCCGTATTGGAAAAAAAAAAAAAAAAAAAAAACCGCACAAAATTATGGTAACAGATATTTCAGCAAGACAAGTTACTTAAATATTGTCTCTTCTACTTCTGAAATATGTGCCCCTTATGATGTATATGATTAGGTAATTTGAACAGTGAAAATTGACTATGGAAGTGTAGTACTTTCTCGTATATGTCAGAATATAATCGCTCATGATTTATAGCAATTTCCGAGTTTATATCTTTATTTTATATTTAATTATTTTTGTATTTTTTCTTAATTTGTCCATATTTGCTTCTGCAACCCCTTAAAACAGAGTTATAGTGAGAGCTCAGAGCACCTCAAGCAGCTGGTGGTAGAATAGCTCAAGCTGTTTTTTGTTCTCTGATTAGTATAAGATCCCAGGATGAGGAATTAAAATAAATTAGCGTTAGACTAAAAGAAATTCTATGTAAATAAAAGCATGTAGTATACCACAACAGTGCAACCTGTCTCTGCCTCAGAAAACACAACATAAGAGCTAGAAACAATTCCAAAATGCCAATAGGTTGTGAACCTATGATTTGTTAGTTAAAATTACCAATTATATTTTGTACTTAAGAGCCTTACATGCTAAATAATTGTAAATATTGCGCCAAGTAAAGATGCTTTGCCTATGTAAATGTGTAGGCATCAAAGAGCACAGAATTACATGTCATTCATCATCATTTAAAACCATTTTAAGTGTTAGATAATTAATGATATTTTTGTCATATTGAAATGTAACATCTGCCTAATTCTAGATAGGGCATTAAAATACACGATATGTGTTTAAACTCCATAGTGTTAATTGATCCATAATTAGACTGTGCAAATAGGAAACATGTCACTTGAGATGGATAATAAATTCATGTTACTTGAAATATATGGAAAAAATCCTGTGCTGGTATGAATGATAAAATTTGAATTGTTAACGTAAGTTTGAACTGTACACCCTCTATCCGCTTTGGTCAAATCACATTATTCTTAGTTATGACTTTTCCCCTAAACTGGGAAAATTAGTTTCTACTGTTTTGTTTTAATTTCTCAGTTTGATAACAGGCGAAATTTGAGAAATTCATGCTAACTTAAATACATACCATAAATGTTTATAAAACAAAACTTAACACTCAATTCAGAAAAAAAAATCTGTTTAAAAATAGTCTGATAGAAACAAGGATTCTTTTCACAAGCTGACCAATTACACGTAATTCTATGGAGATCTGACAAACAAATGGATTCCCAACTGGAACACTTTTATTCTTATGCTGTTTTACTTAGTTATTAAAATCTGTGTCTCCAGGATTTAAAAAGCTCAATATTGCAATGATTGTGGATTAAAACTACAGCCATTTGGCATACAGAGAAGTTGTAATGCATTGCAGGAGGTACCATCAGCAAGATCAGCAGGGTGAACTTTATTAAAGTGTTTTTGCCACCCCTTGCCTATAAAATTCAAGCTGTTCTTAAACATTAGTCCTTATGTAGGTTGCCCTCTGGAAGTAGAAATTTTTGCAAAATCTCACAATGCAAGTTTGTTGCTCTGGGCATGTCAATGGGTTAAAAAAACAAATAAATAAAACCTCGTATTGGAATTTAAACATTGTCATATTCTTTCTGTCTACATTTTCCCATTTTTTTCATAACCATGCTACTACACTTAAATGAAAACAATTAAATTATAATTTTTAAGAAATGTGTTATTACATTATGTGCTTTTCTCCTGTAGTATGTTTTCTATTCAACATTTTTTTTTTAATTTTAACTTACATCTGCTACCTTACATTAGATAACCCTGCTCTGACATAAAGTCTGCTTTTAGGAGATGCTTAAAAAGTTGGATTATAGCACCAGATAATATATCTCGCAAAATCATGGCTTGGACCAAGTGATTCTCTATTAACTTTTAGATTGATCTGGTTCTTGAAGGCTGTTTTGTTGACTCATGTGTTCATCAGACTGAAGTTTGTCACAGATTTCTGGCTTTAGCTTTTTAGATCTTGTCGATTCTCACAGCATTAAGCAAGCAAGCTGTTCTTTAGTGTTGTAAATTTACTGGTGATGCTTTTGGATATTGCTTAATGTGGCATGTGGGTAAAAAAAATAAGAAAATAGACAACCAGAGACAGAGGAGTGTTTGTGGCAAAATCATATCTACCTTTGTTCAGTGTCCAGGGAGCATGAGAACAGAAGATCTGATTTGATCTGCATTATCCTACTGAAAAGCATGTCACGGTCAATGATTGATTTTTGAATTGTAATAGTTAATTTAAAAGGAAAAAATGGAATAAAATAATAGCATGAGGCATTTTGATAAAATTAAAAGAAGAATTTTATCATCACATTTAAATTTCAAGACTTTATAACAGCTGCAAAGCAAATTACAGATCTACATCTCTCCTAGCCTCACCCCATAAACAGAAAGAAGACGAGACTGCAGAATATTAGGAAATACATTGCAATGAACAAGCAGGATTTGAAAGCAGTCTGCTGTCTTATGCACTGAAACTGAGGACCCACACTTCAACAGAATCTAGATGCCCGAAGAAACACTGACTCAGATTACTATATTTTTTTCAATTTCTCAACTTTCATGGTTCAAATATCTTAACCTGTATGCTGGTCAAAGAGCAAGAGCTCTTCCACATTTATTTTTCTATAGTAATTAAACTTATGTATTAGTGCTAGACCATTTTTTGATTTTCTAAGTCTTTATTAAGACACCCCCATAATCAAGGAATACTAGAATTTGGTTCGAAGTAATGCTCCCCAGATACCGACACAGGATCTTTTCCCCCTTTGCCCAGCCCAGAATTCTCACCTTTCAAAGAGGATCCTTGAAATTCCTGAAGGTGACCTGCTTAGAATTTTGTTTTATTTTTAGTTTCCTTTTCCTTTTAGGACTTTCCAAAACAAAAGAGTTTACCTCTCCTGCTCTGGTGTTTCTACTCTTCCTTTTGCCTCCTTTCCCCCAAGCCACCACTATCCCATGGAGTCCAGTTCTCTATGGGTGAAACCATGCCTGCCTATGGGAGAAGCAGCAATCATGGATACGAAATAGGATTTTTCTCCTGGGAACTTAGTAAATGATCTTATTTTATTTCTTTTATCAATAAAATGTAACAATTAAGATTCTTTATGGGTCTGTTATGCCTGGATATAAAAATAGCATGAATTTTTTAATCTTAGTCTCCCTAAACTAGTTAAGTATTATGCTGACTAACCATAATAGGAAACCCAACAGTGTTTACACTATTCTTAGGTGTGAAGATTATACTGAGAATTAATCCCTTACTTTGGGATAAATGCACCAGTGGTAAGCAGGTAAAAAGTAGTAAGTGGAAGGATTATTAATTCACCATCACAGGGGAACTCGTTGTAGTAATACCTTACCTGTTTCCATGATTCCTTGAGGCCTAATCTCATTGACCTTTCCTGGAAGAGTGGCCTTGGAAAAGACCCTGTGTCAAGTAGACACGGTTGAAAAAGTGTCAAGATGTCAAATCCATCACTGCCATAATGATTTAGAGAGAAGAAGCCTGAACCATGGAGACAGCTAAGCAGTTACCAATTTTCATGAATTCCATTTGAAGATGACAGCCTGTGCAAATATATTGCCTTCATTTGGCTCAAAAACACTCCTGAAATGAAAGTAAAGTTACACAAAAGGAATTAAACTGTAAAGGAAAGAAAATTGAAGGGAGTGGTTATTAAAGGATGAGATTTTTTAACTTCTAGAAGTCATACACAGGAGGCTGCTGCATGGATACTAAAGAACTAAGAGAGTGTAACTGTTTATGAGACCTCAGGACATAATCTAGATTGTAATCATCAGGTGTATGGAGTTTGAAATGAGGGATGAGGGATAGAGTAAATTGAACTGTGTCTACTGAGGGACAGTGACATTAGACAGAATGAAATTGAACCCTAGCATGCCAGTGATAAACAATGTTTAACAAAATGATAATAAAACTATTCTAAAATTTCAAGAGTCAAGGTACAAAGTAAGAAAGACTTAGCTATGATTGAGGATGTAATATAATATTAATTATCTTGACAATGTAAAATTAAAATGAATAGAAATAGCATCTGGAAAGGAGGAAGAAAAGAGAAATAATTTTAAAGGCACTATTATTCTTATATTTACAAAGAGTCAACAAAATTCTTTTAAGTGGCTGAAACAATAAAAACTTGGATTATAATATTTAAAGTTACTTAAGAATCAATATCAATAAAACCATAATTTAATAATCAAACATTGACAAAATTAGTGGACAAGAAGGTAGGAGATAAAATGAGCTAAACTTTTAGTTTTTTAAGATACAGCCAGTAAGCACTGCCTGAAGTTGATAAATAAAGAAAATGTGGTAAAATAATATTTATAATTATGGAGGAAATCACTAGGAAAAATGGAAACAGAAAGACTGTTAAAATGTTCCTTCAGGATAGAAATATTAGAGCTGGAAAGGGTGGTAAAGGCAAAATGTTAACCATAAAATCTTCTATACTATTTGGCTGATATTTATTATGTTTTATGACAGGCTAATAAAAGAAAATTCATTTAAATTCTAAATGTAAATGTGGTTCTAACAGTTGTTCTTTCTTTATTTGAGCACAGTTTTCTCAGGTTGAAATGAGATAGGACCATGCCTGTTACACAATAAGTACTTGATGAAATAAATCATGATTATTGTTGTTCTGCTTATTAACATCACTTTCCTTGGGTGGCAGGGTAGTTGGTAGAGAAGGAAAGTCAATATTCAATTATAAAGCATGTGGTTATATATCCACATTTTCTTGACTACTAAACTGGAACTCATTACTAGACAGTAAATCCAATAAACAAGAAACCCAAGATCTGGAAAGTCATATTCCCATTGTCTTGTGTAAAACTTTGAAATCATCTAAGCAGCCTGTTTTGGGATTTCTATCCCTAACATTAACATCATCATAGAGTTTTGGGTTTCTCTAGACAAAAATTTGAGCTGAAAGTCAACATCAACACAGAGGTTATAGAGTTATCGCACCCTCATTAATGTCTCCCGTTTAGCATTATGAGGATTCAAGCCATTCTGATTCATTTTTTTTTTTTAATTTTTATACAACCCACTAACAGGAAAGGATGTTCTGCATGTTGCTTCAAATTTTAACTTGAAGTAGTTTTCATTTATTAAAAAAACTTGTGGTTTTTAATACATTGTTCTATTTAAGTGTAGGAGGTTTTCATTGGAGATGACATTAATTATAAGTAAAGTTAATTTAACAGATGGCTGATAATGAGATACTTGAATCATCAACTGAGAGAAAAATACAAACTTAGAAGAGAATGACAATCACTATTCACTGGCCATTTGTAGGCTATGTATCCAATATTTTAAATGATCATATTTAGAATTATATTACCTATTATATTGGGTAGAACATATATATCATAAATATGAGTTATGCTTAAACCAAAATACATAATTTCGGTGATGCCAAAATAATATACCTATAAAAGAACATTGCTAATAAATTGACTAAAAGTAGAGGCTATAATTCTATTTTTAAAGCATGTTGCATTAAATTCTGTATTTACATTTAAATTCAGCACCATAAAACCATGTTTCTGTAAAATCTGAAGTGGTTGCATGCATTTCTTTAAATGTTGTATAAATATGAAGCATATCAAATAATAAATTATATGCCTAAAATACATAATTGTTGTAAATTCTGATGCAATAATGTTTAATATGTTTTCAAGGAAATTAAAGGCATTATGAGGAGAAAGATAAAGAGTGATTTAGTAGGAATACGTGAATCTGCATATATATTGATAAATTAATACTTTTGAATATGTTAAGCCACCATTACTGTTTCCTAGCATGTTTGAAAGGTAAGGGACATGTTGATGGCACAGCTTTCATGCTCTAAATACAGAAGAGTCTCCTCTGGAAGGGACCATAGTGAGTACATTCAAAGCCTTTCATTAAATAGACTCCATCAGTGTTCAGGCATGTCAACATATTTTGCTGTAAGGAATTCCTTTACTTACCATTCGTCAACTGGAATAAGATATTTAAACATGAATGACATGAATGAACATATGCCTAAGGGTTTTCAATTCTTTATGAATATATTTAATGTTGTCTCAATATTTTGATAATGACTTAGACACATACCTTAATCATGCATTCTGGACTATATATCTTGATAATTACATCCTAGCCAGCCATTACCAATTTTAACGCTAGTGTTTCGGTTTAGGATTGATTTAAAATCAGATGACACGGTTTATTTTGCCTGGACTGTCTAGAAAATAATTCAGAGAGACTTAACTCCTAAGTTTTACATTTATGCCAAGTGAAATTCAAATGTTTTCTACAATGCTGCATAAGAACATATGTATGTGAGGCATGCAGGGCCGGAAACTGGAGCAGCTCAGAGGTAGTGAATAGCTCTTCAAGCCTGCAATAAAAAATGACCTCCAATAAAACTACATTGCAAAAAATTAGAAAGTAGCAGAATGGGAAGAGTAAAAAAAGTCAAAGACGCAGAGACTGAAGAATGTGTGGTGGAAATAGCAAATGGGAAGCTGGAGTATTTCCAGAAGTGGAAGGGATTTACAAATGCTGACAGTACTTGGGAACCGGAAGACTATTTAGATTGTCTAGAGTTAATTGAAACATTTCTTAATTCTCAAAAAGCTGGCAAAGAAAAAGATGATACAAAAAGGAAATGTTTGTCTGACAGTGAATCTGATGATAGCAAATCAAAGGAAAGAGATGCTGCTGACAAACCAAGAGGATTCGCCAGAGGTCACGATCCAGAAAGAAAAAATGCTACAGAGGGAAGTGGGGAATGGATGTTTCTCTGGGAATGGGAGATTTGTGTATGTATATACAATGAGGCAGACTTGGCGGCAGGCAAAAGAGGCAAACATGATGAGTCATCAAATTGTAATTGCTTCTTACGAAGAGCAATTGCCTTGACATTCTTGTCTAGAAGATGAAGCTAAACAATTGTTGGCATTGCTTTTTACATATGTATGATATATATATATATATATATATATATTTTTTTTTTTTTTTCCCTGAATGTTGAAGTCTGTTCCAAACTGGGGGAGAGAGAAGCAGAGAAAGAGAC
>NW_016815705.1:826566-832330 GCF_001698545.2 Rhinopithecus bieti | reverse complement strand
GTATATATTTACATTTAACAAATACATAATTTTTAATTGAACTTAATATACATATACAAATTTCAGTTTTCATATGAATATGAGTACATATATTCAGTTCAATTAAAATTGTTTAAAATCTTGGATATGACACTAAAATCAAATGTAAAAAATGTTAAAATTGAAAAAATTAGACCATTAAAAGCTAACTTATCAACATTTAAAACTTTTATGTGTTAGCTCATAAGCAACAGAGTAAAAAGGCAACCCACACAGTATAATAAAATATTTGTAAATCATATATGTGATAAGGGATTACTATCCAGAATATATTTTAAAACTCTTACAACTCAGTAGCAACAAAAACAAAACTGATTTAAAACTGGCCTAAAGGATGAATAGACATTTCTCCAAAGAAGATATACAAATGAGCAACCAGTACAAGATAATGTGCTTAATAACATCAGTAGGGATTTGCATTAGGGCTATGCACATCAAAACCACAATGAGATATCACTTCATGTCCATGAGAATGGCTAAGATATATTTTAAAAAACACACACATACACACAAAAACAAGAAAAAATAACAAGTGTTGGCAAAGATGTAAGTAAGTTGGAACCCTTGTGCATTGCTGGTGGGAATCTAAAATGGTGCAGCCACTGTGGAAAATTGAATGGTTGTTCATCAAAAAATTAAACATAACATTACTATGTGATCTAGCAATACCATATCTGAACATAGACCCAAAAGAATTGAAAGCAGGGGTAGGCCAGAGATTTGTATACCAATGATCATAGAAGCATTATTCACAATAACCAAAAGGGAGAAGCAATCCTCGAGTCCATCAGTGAATGAATAAATAAATGAAATGTGGTACGTACACACAGTGAAATATTACTCGGCCTGAAAAAGGAAGAAAATTCTAACACATGCCTCAACATGGATGACGTTTGAAGATATCACATGAAGTGAAATAAACCAGCAACAAAGGAAAAAAGTGTTGCAGGATTTCATTTATTTGAGCTGCCTAGAATAGACAGATTCGTGAAGACATAAAGTGGAATGGTGATGGCCAGAAGCTGGGGGAAGCTGACTTGGCAGGTTATTGTTTAATGTGTATGAAATTTAGTTTGGGAAGATAAAAAGTTCCAGAGATGGATAGTGGTGATGGTTGCACTACAGTGTGAATTTACTTAATGTCACTGAAACTGACACTTAAAATTTGTTAAAATGTTAAATTTTATGTTATATATGTTTTACTAACATTTTAAAAGTTAAAAAAAAATCTGTTTAGAGCAGTGTCTACAGAGTGTAAGCATCAAATCAAAGGAAATCTTCTGAAGGAGTTAATTCATAAAATATAACATGGTAATTACTGGGGCAAAATTTGTATTGACCATGAAACCCATGAATATTATAGTTAGAACAAAATGTAAAACATTTTTCAGAACACATATGAAGAGTTGAAATTCACCCTCTCAGAGGCTATTCTTATCTTAAACCGCTATGCATTTCTTGCCATAAAAGCCACTACAACTGAGCAAAAGCTATTCTAAGTCCACCATTCAAAAGACACATTTTAGACAGAAAGGTATAGGAAATGCATAATCTAGTACAGGTATTTGTTTCTCTCAGAACTCCAAATTTTCAGAATGATTTTCTTGTGTCTTTTCTCTCTCCTAGGACTCAGCAGAGAGATAAGACAAAGAGCATAGTAATCAGCTACCTTTCTTCTCTAATGTATTCTTAGAAGCCTCCTGAAACAAATGACTGAACTTGACATTGCTCATCTAAACAATGGAGAACTATATTTTTTGAAACAAACTTTATTGAAATACAAGATGCATTTTGTAAATTAAACCTATTTTTGTGTACAGTTCAACAATTTTTTCAAATGCACACATAATTTAATCTCTAACATAATCAAAATAGAGAAGATTTCAATCACCTCATAATGTTCTCTTATATCCCTGTTCAATCAATCTTAATACCCACCTGTGGCCCAGGCAACTCCCCACCTGCTTTCTATAACTATGCATTTTATTTTTCTAATGTTTTATGCAGATAAAATTGTACAACATGTGGTCTTTTTCTTCTGAGCCCCTAAAAGTGAAAAACTTTCCAGAAGAAGAAGAAATGTGGCAGAAGAAGAAGTCAGAGAGATTTGAGCACCAGAAGGACTTGATGGGCTATTGCTGGTTTGAAGACGAAGAGGGCAATATAACAGCAATGCAGCTCTAACATTAAGTGCTGAGAGAGGCTCCCTGCCGACAGACAGCAAGGAAATAAAGACCTCAGTCCCACAGCCACAAGAAACTGAGTCCTGCAAACAACATGAAACAGCTTAGATGAAAATTTCTCCCCAGATAATAACCCAGGTGAGCCAATATCTTAATTTTGGTCTTGTAAGACTTACAGAAGAGGAACCAGTCAAACTTACTCTGATTTCTGTCCTACAGAATTTAATGTTAATGAGAATTGATTGAAGCTACTACATTTATAGTTACAGCAGTGATAGAAAACTAGTGTAACATACAAACACAAAGAAGGGAAATAATGATATCTGTATAAATAATTAAAATACCAAAATTGGCCAAGATGGCCAACTAGACACAGCCAGGAAGAGCATCTCCCGCTAAGGGAAAAGACCCTCAATAAACCGGCACACTCTGTCCAGATCTTTGGAAGGAAGGCATTGGGAGCAGACAGAGGGAGGATACAGACCCTAGGCTGAAGGGGGAGAAAAGCTGGGAACCCTGTATCAGGACTCATTCCTGGCCCCCAGTGGCTCCTAGGGAAGGGTTGAGTTAAATAGTCAAGGAATGACCCACTGTTACCACAGAGTTCCAGAATTCTAGCTGCAAGAGACCCCTCAGCCCTCATGGACATTTGAGCTGGTAGGGTGAGATGCTTAGAGAGGTAGCAGAGACAGAACTCAGCCTATGTGAATTTGGACAGAGCAGAGCTCTCTTGCCTGTGCAATTGTGACAGTCTGTTCTGAGTGACCCCAGTCTGTAGGCCTCTCCCTAGTTCCTAGCTGGGTGTGCTTATTTGCAGCTCAGCCTCAGATGCTTAGTTAGGGTGCTTTCCAGCAGCTACTACCATAGCTCATTCACTGACTGACCGCACCTAACTGTTGGAAAGGTTCTGTAGGTGGGCCCCCACTGGCATGAACTTGACCCAAGACACATAGTCATCAGATTCTCCAAGGTCAACACCAAAGAAAACCTATAAAAGGATGCTAGAGAGAAGAAGCAGGTTATCTACAAACCTTATCAGGCTAACAGAACACCTTTCAGCATAAACCCTGAAAGTCAGAAGAGACTGAGGGTCTACATTCTGTATTTTTAAAGAAAATAAATTCCAACTATGAATTTCATATCCAGCCAAGCTAAGCTTCAGAAGCAAAATACAAATAAAATTCTTTTCACTGCAGGAAATGCTAAGGGAATTTGTTACCAATAGACCTACCTTGCAAAAGGTGATTCAGGAAGTGCTAAACATGGAAATGAAAGACCATTATCAGCCACCATAAAAACACACTTAAGTATATAGACCATTGATACTACAAAGCAACTACATAATCAGGTCTACATAATACTCAGCTAACAACACAATGACAGGAGCAAATTTCACATACCAATTTTAACCTTGAATGTAAAGGTGCTAACTGCCCCTAATTAAAAGGCGCAAGGTAGCAAGCTGGATAAAGAAGCAAATCCAATCATGTGCTGTCTTCAAGAGACCTATTTCACATGCAATGATGCCCATAGGCTCAAAGTAAAGGGATGGACAAAAATCTACCAAGTACATAGAAAAGAAAAACAAACAAAAAAAAGAAGGGGATGCCATTGTTGTTAAAGACAAAACAGACTTTAAACCATCAATAATCCAAAAATACAAAAAAGAACATATAATGATAAAGGTTAAATTCAACAAGACTTAACTATCCTAAATATATACGCAGTCAACATTGCAGCATCAAGAATCATTAAAAACATTTTAGAGACTTAAGAAGAAGCTTAGATAATTACACAATAATAGTTGAACACTTCAACACCCCACTGACAGTATTGGATGAATCAAAAAGAAAGAATAATAACAAAGACATTCAGGATGTAAAGTTAACAGTTGACCAAATGGACCTAACAGACAGCTACAGCTACAGAACCTAACAGACAGCTACAAGAAAAATAGAATATACATTCTTCTGACCTGCAGATGGCAAATATTATAAATCAAACACACCCTCAGTCATAGAGCAATTGTTAACAAAATTAAAAAAGAAAAAACAGAAATCATACCAAAAACATGCTTGGACCACAGTGCAATATAAATAAAAATCTACTAGAAGATCTCTCAAAACATAAAATTATATGGAAATTAAACAACCTGTTTCTGCATTACTTTAGGGTAAACAATAAAATTAAGGCTGAAATCAAACAATTATTTGAAACTAATGAGAAGAAAGATAGAACATACCAGAATCTCTGGTACACAACTAAAGTGGTGCTAAAAGTAAAGTTTTTGGTGCTAATTGTCCATATCAGAAAGTTAGAAAGCTCTCAACAACCTAGCACCATACCTAGAGGAGCCAGAAAAACAAGAGTAAATCAACCCTACAGTTGGCAGAAGAAAAGAAATAACCAAAATCAGAACTAAACTGAGCAAAATTGAGATACAAAAAAATCATACAAAAGATCAACAAAACCAAAAGTTAGTTTTTTAAGATTGACAGACCACAAACTAGACTAATAAAGAAAAAGAGAGATAAGATCCAAATGAATACAATCAGAAATGACTAATGGGACATGATCACCACCCCACAGAAATACAAAATCCCTTAGGCACTATTACAAATATTTCTATGTACACAAACAATAATCCTAAAAGAAATGGATAAACTCCTAGAAACATACAACCTCCAAAGTTTGACCCAGAAAAAAACTGAAATCCTAAAAAGACAAATAATGAGTTCCCAAATTGCATCAGCAATTAAAAATATAATAATTAAAAAAAACTTACCAACAAGAAAATACTAGACCAGATAGATTCATAGCTGGTTGAAGTTCTACCAGATATATAGAGGAGAAGTGAGACCAATCCTATTGAAAATATTACAAAAAATTGAGGAGGAGGGATTCTTCTTTAACTCATTTTATGAGGTCAGCATCATCACAATACCAAAACCTGGCAGAGACACAACTAAAAAATAAAACTTCAAGCAAATATTCCTGATGCTTGCAAAAATTCTCAACAAAATACTAGAAAACTGAATCCAGTTGCACACCAAAAAAGCTAATCCACTGTGATCAAATAGGCTTTACTTCTGGGATGGAAGTATCCTTTGTGTTCAACATATGCAAATGAATACATGTGATTCATTACATAAATAAAACTAAAAGCAAAAACCACGTGATATCTCAATAGAAGCAGAAAAGGCTTTGATAAAAGTCAATACTCCTTCTTGCTAAAAAAAAAAAAAAAAACCTTGGCCGGGCGCAGTGGCTCACACCTGTAATCCCAGCACTTTGGGAGGCCAAGACAGGTGGATCACGAGGTCAGGAGATCAAGACCATTCTGGCTAAAATGGTGAAACCCTTCTCTACAAAAAATACAAAAAAATTAGCCAGGGGTCGTGGCAGGCACCTGTAGTCCCAGCTACTTAGGAGGCAGAGGCAGGAGAATGGCATGAACCAAGGAGGCAAAGCTTGCAATGAGCTGAGATCACGCCACTTTACACCAGCCTGGGCAACAGAGCAAGACTCCATCTCAAAAAAAA
>NW_016815705.1:783241-823770 GCF_001698545.2 Rhinopithecus bieti | reverse complement strand
AAAAAAAAAAACCTTGGCCGGGCGCAGTGGCTCACACCTGTAATCCCAGCACTTTGGGAGGCCAAGACAGGTGGATCACGAGGTCAGGAGATCAAGACCATTCTGGCTAAAATGGTGAAACCCTTCTCTACAAAAAATACAAAAAAATTAGCCAGGGGTCGTGGCAGGCACCTGTAGTCCCAGCTACTTAGGAGGCAGAGGCAGGAGAATGGCATGAACCAAGGAGGCAAAGCTTGCAATGAGCTGAGATCACGCCACTTTACACCAGCCTGGGCAACAGAGCAAGACTCCATCTCAAAAAAAAAAAAAAAAAAAAAAAAAAACAGACAAAAGAAACAAACCCTCAACAAACTAGGCATTGAAGGAATATACCTCAAAATAATAGGAGACATCTATAACAAATTCATAGCAAACATCATATGGAACAGGCAAAAGCTGGAAGCATTCCCCTTGAGAACCAGAACAAGACAAGGTAGCCCACTCTCCCCACTCCTATTTAACATAGTGCTGGAAATCCCAGCCAGAGCAATCAGGCAAGACAAAGAAATAAAAGGCATCCAAATAGAAAGAGAGGAAGACAAACTATCTCTCTTTCAAGATTATATGATTTCATACCTAGAAAACCCCATACTCTCTGCCCAAAGCCTCATCAATACGACAAATAACTTCAATGAAGTTTCAAGATACAAAATCAGTTTGCAAAACTCAGTAGCATTTCTATATACCAATAACATACAAGCTGAGAGCCATATCAAGAATGTGATCCCATTCATAAGAACCACAAAAGCAACAAAATAATTAGAAGTACAGCTAAACAGGGAGGTAAAAGATCTCTATAAGAATAATTACAAAACAGTGCTGAAAGCAATCAGAGACAACCCCATCAAATAGAAAAACATTCCATGCTCATGGATAAGAAGAATCAATACTGTCAAAATGGCAATACTCCCCAAAGTGATCCTATCAAACTACCAAATACATTTTTCACAAAACTAGAAAAAAACTATGCTAAAATTCATATGAAACCAAAAAAGCCCAAACAGCTAAAGAATTCCTAAGTAAAAAGAACAAAACTGGAGGCATCACAGTACCCAAATTCAAACTACATTACAAGGCTACAGTAACCAAGACAGCATGGTACTGGTACAAAATAGACACATAGACCAACGGAACAGATTAGAAACCCCAGGAATAAAAGCTGCCCACCTACATCCATCTGATCTTTGACAGCAAGTGAGCATTACTGCCTGAGCCCCACCTCATGTAAGATCAGTGGCGGCACTAGATTCTCAGAGGAGCTCAGACACTATTGTGAACTGCACATGCATGGTATCTAAGTTGTGTGTTCCTTATGAGAATCTAATTCCTGATCATCTGAGGTGGAACAGTTTTATCCTGAAACCAACCCCCTAAAAACCATGGAAAAATTGTCTTCCATGAAAGCAGTCCCTGGTCCCAAATAAGTTGAGGACCACCGACCTACAGAAGGAGAGAATATATTTGCAAACTATGCATCAGACAAAGGTTTAATACTAGGAATTTATAAGGAACTTAAACAACATACCAAGCAAAACCAAGAAAAATCCCATTAAAAAATGGGCAAAGACATGAAGTGTCACTTCAAAGGAAGACATACATGTGGCCAACAATCATAGGAAAATATTCTCAACATCACTCATCGTTAAAGGAATGCAAATAAAAACCACACCACACCAGTCAGAATGGCTATCACTAACAATAAAAATAACAGATGCTGGCAAGGTTGCAGAGAAAAGGAGACATGTCTATGCTGCTAGTCAAAATGTAAATTAATTCAGCTCCTGTGGAAAGCAGTGTGGCCGTTTCTCAAATAACTTAAAGCAGGACTATCATCCAACTAAGCAATCCTATTATTGGGTATATACCTCCCAAAATATAAATTATTTTACCATTGATTTGCTTGGGATAATGGCCTCCTAAGACTCATGCGTGTGTATGTTCATCATAGCACTACTTACAATAGCAAAGACATAGAATCAACCTAGATGCCCATCGATTGTGAAGTGGATAAAGAAAACGTGGTACATATACACCATGGAATACTAACCAACAATAAAAAGGAACAAAATCATCTGCTTTACAGAATCATGGATGGAACTGGAGGCCATTATCCTAAGCAAATTAAGGCAAGAACCAAAAACCAAATAGTGCATGTCCTCACTTATAAGTGGGAGCTAAACATTGAGTACACACAGGCATGAGGAAGGGAACAATAGACATAAGGGCCTACTTGAAGGTGGTGGATGGTAGGAGGGTAAGGATCTAAAAACTACCAATTGGGTATTATACTCATTACCTAGGTGACAAAATAATCTGTACACCAAACCCCTGTGACATGAAACTTACCATGTAGCAAACCTGCACATTTACCCCCGAACCTAAAATAAAAGTTGGAAAAAAATAGACAAATTTGAAAATCGTGATAATGATGGGCAAATAAGAAACAATCCTCCTTAAAAACACTCATGAGAGAGAAACATTTACAGTAAAACTGATTATGAAAACAAGAAACCTAAATTATTTTAGAGGGATAACAATGGGAAAGATTTTCCATACTGGATATCGAGATTTTTTCAATATTATTTATTGGAGGTAGGATGATTTTGGCATAAGTTTAGAAAAATAAATTATCAGAACAGAAGAGAGACTGTAAATAAACCCACACATATCAAGTATCTTGATTTATGACAAAAAACAAAAACTCTGCAATTCAATGAGGAAAGAACGTTCTTTACAAAAGAATGGTGTGTGGTGCTCAATTAAACATCCATTTAAAAAATGTGTCCATTACCTCAAATCATGCCTAAAAATTAATTTGAGATGAATATTTGAACTAAATGTAAAGGTAAAACAATTAGCAGCTAGAAGAAAGCCTAGTGCAACAAAATGTGCTCATGACCTTGAGACAGCAACATTGAAAACAAAAAACAAAAACAAAAACAAAAGACACAGGTAGTATCAAGTATAAAAGGAAAACAGACAGGGCTTGGTGGCCTGTAATCCCAGCACTTTGGGAGGCTGAGATCAAGACTATCCTGGCTAACGCTGTGAAACCCTGTCTCCACTAAAAATACAAAAATTAGCTGGGCGTGGTGGCGGGCCTCTGTACTACAGCTACTCGGGAGGCTGAGGCAGAAGAGTGGCGTGAACCCAGGAAGCAGAATTTGCAGTGAGCCGAGATCGCACCACTGCACTGCACCCTGGGCGACAAAGCGTGACTCCGTCTCAAAAAAAAAAAAAAAAAAAAAAAAAGGAAAAGAAAATTTAATCTCTGCTTATCATATGATAATAATGAGAAAGGGAGAAGGAAAGTCCAGACTTGCAGTAAATGCACTTGAATAAAATATGTTTATAAAATTATCCAACATGCATGTGAAAATATGTGCAACCTCATTAGGCCTCAGGAAATGCAAAGTAAAATCAGAAGGGGATCATCATATCAGAATAACAGTAACTAAAACACTAGTAATTTCCAGTGTATGCCAAGAATGTAGACATCGAGAACTGTCATATTTCTGGCAGGATTTGAAATAGGTTCAGCCACTTAAAAAGTTAACAGAAGCTAAAAAGTCAAACCTTCATATAACTTATGATCTTTATAATCCATTTGTGCTCTTGAGGAGATACTCACGATTAATGAGTTAATGTGTCTATTAAAAGATTGTAGCAGCATTATTCATAATAATTAAAAACTGAAAATCAACCAAGTATTCATCAAAATTGATTGGAACGAATGAAATACAATATTACATAGCAATTACAAATTTTTTATTTTTTATTTTTTTTGAGACAGAGTCTCAATCTGTCGCTCAGTTTGGAGTGCAGTGGTGTGATCTCAGCTCACTGCAACGTCTGCCTCTTGGGTTCAAACGAGGCTCCTGCCTCAGCCTCCTGAGTAGCTGGGATTACATGTGCCCACCACCATGCCTGGCTAATTTTTATATTTTAGTAGAGACAGAATTTAGCCATTTTGGCCAGGTTGGTCTCGAACTCCTGATCTCAGGTGATCCGCCCACCTCAGCCTCACAAAGTGCTAGGATTATAGATGTGACCCACCACGACCAGACAGAACTTTTTAAAGGAACTATTTTTACATGCAACATATATCAATAATCTCAGACAAAATGTTGAATGAAAGAAATCAGACAAAATTATTTATTTTTGTGTTTCTGTTTATATGAAATTCAAGAATAACCAAAACAAACCTGCAGGATCAGAAGTCCAAACAACAGTTACCTTGGTGTGTATAGGGATAGTAGTGGCTGTGAGAGAAATAAGGAAGTTTTCTGGGGAGCTGAAATATTTTATACCTTGATCTGTGTGATATTTAAAAGAGTGTATCCAGATCTAAAAATTCATCAAAACATACACCTATGATTGGTGTATTGATATACATCATTGATGTGACTCATTCTTCATTAAAAAGTAAAAAATAATGTTAGAAATAAAATCAACATAATAAGAGACAGTAGTCACATGAAATTACTATGCACTACCTTTCAAAAATACATTTGAAAAAAAGAATTGCTTCCTAGGAAGATACAAGTTTTCAAAATATATAAAGAGAATATTCTTATTAATGCAATCAATTAGTGAAAGAAATGAGGTTTAAGGATTGAAAGTTAAAAAACAGAACAGTGATTATTCATTCTTATAACAGAAAATTCAAAAGATTCAGCAAAAAAATCATGGAGATTCATGAGACATTTCAGCAGTATCTTTAGCTATAGAATCTATGTACAAAATGGATAAAATTTCATTTATATCAGGAACAACAAATTAGATAATATAATTTTTTTAAAATCCTATTTCTTAGATTCTAAGTTGGTATAAATATCTAGAAATAATCTATCAAATTTTGCCTATTTGGAATAATAATTTTCCCTAAATTAATGATATATTTAATGTATGTTCAAAAAAAACAAAAACTCCAGCAGGGTTTTAACAGTTCTTACGAAGCTTATCTAAAAGGGCTAATAAAGGAATACAAGAGTAGCCAAGACAATATTAAAAAGTAATAAGCACCAAAATTTGTCCATCAGAGTTCAAAATGTATTTATTAATGAAACAATGTAGTTTCAAAAGTAGTGTTAGTCAAATATATATATATATATATATATATATATATATTTATAGAGAGAGAGAGAGAGAGACTAGCAAAAGATGAAAAAATTTATAGAGAGAGAGAGAGAGAGAGACTAGCAAAAGATGAAAAAATACTGTGAATGTGATACAAACAGACCTCTGAATATATTGAAAGGTGGTCTTGGCAGAAGAAGTGTTAAGTATCAGCAAAGAAAAGATGCCTCTTCCTATAAATGATGCTAGGACAACTGGCTCTCCATATGGAGAATGATAAATTAGATGCCTACCTCTTACCATGCCTGAAATAAATTCCAGATGGATTAAATACCTATATGTGAAAATGAAAATATTGAAACATTTATAAGAAAATATATGAAAGCAATGTTATGACATCAATGCAGAGAATCTTTTTTAAAGGAGACAAACACAATTACCCCATAGAGTTAAAAGTAAATACATAGTCTGAGAATATTTACAATGGTTATAACTAATACAATTCTGGTAGCCATTCTCCTTCTAGAAATACTTGCAACATCTACACAACAAGAGCTGTAACAGATGTTGGGTGTAGAATTGTTTGAAATAATAAAAAAAGAAGTGAAATTTAGAAAAAACACTCATGCATATGTACACATATGCATATACATACACATTTATATATATGTATACATAGATATTCTTCAAGTGTATATGAGATATATACACATTTATACATTCATATAGATAGATATACATAACATATATAACTAGGTATATGTGTATATATGTGTGTGTGCATATATCTCATTTCATTTCAGATCATGAGTATTATAAAAGTAATATGTAACAACATATAATATATAATATACATCAAATATTACATATGAATAGATATGCATGTATATATTATATTGTTATATGAATAGATATATGTGTGTGGATAGCTATATAGACAATAAATACATAGATATATTACCACAAATTTATCTATCTTGCTAGCTAGCTAACTATATTTGTTGTAAAACCATAAAATCAGTGCTATATGAATTAAGTAATCTGATTTTTAAAATACTCATGATCTGAAGTAATAGTGAATACATAATAAAAGGATGAAGGAGCTGTGGAGAGAAAAAAAGGAGATTTCAAATGTATGTATAGCATTCTACTTTCACGAAAGTGAAAAATTTGCTTCAAATTTTCATGAAAACCTGAAGCAAAATTATGTATTAATATTTTATAAGACTTAGGCCAGGCACGGTGACTCATGCCTGTAATCACAACACTTTGGGAGGCTGAGGTGGGCAGATCACAAGGTCAGGAGTTTGATACCAGTCTGATCAACATGGTGAAACCCCGTCTCTACTAAAAAAATACAAACATTAGCTGGGCGTGGCAGCTTGCACCTGTAGTCCCAGTTACTCGGGAGGCTGAGGCAGGAGAATTGCTTGAATCCGGGAGGCAGAGGTTGCAGTGAGCTGAGATCATGCCACTGCACTCCAGCCTGGGCAATTGAATGAGACTGTCCCACAAAAAAAAATTGGTAAGACTTGGCAGAACATACATAGATTCAGTTATATTTTATCTGTATTTTATGATCATCATGATGATTAATTTCCAAAGTATCAAGATAAAAACACTTTGAGATGCATGTTGCATATTATAATTAAGGACTCTTACCTATTAAATTTGACAGTTTTCCCAGCAACTTTATTTGGAACGACTAAAAATTACATATAAAATATTATTTCTATTCTCAATCTACACTGCATTATTATAAATAATAAATAGCATGGCATGAAGTATAGATACTATAAGACAGAAGCAACAGGCATATTTAAAAGCAATTTATTTGTAACAGAATTAGAGATGTCCAATGGACCTCAAAAATCAGAGAATTTGAATAGAACAAGCAAGTGCACTCCAAGAAAAAAAAAAATTAAAAAAACGAGGTAAGTCATCAAAGTGGATATTGCTAGGATCTATTGTAGGGCAAATTAGGAGCTTGATCTAAATGGAGAAGATTCCATATTCTGGGGCAAAGTGAGCGATAACAAGGAATTTCAAAGACAGTATTAGATTATTATATACCTTGAAAGCTTGTCAGAGACATTAGTAGTTGAGAGATATACATGTTTCCTACATGAAACAAATTTAACCTTCATAATTAGATTTAATTTCATTGGTCCTACAATGGGTATGCCATGCTATCTCCTAGGGAGGGTGAATTCTGGTATTAACTCATTCTCCAGCTGTTTCATCTCTAGATGTTGGCTGGTCCAGAATATGGGTGATGACTCTACCCTTTAATGGTATAAATCCTGCCTAACTTTTCACTCCCCAAACCTCTCCAAAATAAATTTAGTCTGTATCTCAATGGAAGTTTAATAAATTTCCTGACTAAAGGAGCTGGAGATTATTCCCAAACAATAGAATGTGAATTAGTTGGGGAAGTGAGATTACAGAGTACACTTTATTCTCTTGGTCTTTCCTTTATTCCTGGGCTTTTGTGAGCTTCTGTCTGATATAAACACTCTCGAGGCCTTCACTAATTCCCTCACTCTTTTCCCTTCTTTCTGTATTGCATTAGAAATGAATATGTTCTTTTTTATATATAACTTTTACCTATACTTTCTGGAAAAAATCTAGATATTTTGTCTCTGAAGCCAGATCACCTGGGCTGGAATAGAAGTTCTGTTGCTTACTAGCCGTACAACCTCAGGCAACTTATTATATTCTTCAATTGTCAGTTTGCTCATTGTAATAAAAGAGGTTTTTCTCTGAACATTAAGTAAACTAAGACCACCTGTAACCCAATTATAAACTGGCCTAGCACACAGTAAGTGCCCAGAATAGTTAACTGCTGTTTCACATCATTTCTTGTAACTGCTGACTGATATCCTCTGGGGAATACCCTGCAGGGCAGGGTTCTCTAACGCCTGGGCCACGGACCAGTACTGGAACTAGGCTGCACAGCAGAAGGTGAGCAGCAGGCCGGTGAGAGAGCAAAGCTTTATCTGTATTTAGAGCTGCTCCCTATCGCCAGCATTACTACCTGAGCATCGCCTCCTGTCGGATCAGCAGCAGCATTAGATTGTCAAAGGAGGGTGAACCCTATTGGGAACTGCTGATGCCAGGGATTTAGGCTGCATGCCTTCCTTATGAGAATCTAATGCCTGATGATCTGTTACTATCTCCCATTGCCCTCGTCTGGGACCATCTAGTTACAGGAAAACAAGCTCAGGGCTCCCACTGATTCTACATTATAGTGAGTTGTATAATTATTTTATTATATATTGCAATGTAATAATAATAGAAATAAAGTGCACAATAAATATAATGCACTTGAATCATCCCAAAACCATCCCCCCAAAACCCACCCCAGTATGTGGTAAAATTGTCTTCCATCAAACTGGTCCCTGGTGCCAAAATGTTTGGGGACTGCTGTTCTAGGGAATATATTCAGTCTATGTGCTGTTCCAGTGGTAGATTCCACTCTTCTCTAGAAGTGAGTATTGCAATTAACCAAGTTCTCTGGCCTTATAATTGGTTTAAGGATGGGCATATGGTACAATTAGAGGAAAAGAAAAAAAGGATTTGGGGGGGGGGGGGGGGGGGGGGGGGGGGGTGTGTGCTAGAAGCGAGGCAGGTGCTTATTTTTTACTATTATGACTTTGTAACAATATAAATTGAAAGCGACTGGTATTTTATGATAACAAGGTTAAAACTAAGGCCACGTTTGATTACATGTTACATATTTTTGTAGCTGTATTTTTTGTCACTTGTGACATGTATTGTAAATTATATACCTGGCCTAATAAGCTAAGAAGATAGCTGCAGTCCTATACTTAGATAACAAAATCTTTTCTTCTTTACATTTACAGGAACTGTTTGGGGAAGAAATTGAGTAGATGTCTCCGTCTTAACCCTTCATATATCTTATTCATCAAAAGTAGTACTAATGAAAGTAAATGTTCATGGAAATTTACATGCTCTTGCTCAATCCTTGTTAGTGATAACAAGTAGGGCTTTTTGCTAAAGAGTATTCTAGGTCCATCAAAGAATAAATCTAACCCTAAACAAGAAATGCATCATTTTGCACCAGTGATTGATATATTACACATCATTCTTATTTAAGACTGTAAACAAGATTTTATATCCCATTGTAGTTAATGAGACAAACAATGATACTTTTATATGAGGTATTTTTTTTACCATAGCCATGAATATAACAAAGCACTGAGATATTATTTAATCTTTAAGTTTCATTTTAGAAAATAAGGGAAATGGAACTATTTTTAGTACCAGGACCCAGGAGGCAAAGAAATGTCTGTGGTAAATCTATCCAAATAATGAGAATCAATACATTCTGCAATATCTGATTGAACAAATCAATACTTGCAGAAAAGAGATTCAAAAGGGAGGTGATCTTAAATATGCATCTGGCTACTCCTTGGTGAACAGATCGCCTTCCTTAATGCTTAAAGTTTAGAAACATTAAAAAAAAACACTTCTAATAGCACTTAAAAGATTAATTTTCGTGCAATTCACTTCAGATTTTCAAAATAAAATAAAATCATTACTTTATTGCTTTATCATCTCCTCAGCATGTTTCAGGTGTCCTTTCAAAGAGAAATATTGTGACTTTGTTTTTAATTTTGGCATATGTAGTAGAGAAAGTATGAAGAGTTGAAGAGCCCCATTCATCTTCCTTTTTTAATTACAACAGTTCATTCTTATTTACTTATGCAACCGAATCTGAATTTCAATGTAATTTTTAGGTACAGTGAACCTAAATCTTGCAGATAAATACAAAATGATGAAATAATTTTAAGTTAACTTTGATTTTAGAACGAATACCTACCAATTTCTGAAATAATCATTTTGTTCTTTATTTAAATTTTGTGGTAGGAGACATTAGAAAGCCCTTTGCTTCTTGTGTTGCACAAACTGAAAAGGCAGTCTAAATTTAGAAAGCATTACACAATTAATTTCAGGAATCCTAATAATGAAATGTAAATAATGATTTTATTTTATTTTATTTTATTTTATTTTATTTTATTTTATTTTTTACTTTAAGTTCTGGGATACATGTGCAGGACACACAGGTTTGTTACATAGGTATACATGAGCCATGGTGGTTTTCTGCACCGATCAACCCTTCATCCAGGTTTTAAGACCCACATTCATTAGGTATTTGTCCTAATGCTCTCCTTCCCCTTGCCCCCAAAATAATGATTTTAATTAACAAAAATATGTAATGTCACCATCCACAAAGCATTCATTACACTGTTGATAGTTCATGAAATAACATGAATCCTTGACGATAATGAAATGTATAATTATGACATCTTTTATATTGTGAGTTCCCAAATGATAGGAAATATAATATCTACTTTTATAATTATTCTACAGTCTGAAGTAAAAATGGCAATTGGCCATAATCATAAATAAACAAGGAAGGCTATACAAAATATATATCACAGGTGATCAGAAACACCTTTCCTAATTTAAAAGAACTATGGTTATTTTAATTTAATGTACTATTTTAAAAGTGTACTGTTCATTGAATATTGCCAAATGAATGTGATAGTGAGGCCATATCACAAGTAAACTGTATTTCCAACTCTCCGAAAGTTATATCTTGCACTTTGTAGTCAATCTCTTCCCAAGCCTCTGGAAATCACTAATCTGATTTCTGCCTCTATAGTTTTGTCTTTTACAGAATGTCACATAAATGCTATAATAAAACACATAGCCTTACAAATCTGGTCTCTGCCTCTTAGCAAAAGGCTTTAGTGGTTCATGCATATTGTTATATTAGTAGTTCATTTCCTTTGAAACTGAGAATTATTTCATTGTGTAGAGGTACTACAGTTTATTTAGCCATTTACATGTTGATGGACATTTGAGTTGTTTCTAGTTTGGGATGATTATGAATAAAATAGTCATAATTATTTGTGTACAGGTCTTTATGTAGACATATCTTTTCATTTTTCTTGGGTAAATACTTACAAGTGAAATTGTTGGTTCCCATGCTCGGTGTATAATTATCTTCCGAAAAAAAAGTCAAACTGTTTTCCAAAGTGCTGTACCATACAGCAGTCCCAAAACAAGGTAAGAGAGATGCATTGCTCTGCACCATCACCAGGATTTGGAATTGCCAGTATTTCTAAATTTAAGCATCTTAGCAGGTGTGTAGAGGTATCTCATTCTGTTTAATTTGCATTTCCTTTCTAATGATGCTTAGCATCTTTTCATGAGTTTATTTGCTATCTACACATGCTCTTTTGTTCACATCTTTAGCCCTATAATTTAATGGGGTGTTTTTCTTCTTATTGAGTTGTAAGGGTCTTCCTGTAGTCTGGTTTACAAGTCCTTTATCAGATACATGTTTTGCAAGTATTTTCTGTCAATATATGGCTTGTGTTTTTTTTTTATAGTGCCTTTCAAAGAGTGGATGTTTAGTTTTGATGAAGTTTAATTTATTAGTTTCTCTCTTTATGTTTTGGGCTTTTGTTGTTCTAATAGACATTTGCCTAACTCAAGGTGCAACAATTTTCTTTTATGTCTTTACCAAAATTGTTTCACTTTTGTCTCATTGTAGGTCTATTTCACTCAAATAAATTTTGTATATAGTGTGAATTAAGAGTAAAGATTCATTTTTTTTTTGAATTTCAATTATTGCAGACATTTTGTTCAAAAGAAAATCCTTTCCATTTTGAATTACTTTGGCATATTTTCAAAAAATTGATAAATTGATATGTGGGTTTACTTCTGGAGCTTTGTATTTTTATTTATTGATGTTTTTGTCCCCCTTTTTCCCCCAAAACAATAACTGCCCTTGAAATTTTTCTCCAGCTTTTATTTTCCTGAAAATGGTCTTCATGTATACAGGAAATCTTTAAAAATCCCTATAGTCCCATGTCCTACAGTTTCTTTCTTTTTTCCAGAAGTTTTTTGATTTGTCCAAATAAATTGTATAATTAAGTGGCAATTTCTACCCCAAAAAAAAAACAAAACTGGGATTTTGGTTGGGATTATGTTGATTCTATAGATTATTGTGAAAGAGAACTTGATATCTTAACATTTTTTTTTTCTAATCCCCAAATATGGTATAAGTCTGCATTTACTTAGGTTTTAAACAATATCTCTTCACAATGTTTGTAGTTTTAATCTAGAAATTCTTAAATCTTTCATATTTTATGCTATTATAAGAGATACAATTTAATTTCAATTTTTAATTTCTCATTCTATACTTCCAATAGTCAAATTTCTTCCTTTCCAAGTATGATGTCCCCAAGTAGATAGTGGGTGAGAGATGGAACTCCATGCACAAAAGGAGGGGCTTTAGCTAAGGAAGGTCATAGAAAATTTGTTTATTAAAACAGAATTAAAAGAATACATGAAGCCCATAATCATTGGCAATAATCTCTTAAAATTCACTTTAATGATAAACTCAAGATGGAAAATATTAGTTTACATGTTGGTCTTAGTTGACAAAAATGGTTCAGCAGTGGATAGTGGATAAAGGTCATTATTCATCTATGGTTCCTACACATAATTACATATTATGCATTTCTAAAAAAGAATAAGAAATATCTCAATATACTGCTGTGAAATGATCTTGTGTATATGTTATCAAATAAACAATCAAGAAGGGAAAAGGTTTGCATATTGTGCTATGATTTTCTCCTTAAAAGTAGAGAATAAGCATAAGCCTTTATATTTGCTTATATATTTTAGAAAATGAAAACAAAAACCAAATCTCTATTCAATAATCCTCTGTTGGGAAAGGAAAGGATTAAGATTAAGGGGACAGTGACAGAAGCTAAATTTCCCTAAATATAGTTTGTCTTGAAGATTTACTTTTTAACTATGTAATAATATTTTACATAATAACAAAATACCTAAAAGCAACCTCTGAAGAGTCTCAAATAAAAAAAAAAAGTCTACATACTCTGTTAGATGCATAATTAGCAACACACAGAAACTATTTGAGGTGAATTTAAAATACAATAATGTATTTTTCCTGTCTCTAGTCGGATATATCTCAAGGAAAAACAATATTGAAAAAATTTAAACTTGTTTCAGTAATTACATTGTTGGTAGACTATTTTTGACATGGAAGAAAAGACGAACTGAATAAGATACATGATATTAAGTAAAAGTCCTGTATCCTTAACATGAATTCAAATAGTGTAAATTATGAATAATTTTTCTTAAAATACATTATGTATGCATATGCATTTGTATGTGTGCATGCAAACGTATACACAGATCTCTAGCTCTATATACATGCAAAAATACACAGATTTCCAGCTCTATCCAACTTAGATGACTTAGAACCAAAGACCAATCTCGTGTAATGAAGATCTCTAGGTCTAAACTTACAGATTCAAACTACATATCGAAACGAACAGAAAACATGCATGTTTTCCGTTAAAAGAAACCAAAATCAATGAGTCCATGTCGGGGGAAAGAAACAAAGAATGTGATCCTGAAAGATCTTGGTATACCAGGTTGTAAGGAGGTTTCAAAGACTACTGAAAATACATGTGGTAGCCTACATCCAAAATCACCACCATTGACCCTCATCTTCTGGTATTTATCAGGGTGTGTAGTCACCTCTATGATAAAGTGTGGAGACCTATGTAACTAATAAAATATTTGGAATTAACTATGTGTGTGTCCTATGACTAAGCCATTAGAGTCATTGCTATTTGTGCTTTGCTCTACTGAAATGGCTTGCTCTGGGGAAAGCCATCTGCGATGTCATCAGAACATTTAAACAGCCTCTGGAGAGGCCTGTGTGTGGGGAAGAGAGGCCTCCTGGTAACGTGAAGCACAAGCTTGCCAACCGTGTGAGTGAAACAACTCAGAAGAGCATCCTCAATTTCTTTCAAGCCTTCAGATGACTGTTTCTCAGACAGACATCTTTAAAACTTCGTAAGACACCTTGACACAAGCTAATGAGCAATACTTAGTCATGAAGGGAAATGATATTTTCTTTAATTCACTGCTTCTATCTGACACCTGTTTATATAACTTCATAAAACTTCAGTTTCCAGGAAGATGGACTGGAAGTACTTCTCCCTACTTTTTCTGAGTAAAAACCATGGACATGATATATTAAACAGAAGTAAGAAGGCTGTGAAGGATGAAGAGAAGAAGGTATATATTAAAGATAACTTGGGATCTAAAGAATAACACCGTGGTGACCTTACTTGGGTTGCTTGTTTGTTTGTTTGTTTGTTTGTTTGTTTGTTTGTTTTTTGGAGACACAATTTTGCTCTTGTTTCCCAGGCTGGAGTGCAGTGCCTCCTGGGTTCTAGCAATTCTCCTGCCTCAGCCTCCCGAGTAGCTGGGATTATAGATGCTACACCTGGCTAATTTTTGTATTTTTAATAGAGATGTGGTTTCACCATGTCGGCCAGGCCAGGCTCGAGCTCCTGACCTTAAGTGATTCACCTGCTGGGATTACAGATGTGTACCACCACACCTAGCTAATTTTTGTATTTTTAATAGAGACGAGGTTTCACCATGTCAGCCAGGCCAGGCTCAAACTCCTGACGTTAAGTGATTCACCTGCCTCAGCCTCCCAAAGTGCTAAAATTACAGGCGTGAACTACCACTCCTGGCCCTTACTTGGTTTTGATATTGTTTCTTATGTATCAGACATGGAAATGACAAAGTTGGCAACACAGAGATGTCAATGAGTAAAGGAAAAACAAATAAAAAGCCCACAAAACTCTTCTCTCTCCAGACAAAATAACAGAAAAGGAGTGGCCTCACAAGACAGAAAACTTTTAGGCAATAACTGCATAACTACTCCACTCTTCATAGCTTCAAAAAACAACAAGAAAAAATCATCAAGTTGAAGCCTTTGATTTCTCACGTGTAGCAAATAATTTTTTGACAAATAATCTATAATTTATATTATTCTTTATTTTGGATTAATATAGATACCTTAGTGAATTGATTCTATAGAATTCATTTAGATAATCCTAGAAAACAAATTAACATGTAAGTTGTCTCTATTTCCTTATGTTTTAAAAAATAATTTCAGGGACTAGAGAATGTCATGTGGCTCATGAAGTTGTAAGCAAGGTCATCCAGCATAGGAATTAAATACTGACTCCACCCACCCTTTCCCAGCATATGACATTAACAAGCTATTACCTGTCTGATCTTCCTTTTCCATATCTGTAAAAGTAAAATAAAAAATCCTTGCAGGATTTTGCAATAATTAGCAATAATGTCACATATGGTACCTGACACAGAATAGTAACTGTATTATTTATGGTAAATCTATCACAAAGTTGGCACCTTACAGATGATTTCACTAACACAATGGATGATAATTTTCCCTGTGCATGTCATTTCTAAGCAATTTTGGAGAATCTTTTAGAGGAAAGGAAATCCACGATGCTGAATATTTTAGGCTAGAAGGGAAGGGAAGCTGGCCCTTTTTATCAGTTCCACCATCTCTTCATTATCTAGCTAGAAATGTAAAAGTGTTCTTTCTTCATGTGGACATATTTTCAGCACCCAGGCAATCACAAAGTTGAAACAATTCTCCTACTTACATATCTCTTAAATCCCTCACTTCTTACCCCACTAGCTTCCCTCTCACTAAGGAACTGGTCATCCCTTAGCTGAACACCCAACAGTGCCTCACTGACACTTAGTATCTGAGTCCTTCTAATCATCATTTATGTCTTGGAGATACATCAACAAGTTGCATTATATCATGTCCTTGTTAAAAATTATTCAAAGGTTCCCATGATCTGAAAGACACATTTTCATGCTTACTACATGAGATGCAGAGCCCTTATCATCTGGCTCCCTTTCCTACCACCCTCATCCCCAAATCTAGGCTACAGAAATATTGAATTATTTGCAGTTTCCAAAGCACAATTCACATTTGCGGCACCATCTTTGCATTTGTTGTTCATCGCTCTGATGTAATCATTTGACTTATTTACCAGAGGAATCGTATTCTTTTTCTCAAGTCTTAGATTAATGTTGCATCTTCTGTGATGTTCTGTGTGGCTCATATAAATCAACCTAATATCTTCCAACACTTTTTCCACTTTACCTTGTATGCTATACACATTATTATTAATGCCTTTTATAATTTTATATGTTCATGTCTATCTTTCTACTAAACTTTATAGTTCTCAGTGGTGGGAACTAATTATTGCCTTCACTGTGTTCCCAGGCTCTTGTATAGTTGTAGCTCAATAATTATTTGTTTAATAGATGAGTGTATGACAGTCCTGGTCTACCACTCATATGCTAATTGGATACACTAATGGGTAGCTCATTCCTAACCAACCTATTTCAATTGTTTTCAACTTGCAGGGATCAGAGGGGCAAAGTTTAATACACCACCTAGTTTTCTTATAAGCAGATACTACTCTGCTCTTACCTCATTAGTATGAAGTACTCACAGAGAGTTCAGGTGAAAGGGGGATCATGGTCACAGTTATTGAGTAAATCATATTATTGTTCAAGAAAAAACAACAGTATTATCTAATGTTTATCATTTAACATTATCTAATATATGTAATTTTAAATACTTAATATTATCTACTGCCCTGTAGAAACTTTGCATAGGTTAGCCCATTTAATCTATAGATGCTATAATTATCTTCATTGTATAGATAAGAAACTGAGACAGAGAGGTTACAGAGCTTACCCAAGGTTATACAGAAAGCAAGCAAAGGATCAGGGATTCATCCCAGAGTGTGTAGCTTTGGAGATCTGTGTTCTCAACCACCACATTATATCACTGTATAATTGACTGTAGTGTCACAAGATTTTGACTCAGCCTGTTTCTAGGCTGATCTGTGTACAATTGGTGAGTTCGCCAGGAGCTGTTTGCAAGAGAGAGTTTTTTAAGCTGAAAAAAAAAAAAAATAGGAGAAAATTTCTGTACAACTGCCTGGAGAGTTAGAAAAGACTGCAGAAGATAGCATCTTGCCTATCTTGGGTAACAGTTTCCCAGCAGGGGCAATGAACTTTTGCCTGAGGCTTATAGAAAGAGGAACTCTAAGGTGAAAATAAAAAGTTGTTTGCACAAGAGAATCTTAGAGGCACAAGGCAAAATGGCTCTCAAAATCCAGATGACAAATCAGAAGGAAGTTAACATTTATCTCACTTTTGCACAGAGCCTAGTAGGTATTCGGCTTATCAGTATTTTAGGGATGTGGTTCTAAAACTTAGAGGTACATTGGAAACACTTAGGAAGTTGTTAACATTCAGATTCAGTAGGTCTAGGGTGGACCTGATATTCTGCATTTCTAAAAAGCTCTCCAAATGTTAATGTGTCTGAACCCTGAACCATAGATTACACTGTGAGAGTAAGAGGGATCCAGAGAAATTTAAGTGATGTGGACTGTGGCCATCAACAAGGGAGTTAGAAACAACAAACAAATAAAAACCCAATAACATAGGAGGAATTGCAAATCAACTGGGAACCCAAAATTATCTAGTTGAGGCTTTGAGGTAATCTGTATTTCCCCTGTTATTCAGAAGCAGTGCAAAGTCTTTCTTAAAACATAAGCAAAATTCTGAAGGTGTATATTTTCACGGCAATTTTGGACTATCAACACCAGTGACTGCTGCTCCACCCATTCTCACTTGAATTCTTCCTCTCATGGATAACTGTTTTCTGCGTTAGCACACTCATCCAGAAGGAAAACCAAGTCAGTTTTCCACATTTTCCCCCAAAACTATTTACCAAAATCCATTGCATCTAGAGTCTTTAATGCAGAGCAAATTTTAGTGATGCATTAAGTGGTGAAGCATTTCTATACATCAGAAACACAAACATCTACAACTCTTCTTGAGTTCCTTAGCTTCCCCACCACTGATCATTTCTCTGGCCACCGTACCCCACAGAACTCAACTTCACCTGTCTTACTGCATTGCTACCTCACTTCTCATATCCCATTTCTCCCTGTTTGCACCAAATACAAAATTCCTTAATGATGTTTCATGAATAACAATATGGCTTTTACTTTGTGTTCTACAGACGAAGGCATCAAAGGCCCAGATTTCCCCTCCTAAGACAGCATATAAAAATACCCTCTCCCAAAATAAAAATAATTAATAAATGTTTAAAAAATTATTTCTTATAGAATCCCTGGTGGCAGCAGTTAAAATGTTCTACCTAACCATCTATAAATGTGTATTGTCTATTGATTATCAAGTATATGCACAGTGCAATGTTATGTATGTCATTACAGCTTGCAAAAAATAATTCTACACTTCATCACTAATTATTTACATTGAAGTTATGTCTCATTAAGTCTTTAAAATCCCAGTTTGAATAGTTTGTATGTGTGTGTTTTAATTTATTCATCTTAGCCAACATGTCAAATTAAAATATATATTTTTAACATATATATTTATATATATTTAATTTTATGTGGATAAACAAATGTGACTAAATACCAAATTGTTTTCATGTAAGGACAGTTTGGTGTCATTGTTGTTTCTTTTCTTCTTTGCTTGGTAACTCCTTACTTCTGTTCTCTTTTCACTCTATAGTTGAGCCCCTATTCCCAATCTAATTGTTAAGAAAAAACTGAATGTCTTCTTTTATTGTTCTCCGGACTAATGGAAAGCTAAATAGAACCATATATCTATCTCACACACACACACACACACATGCATTTGCACATACACATATACAGAATAAACTAGACTGATGATACACTGTGGCTTGCTTTTCTCATTCAATAATACATAAGGAAAATAACTATGTAATCTCATGGAGCTATAATTAATTCATTTTAAAGTCTATTTTTGACTTATTAAAATTTATAAATAAATGGAAAAAAGTCTATCAAATGTTCTTTCTCTCAAAACAGTGAGTTCATCCCCAAGTAATCAGCAAAAGCAATCAATAAATCATTAAAATCATAACTTTTATAAACCTAAAACTATTTTATAAAAGTAAACATTTAAATCCCTAAAATGACTGCAGATTTGTGTCTTAAGAGATCTCACCATACTTTTCGGTGTAGCGACCAAAAGTTAAAATTGTTCATTGTTTTGTATTCTTTCATGAGTTTGTTCAGTTAGCTGTAGCCACAAGAGCAGACAGAGGAGAGGCTCAGGAAAACAAAACTTTTTAATATTCACAGGTCCTAGAGGCACAAAATGCCACCTGAGTTCACATGGGAAAGACACTGTGGTGGTCAGGAGGCAGAAGATAGGAGCGGGGAAGAGTTAGGCCACTGCCTTTATTGAGGTTCCCAAAGGAAAGGTAAGGCAGATGGATTGAACCTTTGATGATTGTCTAGTTTGCATAATTACAAAAGGAGTTGGGCTACCAGGATAATCTCTAGTTCCCTGGCACCAGGTCCTCGGATGATTAAGGCAGAGGCATATTGCCTTCTGGGTTTATGAACCAGACGGAGGAGATAAAGCTCCTGATTGGTTGGTTTCCACATCAAAGACATGAGCCCTTTATTATCTTTAAGAATTAACTAGCCCAAAGAGGAGCAGTCACGACCCAGCTAGAAAAGTTTTTTAAGATGTCAAAACATCATAACGTAAGGAAAATATTAAAGTATTTTAATACATTGGTTATTATTTAGTTTACTTGTAGGAGGTAATTATGATTTATCTTGCACAGTTGCATTGATTTAGAGGTCAAATTACTTGCAACTATATTGTGAGGACTGACATTTGGAAGACTCATTTTGCTTTTCTATTTTTGATTAATTGACATAATGAGGTGAGGCAATAATTTTTTCTCTTGCTAAACAAAGATGGTAAATATTCTTTCTGCAATTACAACTTTACTACATCATCACAGACCAGAGGCACTGTCAGGCAATGCATAGGGTGTAATGGAGAGATTCCTCTCCACTCTATCTATTATTAATAGCTCAGTAGGCAAAACATAAATTAACTTCTGTGACCTAAATGGAAAAGGATTACAGATTACATTAAACTGCTAGAACAATACAGAAGGCCATGCTAAAATACCAGGCATTAGAATGATGCCAGGAAAAAACAAAGAAGATATAGAAAAAAATAAAACACATCATAATTGTCAGAGTCAAATCACAATTAACACATGGGTTTGTACAAGATTGTTTAAAATATGGTCTTCTTATGAGTAGAGAATAAATATTTCTGCTCCCTCTCTCATAGCAGTAACATATTATTAAAAGGGCAATACAGATATTCACACAGTAACAAAAGACCATTAGGTTTCTATATCCCCATGCATATCTCTTAAAACTCCTGATATCAAACTGCTGGATTTTTGCACAGGGCACGTCAGAATGTGTCATGTGTGGGGATACTGGAGAGTAAACTGCGTTGCTGCAGATGTTTTTATCTGGAATCATTTGTTCCAGATCACAGCTTGGCCTTTGGTCTTTCCCCTCAAAGGAGGAAAAAATGCTAACAGTGTTATCTTTGCCTCTGAGAACAGATATGTCATTCATTTTATTCATTTGTTATTTATCCCTTGAGTTTCTTGCCAATATATGTAGTGCTAAGACCCTAATCGTGGTAACATCTTATCCTTTAAAAACAACTAGACTCAAAACAATTATAGGCTTGAGATAATAAGAGAAACAAGAGAAGGAGAAATGTAGAAGAATACATGCGGTGGAAGTGAGGTGAGGGTAATTGAAATGTAAGAAATGGAGTGACATAAAATGCAAGAAATGGAAAGATTGAAAAAATAATAAAACCATTAAAACCCCTAAAAATGCATGGTCTACTCTTGAGCAAATATTGTCCAGAACTTTGTGGCTATTGATTTGTCTTCTTGACTCAATAAAACTGAGCTATCACTTGAAATCTACTCTGACTCAAAACTCTTGTTCCATAAATCTTAAGATCTATAGGTTTATTACACAATAAGATTAGGATGTATCTTAATCGTTTTCTTTGCTCACACATTACACAGACACACGTACACACAGAAGAAAAGAAAAGGATAATTTTTAATAAAATTATGTTACCATTTTAAAATACATATTTGTGTGATAATTGTTAATTTAGATAATTTCATAGAAAAAAATACGTCTAATAAAAGACAAATTTGCAAAACAAAAGAATGTGAGGCTAGTAATGCTGTTTAATCACACAAAATTTACATGTCATCTTTGTCATTTATCACAAGCAATATAGTAAAATGCTCTAACAGTTTTTCTCTTTTATTCTCAGTTTTGCTTATGCAACTTAACATGCTTTTTCTAAGGCTGTATTTTCATTTCTGACTGAGTGTGCATTTATTTCCTTTTATTGAAATTGTGGTACACCATATGACTTATCCTCATTTTGTTGGTTAATTGAGAGAAACTTTTCATTCACACAATACACTGCATTGTGTTCATTGCTAAAAATAAATGCTTTTTTTTCCAGGGTATAGTCTCAAACATGAAATCGCAAAACCTACATGTATACTTGATTTTATCTTATTATTAATTCATTATTCTTGTTTAATAATAATTTACTTGATTCTTAGCATTCTTTTAATTTGCATTTCTTCCAATACTAGTAAGATTGTGTAAGTTCAATGTGATGAACACATATGCTATACATATACATTATGTATACGTATACATGTGATGCTATTACCTGTATGCTTCATGTAAAATCATTTGCTCACTTTGACGTCAATCTAATATTAAATCTATAATAATCCAGACAGTCTGATAGTGGCATAAGAATATACGTGTAGATCAACAGAATAGATTTAATGATCTAAAATAAACTTTTATGTTTGTGGTACATTGATTTTTCACAAATGTGCCAGGGCAATTCAATGGGAGGAAAATTGACTTATCAACAAATGGTACTGGGGCAATGAAACATTGATATTCAGAGCTTTCTCTTTGACTCACACAATATACAAAAAAATAGCTTAACTGAATGATAGCTCTCAATGTAAGAGCTAAACCTGTTAAATTTCTATAAGAAAATATACAAGAAAATTTTCATGATTTTAAGTTCTGAATTTCTAAGATATGACACTAAAACTGTGATCCATAGAAGAAATCAATGATAAGTTTCACTTTATCAAAATTAAAAAATTTTGTTTCAAAAGACACCATTAAGAAAATGAAAAGCAAGAGTCACATACTAAGGGAAAATATTGCCATTCAGATATGAAAATAATATGTCTTAAACATATATTTAAAAATATCCTTAGCCCATTAAAAATGAGAAAAGGTAGTTCTGGTTCAAGATGGCTGACTAGATGTAGCTAGTGGGCACCTCTTCCATGGAGAGAAACAGAAATAACAAGTAAATATTCACACTTCAGACAGATTATCTAAGAAAGAACAAAGGATTTCATCAGAAAAGTGACAGGAATTATGGAAAGAAGATGAGAGTGAAGCCAGGAAGCCTGTTGGGCTGTTATCAACATGGAGCTGGGAGAGGCTCCCTCACTTGTGGAAGGGATGAGTAGGGAACTACTGAGGCTCCACACTTTCTCTGAAGTCTTTTACAGTCCTAACTATGGGAGAGCCTCTCAACCACTCAACCTGAGGCCTCCAGAGTAACACAGAGAGTTGCCTACAAATTGCACAAAGACATTGCTCAAAATCACATAGAATCATACAGGCATTTGAGTCCTGAGCAGCTGATGCCCAGTGCCACTCTGAAAGCCCAGACCCTAGAGACCTAGGCTTTGCTCTGGGACTGCCAACTCCACCTGTACCATAGCTTCCACCAGGTAAGGGATGGATCGTGGAGACTGGGCAGCTGTGTTTGCCCCAGCAATGGATACAGCCACAGCTGCTACAAGATTGAGGAGAGTGTGAACCCCATGGTTGCCTGCCTCCACTGGCTCCCTCTGTGTGGGCCTGCCATATTCAGTGGTGGGCCCTCAGTGCAGTCACCCTGCCCCCTCCTGAGCATTTCAACTGCAGCTCAGCATGATTCTGAGAGCCCAAAGGCTAGAAGCTTGTGTTCTGCCCTGGGGTTGGCACTGCTGCCTCAGCAGCTGCCACGGCAGCCAGGCCATGGAGGGAGTATGGAGACTGGGAACCTTCATGTGCCCCAACAATGAATACCATTGCTGCCACTGCAGGATGGAAGCATGAGTGGGCCACATGCCTGACAGGTGTTAGCCTCCACTGCTCCTGCTGAGAGGGGCCTGCCTTCCCTCCCAACATCTCCATGGCATAGCTACTCTGCTCTTGCCTGAACTTTTCAGCAGCAGCCTGATACCATTCTGACAGCCCAGTCCCCAGTGGCCTGCATTCCACGATGGGGCTATCACTGCCACTGGTAGCAGGCCAGGGAGAGTACATGGAGACTGAGGGCCTTCAGGCATACCAGGGACAGTTGTTGTTGCTTCTGCTGCTTCAGGACAAAAGCATGCGCAGTCTGTGCATCGCTCTGCTACCTGCCTCCACTGCTCCCTCTGAGAGGGGCCTGCCTACCCTGTTGGCAGGCCCACAGTGCAGCCACCCTGCCACTGCCTGAGTGTTCTGCCTGCATGCACTAGAAACCTGACCACCTTTCCCTATCACTACCAGCATGTGAACTTGGAGACCTAAGGGCAAATCTCCTGGTCAAGTCCCAGCCCAGTTCTTCCAAGACCTATGCATGTAGAGGGCTGTCTAGGGGCTTGAGGACTACAGATTTGCCGAGCCTTGTCCACCATGTATAGCACCTGATCATTCCTCCTAGGGTCTGAGGTCAAGCTGACCCAACCAGCTGAAACCACCATAGCTGACACCTACCAGCATGCACTAAAAGGCATAGCCCTTTCCCCTCTCTACACAAAACAGCATCACAGCATTGTTCCTGTATCAGGGGACAGGTGAGCCCCAAAGCTGTCTGTATTTGCTGAGGGAAGATGTTTCACCTTAAGGTCAATTCCATGGAGAACTGTGGGACAGGTGTTTTCCATGGCTCTTGTCTACATTGTGACCTTGAAATAGAGGACAGTGACTGAACTGAGAGTCACAAGCCCTGGGACAGGAGTGTGATAGAGAACTGGATCATGTTCCTGCCTGCCAAGGATATGAAGCTGGTGCTGTCCCCTTCCCTACTGTGGAGACCTCAGTATACAGAATACAGTGAGCACTGCTTACATGCCTAGTACATTACTACTATAACCATCGCATAAGAAACCCCCAGTACAAAGTCTGTCTATAACCAAGGAACTCATACAGAGCCTTAATCCCATGAACGCACATAGAATTAAATTCAAACACAACAAACATTGCAGTCACATCCTCAAGGCAGGAAAAAAAAGATTCCATCTAAATAATCTAAATGAAAGTAAATTCAAAAATAAAAGTAACAGTTTCTTCAGAGGAGAAGGAATCAGCATAAGAACTCTGGCAGTATGATTAAATAGAGTATTAGAAAATCCTCAAAGAATAAAACCAACTCTTTAGAAATGAAAATTCTGAAGTAATATGTAAAGAATTCAAAATATGGGTTTTAAAGAAGCCCAATGAGATTGAAATGAAAATTGAAACCTCACACAAAGAAATCAGAAAATCAATTCAGGATTGAAAGAGAAGATAATTACTTTTTAAAAAGAAAACTTTTGGACATAAAAAAATATTGCAGGATTGTAAAATACAATTGAAATCTTTAATGATAGGTTAGACCAAGCAGAAGAAAACATTGGCAGAACTGGAAGACAGATTTTTTTGAATTAGCGCAGTCAGACAAAAATAAAGAAAAAGGATTTTTTTTAAATAAATAAAACTTTTGAGAAATATGGGATTATATGATGTGCTCAAACCTACAAATTGTAGCTACTCTGGAGGGAGAAGAATAAAAAGTAAAAAGCATGGAAAGCCTATTTGAGAGAATAATTCAGGATAAGTTCTCTGGTCTTGTTAGAAATCTGGAAATCCAAATACAAGAAGCTCAGAAAACTCCTGGGAGATACAGAGCGAAAAAAGCTTCACCAAAGCATATAGTCATCAGGCTCTCCAAAGTTAACATGAAGAAAACATTTCTGAAAGTGGCAAGAGAAAGACATCTAATCATCTAAAAAAAAAAAAAAAAAAAAAAAAAAAAGTCACATCAGACTAACAGTGGACCTCTCAGCAGAAATTGTAAAAGCCAGAAGATATTGAGATCCTATCTTCCGTCTTCTTAAAGAAAAAAAAAATGCAATCCAAGAATTTTGCATCCTGCTAAATAAAGTTTCATAAACAAAGGAAAAATAATGTCTTTCCCAGATAAGCAAACACTGCAGGAATTGTTCACCATTGGACTGGCCCTAAAAAAGTGCTCAAAAGAGTTCCAAATATGGAAATGGAAAACAATACTCATCATCATAAAAACACATGGAAGTATACAACTTTCAGGACTTATAAAGCAATTACACAATTGAGATAGCAAAGCAACTAGGTAATAATTAACAATATGACTGGAACAAAATCTCTTATATCATTTATTAACATTGAATGTAAATGGACTAAATGCTCCACTGAAAATATGTAGGCTGTTGGAATGAGATAAAAAATCATGATCCAATCATATGCTGCATGGAAGAAACCCAACTAACTGGTGAAGACATTTATATACTGAAAGGAAAAGGAGTGCAAAAAGATATGCCATGAAAATTGGAAACAAAAATGATCAGGAGTCGATACATTTACATCAAAGAAAACAGACTTTATAGCAAATACAGTTAAAAAATGAAGAATGTCATTATATAAGGATAAAGGAATCAATTCAACAAGAAAGTATAATAATTATAAATACATATGCACTCTATAGTGGAGCACCCAAATTTATACAACAATAGTACTTGATATGGTTTGAATGTGTTACCACCCAAATCTCATCTTGAATTGTAGTTACCATAATCCCCACGTGTCATGGGTGACTAGTTACCTCCATGCTGCTGTTCTTGTGATACTGAGAGACTTTTCACGAGATCTGCTGGTTTAATACAGGGCTTTTCCCCCTTTTGCTAGGCACTTCTCCTTCCTGCTACCATGTGAATAAGGACATGCTTGTTTCCCTTCCCATCATGGTTGTAAGATTCCCACAGCCTCCCCAGCCATGCCGAAAAGTGAGTCAATTTTATTTATAAATTACCCAGTCTCAGGTATATCCTTATAGTAGCATGAGAATGGACTAATAGAGTAAATTGGTACCAGGAGTGGGTGCTGGTATAAGGATACCCAAAAATGTTGAAGTGACTTTGGAACTGGGTAACAGGCAGAGACTGGAACAGTTTGTAGGGCTCAGAAGAAGACAGAAAATGTGGGAAAGTTTGAAACTTCCTGGAGACTTGTTGAATGGCTTTCACCAAAATGTTGATAGTGATAAAGACAATGAACTCTAGGCTGAGGTGGTCTCAGATGAAGATGAGAAACTTAATGGGAACTGAAGTAATGGTCACTCTTGCTGGGCAAAGATTCTGAAAGCATTTTGCCTCTGCCCTAGAGATCTGTGAAATTTTACTTGAGAGAGATGATTTAGCATATCTGGTGGAAGATTTGTAAGCAAAAAAGTGTTCAACAGGAAGCACAGCATTAAGACTTGGAAAATTTGCATCCGGATGATGTGATAGAAAAGAAAACCCCATTTTGTGGGTAGAAATTAAAGTCTGCTGCATAAATTTGCATAAGTAATGAGTAGCCAAATGTTAATCACCAAAACAATGGAAAAAATGTATCCATGGCATGTTAGAGACCTTCATGGCAGCCCCTCCCATCACAGGCCTGGAGGCCTAGGAGAAAAAAAAAAATGGCTTCATGGGCTGGGCCCAGGGCTCCCCTGCTCTATGCAGCCTAAGGACATGGTGCCCTGCATCCCAGCTGCTTCAGCTCCAGCCATGGCTAAAAGGAGGCAACTTATAGCTCAGGCCATTGCTTCAGAAGATGCAATCCCCAAGGCTTGGTGGTTTATACATGGTTTTGGACCTAGGGGTACAGAGAAGTCAAGAACTGAGGTTTGGGAACCTCTGCCCAGATTACATAGGATGGATGGAAACACCTGGATGTCCATTTTGCTGCATGTGCAGAGCCATTATAGAGAACCTCTGCTAGGGAAGTAAGGAAGGGAAATGTGGGGTTGAGCCCCCACACAGAGTCCCTACTGGGGCATTGCCTGATCCAGTTGTGAGAAGACGGCCAGCATCATCCAGAACCCAGAATGGTAGATCCACCGATGGCTTGCACTGTGCACCTGGAAAAGTGGCAGACAGTCAACACCAGTCCATGAAAGCAGTCAGGAAGGGTGCTATACCCTGCAAACCCATAGAGACAGAGTTGCCCAAGGCCATGGGAGCCTACCTCTTGTATCAGCATGCCCTGGGTGTGAGACATGGAATCAAAGGAGATCATTTTGGAACTTTAAAGTTTAATGACTGCCCTATGGGATTTTGGCCTTACATGGGGCCTGTAGCCCTTTTGTTTTGGCCAATTTCTCCCACTTGGAATGAATGTATTTGCCCAGTGGTTGTACCTCCATTGTATCTAGGAAGTCACCAACTTACTGTTGATTTTACAGGCTTATAGGTGGAATGAACTTGCCTTGTCTCAGATGAGACTTTGGACTGTGGACTATTGAGTTAATGCTGGAATGAGTTAAGACTTTGGAGGACTGTTGGAAGGACATGATTGTTGCGTTAGTTCTCACTCTGCTAATAAAGACATACACAAGACTGGGTAATTGATAAAGGAAAGAGGTTTAATGAACTCATATTTCACATGGCAGTGAAGGCTTCACAATCATGGTGGAAGACAAAAAGCAAAGCGACATCTTACATGGTGGCAGGCAAGAGAGAAGGGAGAGCCAAGTGAAAGGGGAAACCCCTTATAAAATCATCAGATCTCATGAGACTTATTCACTACCACAAGAACAGTAGGGGGAAACCACACCCATGATTCAATTATCTCCCACTTGGTCCCACAACACATAGGAATTATGGGAACTACTATTCAAGATGAAATTTGGGTGGGGACACAGCCAAATCATGTCAATTGTGTTTTGAAATGTGAGTACTTGAGATTTGGGAGGGACCAGAGGTAGAATAGCATGGTTTGTCTCTGCCTCCACCCAAATCTCTTCTTGAGTCGTAGATTCCATAATCCCCACATACTATAGAAGGGAACTGAATAATAATGAGTTTTCCTCATGCTATTCTTACGATAGTAAGTTCTCACAAGATCTGATGGCTTTATAAGGAGCTTCCACCTTTGCTTGGCCCTCATTCTTCTCCTTCCTATCACCTTGTGAAGTAGAATGTGTTTGCTTCCCCTTCTGCCATGACTGTAATTTCCTCACAGCCATGCTGAACTATGAGCCAATTAAACCTCTTTCCTTTATAAATTACCCAGTCTTGGGTATGTCCCTATAGCAGCATGGGAATGAACTAATACAGTACTAGACCTAAGAAATGAGATAGATAGCAATAAAATTATAATGGGGAAGGGGCTTCAGCACCCCACTGACAACATGGGACAGATCATCAAGGCAGAATTTTAGCAAAGAATGTCTAGACTTAAATTGAACTGAAGACCAAATGAATGTAACATACATTTACAAAACATTCTATGCAACAACTGCAGAATATACACTCTTCTTTTCTGTGCATGGAGCATTCTCAAAAATAGATAATATACTAGGCCACAAAGCAAGTCTCAATAAATTTTTTAAAATCAAATTGTATTAATTTTTTTTTTTTTTTTTTTTTTGAGACGGAGTCCTCACCTCCGCCCAGGGCTGGAGTGCAGTGGCCAGATCCAGCTCACTGCCAGCTCCGCCTCCCGGGTTTACGCCATTCCCTCTGCCTCAGCTCCCGAGTACTGGGTTACAGGCCCCCACTCGCCCGGCTAGTTTTTTTGTATTTTTTTTGTAGAGACGGGGGGTTTCCACCGTGTTCCAGAATGGTCTCGATCTCCTGACCTCTGTGATCCGCCCGTCTGGCCTCCCAAAGTGCTGGATTACAGGCTTGAGCCACCGCGCCCAGCCTAAATATTTTTAAAACCACGGCAAAATGATGGTAGAAATCAATACCTAAAGGAGCTCATGGAAATTAAACAACTCATTCCTAAATATTTGTTGGGTAAAAACGAAATAAAGGTGGAAATTATAACAATTTTTAAACAAATGGAAATAGAGACAAATCATACAAAAACCTCTTGCGCCGGGCACGGTGGCTCACGCCTGTAATCCCAGCACTTTGGGAGGCCGAGGCGGGTGGATCATGAGGTCAGGAGATCGCGACCATGCTGGCTAACACAGTGAAACCCCGTCTCTACTAAAAATAAAAAAAATTAGTCGGCTATGGTGGCAGGCGTCTGTAGTCCCAGCTACTTGGGAGGCTGAGGCAGGAGAATGGCGTGAGCCCGGGAGGCGGAGCTTGCAGTGAGCCGAGATTGCGCCACTGCACTCCAGCCTGGGCGACAGAGCGAGACTCTGTCTCCAAAAAAAAAAAAAAAAAAAAAAAAAGAAAGAAGAAAGAAAACCTCTTGGATACAGCAAAAGCAAGGTGAAGAAGAAAGTTCATAATGTTAAATGCCTGCATCAAAAAGATAGAATGAGCTCAAATTAACAACCTAACATTGCACCTCAAGGAACTAGAAAAAACCAACAAACCACACTCAAAGATAACAGAAGAAAGGAAATAACAAAGATCAGAGCAGAACTAAATTAAATAGAGATCAAAATAATATAAAGCATTAATAAAAGAAAAAGTTAGTTATTTGAAAAGATAATAAAGTTGATAGACTGGTAACTAGATTAACCAAGAAAAAAAGAAGACTCAAATTAGCACAATCAGAAGTGATAAAGGTCACAGTACACCTGATATCACAAAAATATGAAGATCATCGGAGACTGTCATAAGCATCTCTATGTGCACACACAAGAAAACCTAGAGGGAATAGATGCATTCCTGAAAATGTACAATCTCCTAAGATTAAACCAGGATAAAATAGAAATTCTGAACAGACTAATAATGAGTAGTGAAATTGAATCAGTAATTAAAAAAATATTCTAAGATGAAGAAGCCCACCACAAGATGAATTTATAGCTGAATTCCACCAGACATACAAGGAAGAACTGATACAAATCCTATTGAAACTCTTCCAAAATATCAAGGAAGAGGGAATCCTTTTTAACTCATTCTGTGAAGCCAGCATAAGCCTAATACCAAAATCAGGCAAGGACACCACACACACAAAAAAAGAATGCTAGAAGCCAAGAACCCTAATGGATATAGATACAAAAATCCTCAGCAAAATACTAACAAACCAAATCCAACAGTATGTCAAAAAATAATACACAATGATCAAGTGGATTTTATTCCAGGAATTCAAGTATAGCTCAACATATGCAATCAGTAATGTGCAAATCACATATGCACATTAACAGAATTAAGAACCTGAACCAGATGATAGTCTCAATAGAACAGAAAATGCATTCAATAAAATCAAGTATATCTTTATGATAAAAACCCTGAACAAACTAGGCATGGAAGAAACATGCCTCAAAATAATAAAAGGCATATATGACAAACCCACACCCAACATCATGTGAAACTAAAATAAGTTGAAAGCATTCCCCCTAATGACTTGAGCTAGACAAGGATGTCCACCATCACCTCTCCTATTCGACATAGTACTAGAGGCTTTAGCCATGGCAACCAGGCAAAAGAAAGAGTAAAATGCATTCAAATTGGAAAACAGAAAGTCAAATTACGTCTGTTCACAGATGATATGATCTTATATCTAGAAACCCCTAAAGCCTCCTCCAAAGACTCCTGGATTTCATAAACGTCTTTAGTAATGTTTCAGGATATAAAATCAATGCACAAAAATCAGTAGCATTTCTATACACTAACAATGATCAAGCTGAGAACCAAATCAAGAACTCATTGCCATTTACAAAAAAAGGACAATATGCAGAAACATATTTAATCAAGGAGATGAAAGATGTCTAGGAGTAAAACTACTGAACACTGAAAAAAAAAATGGATGACACAACATACAGAAAACCATCCCTTGTTCACAGATTGGAAGAATCAACACTTTAAAAATGGCCATACTGCCCAAAGTAAGCTACAATGTCAACACAATTCCTATCAAATTTCCAATGTCATTTTTCACAGAATTAGAAAAAAAATTCTAAAACTCATATGAAGCCAAACAAAACAAAACAAAACAAACAAACAAAAAAAAAAACACATGCAAATAGTCAAGGAAATCTCACAGAAAAAAAAATAATAAAGCTGGAGGCATCTCATTATCTGACTTCAAATTATACTTCAAGGCTATAGTAACCAAAACAATATGGTACTCATATAGAAATAGACACATAGATCAATGAAATAGAATAGAGAACCCAGAAATAAAGTCACTGATCTTTGACAAAGTTAACAAACAGTATACCAGGACACCCTATTGAATAAGTGGTGCTGGGAATATTGGAAATTAATATGCACAAGAATGAAACTGCACCCCTATCTCTCATCATATACAAAAATTAACTCAAGATGGATTAAGGACATGAATATAATAAGAGACCTGAAACTGTAAGAATCTTAAAAGAAAACCTAGGAAAAACTTATCGGGACATGAGCCTAGGGAAATAATTTATGACTAAGCATGCAAAAGGACATACAGCAAAAACAAAAATAGACAAATGGGCCTTAACTAGACCAAAAAGCTGGTGCATGGCAAAAGAAATAACAGAATAAATAGACAACTTACAAAATGGGAGAAAATATTTGCAAACAATTTATCCAACAAAGGGCTAGTATTCAGCATCTAAAAGGAACTCAAACAACTCAACAATAAAAAACAAACAAACCCACTGAAAAGTGGACAAAGGACACGGACAGACATTTTTTTCAAAAGAAGACATACAAGTGACCAAGTGAAAAGTTATTCAACTTTGCTAATCATCAGAGAAATGCCAGTGAAAACCAAAATGAGATAGGATTTTTTTACCAGTCAGAATGACCATTATTTAAACATGAATAAACAACAGATGTTGGCAAGGATGTGGAGAAAAGGGAACACTTAGACACTGTTAGTAGAAATGTAAATTAGTACAATCTCTATGGTAAACAGTACGAATATCTCCTAAAGAACTAAAAATAGAACTACCATTTAATCCAGCAGTCCTACTTCTGGGTATCTACCAAAAGAAAATAAATCATTATAGCAAAGAGACACCTGCACTCACATGTTTATTGCAGCACTATTGAAAATAACAGAGTCATGGAATCATCCTAAGTGTCCATCAATAGATGATTGGATTAAACATGTAGCCTATAGGGTTTCTTGCAGCAACATGGTGATACTAGAGGTCATTACCTAAGTGACATGATTCAAAAACAGAAAGCTAAAAACCACATGTTCTCACTTTTAAGCGGGAACTAAACAATGAGTACACGTAGACAGTGGAGACTTCAAAGTACAGGAGGGTGGATGGGGTGTGAGGGATGAAATGGTACCTATTGAGATCAATGTACACCATTCAGCTGGTGGGTACACTAAAAGCTGAGACTGCCACTATGTAATATATCCATGTAAGAAAACTGCACTTGTACCCCCCTTAATCTATAAAAATAAAATTAAAATAAATAAATAAAATTTTAATGTGAAAAGATACTAGAATTGACATTTCTTCAAATAAAACATATGATTGGTCACTAAATATATGAAAAGATGTTCCAAATCATTATTTACAGGGGAAATGCACATTAAACTACAATAAGATACCATTTTACACCTTCTACAATGGCAATAATCAAACAAACAATAATAAAAATGATGAGGATGTGGAGCAATCGGAACCCTCACACCTTTCTGGTGTGAATGTCAAATGGTGAAACCAGTTTGAAAAGCTGTTTGATAATTCTCAAAATTTTAAGCATAAATTTACATTGAAACCAGTCAATCCACTTCTAATACTTTGTCCAAAAGAAGGGAAAACACAGGACCACAAAATGATTTGTGTGAGAACGTTTAAAAATGCATTAGTCACAGTAGCCAAAAATTGGATACAACCAAAATGCCCATCAACAGATTAATGAATAGACACAATGTGATATATCTGTAAGAATATACATTCATTAATATACTATTAATCAATAAAAAGGAAGAAACTACTGATGCATCATGCTACACTGTGGATCATCTTTAAAACATTTTACTAAGTGAAAGAAACCAGATATGGAATATCATGTATTTTATGTTTACACCAATATAAAATGTCCAAAAGGGCAAATCTATAGAGACAAAAGATTTCTAGTGGACTGCAGCTGGGGCAGGAAAAGTAGTGACTATGAAAGGACATCAATAATCTTCTGGGGGTAATGGAAATGTTCTAAAATTGGATTAGCTGATTGTTGCAGCACTTTGTATATTTGTTAAAAGTCATTGAACTGAACATTTTAATTGGGTAAATACTATGTTTATAAATTATACCTCAACAAGACTTTTAAAAAATACATTTTATGTGTAACACAGAAACACAAAATGTGTTGTGTGATGTCATGACCTTGGGATTGTTTCATAATTATGATTATGCATGACTTAAATAAATTATGCATGACTTATCTGTACTTTCAAGGTTTATACATGAATATTACTTTACTCTCCAACAAATCCATAAATACGAATCCTTTGTTTTCTATCTACATTTACTGTTTTTTGCTTAAGACTTTGTTTCCATTCAAAAAAGTCTATTTTGGTTGCCTGCTAAGTTGGATGAGGAGGTGAGAAGAGAGGTTGAGAATCGCAAGATAGTCACTAGTTATTTCACTGAGGACTGTGTTTCTCCAGGAAGGAATTTAAATGAATATATTAATTTGTCTATAAAGAATTTTAATTGGCAGAGTTACTCTACTATTGGACATTAGTTTTATTTGTCCTTTAATGCTTTATGTATCTGTTAATATATCATTACAGTAATTATTTAAAATGACAGAGAAAGGGAAATTATGATTCCTGGAAATTATTTCAAAAGGTCCGCTTATATATCTGGAAAATACCACATAAAATATATTCATGTTTTGTAAGGCATTTGACAGAGCTTCTTATAATACCCTTTGGTTCATTTACAGAGATGTATCCTCTCAATAGATTTATTATTATATATTTGGTGACACAGATTTTGCCTAGAAAATCAGACAAAGTTCTAATGAAATGTGCTAGGAAAAAGGAAGCAGATAGAAAGATCGATTTAGATCTATGCATATACTAAATAGTGTTATCGGAAGTACAGATGATTCTCCATTGTTGGCAGTATTAGCTATAGTTCCCTTTTTTCTGCTTTTTTTGTGGGAAGGCAGGGTCTGGTTATCTTACTTATCCTGTAGGTATCCTATAACATTCACATGTTAGTTATCTGTAAACTCCTTGGCGATAGAAATAATATTTACTAATTTCCTAAACACAAAGATCTAAAATATTTGAACCTTGGTGAAGTTGTTTCTTGTGATGAGAGGTTTTACCCTCAAGTGCGTACTCTGGCAATAGTGTAAACACATCCCTTAGCTCATTTAGCCACTAGTAAAGTCTTCCCTTTAGGAGGCTGAGAAAGAATTTGAGCTCTTGCACATGGTGCTCTTAGGCACAGATATTTGGACATTATATCAGATTTTTAAAAGAATTATTTTAGGTTTGTCAAATATTAACACACACACATGCACGCACACACACGTAAATATAGTGTTTTTAGAAATACCAAGAGATCTACCCATGTGTTTCCTTTATTGTCATTACTTTAAGTGAAGACCTTGTAGTTGCCAAATTCTATCAGTACAAATGAAATGTGTTAAGTAAAGTACATATTTATTTGGTATTTTGGCAACCAGTCTCTTTATTACTAGGTAGTACATTTATTCAACAGGGGTCATAGTTTCAAAGTTATCAAAATAAACAACCAAGTTACAGAGAGACATTAGCTTAAAGCATGAATTCAAAGTGACATTCATTTTATTGTGTCTGCAACTGAAATATGCTCATAAACACAGTCTGTTTCTAAGTTGCAACAAAGATTGTGAAGATTTTATCTTGAGCCAAGATAAGGGACAGTTAAAACTAAACACAAGACTTTTTCCTGCTGCCACCCCCAATCACAAAGGCATCAATTTCTGAGGAAAGCAGGGTAAGTTTATTTTATTAAGTTGAAATATCGTTATTAGCCCTAAAACAATTAAAATGTGGACTATGAGGGATAATTTTTAAAAAATAAACAGAGAACAGCAAATACTTTTCCCAATATATAATCTTGTTCTAACTTTTGAATTGGTTCAAAAAGATGTACTATATTTCTGGTATAAGAAGTATGATATTAAAACTGACCATGTCTCAAACCACATAGATTTCAAACATATAATTAATTAAATCATATGTGTGTGTGTGCATGCATATATTCAAACATATATATACACACACATATCTCACTAATGTTGGAAGTGTTAGTCTTATTCATCTATTCCTTATTATATCCTCCAATCTTTCAACCATATACATCTGCTTTAGACAACTGAAAAAAATACATTTGTCCTATTTACTTACATAACTGAGATACCTGTGTCATGTTTCATCTAAAATGTATTGCACAATTTGTTATTATTCTCATTCTCTATTGCATGAACTTTCCACACTTGATAGCCCAGTTACATTAGAAGACTTTCTGTTTCCTTTTCACATATCTTGCCCTTTACCTTGCCCATATGTCTTCTTACACTATTCATGTAACCAAGAGTGATTTTATCCCTACATACCACTGTGTAAATCTCACTCAACATTTTGATCAATTTTGTTGATGCTCTCTATTCAAACATCACCAGGGATATATCTGTAGTTGAAGAAGTTTGGTTTATTATTCATTGCAGAAAGGGAGAATGTAAATCATGGAAAATGGTGAGATAGCTCAGAGAGTATTGAAAGAACTGATATCAAGATTTAGCTTTGTGTTAGCTAATCTGAGAGAGGGTTCAAAGAACAAAGGTTTTTCAATTTTTATACCTTGCATTCATTTTTTCCAACTTAAACTGTACTCACTAGTCCCTGGAGAATTCTGTTGACTAGACATGATCATATGAGGTAATCTTCTTTTGTTCCCTAACTCAGAGGAAATGTTTTCATCATGTCATGAACTATAATAGATTTTGAAGTTTTGGTAGATACTCTTTACTGGGTTATTGATGTCCTTTTTCATACTGCTTGGCATGGGTTTTCATCAATAATGAATGTGAATCTTAACAAATACATTTTAAATTAATTGGATCATAAAATTGGTAAATGATTTGGTTTGCAATAATTTCAAAAAGTATTAGTATAATTAGCCATAATTTTACATATTCTATCTCACCTTTATCCAGCATTTTTCTTTAAAAACTGTGTTAAATTTATCCAGCAAGTTAAGGTGTTTCCTTCCTTTTCTGCATTGTTAAATAATATGGTAGTATTGGAATTTTTATTCACAAATGTCTGGTAAATCTTGTGAGTGACAAGAATTTTTTTGAATACTCATTGATTGTTAAAGATAGAATCAGGAATTTAAAATCAGAGATGAGACAATAATACTGGATATCAGTACTTGTATTCATAATCCCATTCAGGGTCCTAGTTTAAGAAAAGTATTAAAAATAAATAAAGATATATAAGGAATGGAAAGTAACATAGAATGGAAATTAAAACTTTATCAAATAATTTGATTTATAGTTAGAAAATATACATTTCTTGTATACAGGATTGGAAATAAAAAAAATCACTATCCCAAAAAGTATATGGCTGCTATCATACATACAAAATCCAAGAAACTAGAATTTCTAGATACACATCAGAGCATTCCGTATTCAGTTGACATATTTCGAAGAAGTGCTTTTTTAAAAATATCCACTCACAAAAGCAGTGACATCTAAAAGTATCAGATATTTACTTAATAAATTATGTGTTACAAATGACGAAGCAAAAGCGAGGAGGAAGATTCAATAAGGAACAAGTGAGTTATATATAAAGAGTGCGTCACGACTCAGGAAGTGTGGGTATTAAAATACATCAAATAAGACTTGGATAAATGGAAAGTTGAATACTACTCTCTGTTAATGTAGAGAGTTGGTATTGTAAATTCTTCTCAGTTATACCAAAATATAATGCAATTTCAATCAAAATTCCATGAGAGCTTTTCATGGAATTTAAAAATCTGATTATAGAAGGTGAAAATTAAAGGGCTTAAATACAAATAAAATTTTGAAAAACAAATCAGGTACACAGTCTTCCCTTATCAGACATTTCGGTTTTATAAATTAAAAATTCCATTTTTCTCTAATGTTTTCCTTAAATCCTATTCCCATAAATGTGCAAGCGTGTTTCTGTGATATCTATTTTGTTTCATTGTTACCTCATACTGTTTTGTTTGTGATAGTCTTATAATAAACCTTAATTTTGCTAAAGTTTCAGCTTTAAAAGTTAACTTGTCACTATTAAGAGTGTCTCAGCTATTACTGGCACTGTGTATTGCCTAAGAAATGTTAGCAAGAATTTTTCAACTTAAAAATAAATGATGGGATTCTGAGTGGTCTGTATTGGTTACATAAATTTGAGAGAGTTGACATCTCTACAATGTTGAGTCTTCAAATACAAAAATATAGCATATAGCTCCATTTATTTGAGTCTTCTGGAATGTTAATAATGTTTTGTAGTTTTCCCTATACAAGTCTTGCCCTGGTTTTGTTAGTTTACTTTTTCCAAGTACTTTATTTTCTTGATGGTGTTATAAATGACACTTCTTTTGCAAAGTATTTTCTTGGTGATGCAGACCTTTTCATTTGATTATTGTGTGTAGTCCCTGAATCCAGTAATTTTGCAAAGTAATCATTAAATCTTGAAGTTGATGTGTGAAATTGTTTGTATTTTCTATATATACAAGCATTTTGTCTTTGAATAATCACAAATTTAGATGTTTTCCCAAATTTTCTTTTTTGTTTATTCACCAGGGCATACTGTAAATAGGAGTGGGAATAGGAAGGGATAGCTGTCAGTGTTTCATTCTTTTTTTTTTTTTTTCTTTCATTTTGAGATGGAGTCTCACTCTGTTGCCAGGCTGGAGTGCAGTGACACAGTCTCGGCTCACTGCAAACTCCACCTCCTGGGTTCAAGCACTCTCCTGCCACAGCCTCCCGAGTAGCTGGGATTACAGGTGCACTCCACCACACCCAGTTAATTTTTGTATTTTTAGTAGAGACGGGGTTTCACCATGTTGGCCAGGATGGTCTCAATCTCTTGACCTCGTGATCCACCTGCCTTGGCCTCCTAAAGTGCTGGGATTACAGGCGTGAGCCACCGCACCCAGCCCAGTGTTTCATTCTTAAGTTTTGTATTCTGCTGTAAAATTTTTGTGGTAATATTAAATAGCTTAAAGGATTTTATTTAATCCCTGTCATAGTGAAAGTTCATAGTTTTTTTTTTTTTTTTTTTTTTTAAATAAACTGCTGGTGATTTTTCCCAAAATTATTTTCTCCACCTATCACTTTTCTAATTTAATCCTATTGATGTAGTGAATTATACTGAGTAACTTTTATATTCCTAAACTAACCATGCATGTGTGTGATAAATCCAACTTGCAAGTGGTGTATTATTATTCTTTTTAAATGTTTTTGAATAAGGTTTAATAATAACCATTTTCAAGGACTTCTCTCTTTTCATGAGTAAAATTGGACTATAGTGTTTTATTCACAGAAAGTACTATTCAGGTTTTGATGTGAAGATTATGCTGGTCTCATAAATTAATTTGGAGAAAATGCCTCTTTCTCTATTCTCTGAACGTGTTTAACATTTGAATAATTTATTTTATGACTGCTGATTGAATTTACTAAGGAAATTCTCCATGTAGTTTTCTTTGCCATAGGATTTTATTTACTGATTCAATTTCTATAATGATTGTAGAACTCTTCACAATTTCTTTGTATTTCTACATCTGTGTTGGTAATTGACACTTTCTAGGAAAAGTTTCCATTTCATCTAAATTCTCAAAGGCATCACTGCAATATCCAATTCTTATATTTTTATTAACTGCAACATCTGTAATGATAATTACTTTTTTATTCCTGAAGTTTTTCTTCTTGATCAGTCTTGACAGAGGTTTATCAAACTTTTACGTATGTTATCTCTATTTTTTAATTTGTTTTCTACTTCATGAATTCTTGTTATTATCTCTATTATTCTATTACTCATGTTTCCTCTGGTTTTATTTTACTATCCTTTAACTTCTTAAGAGAGATTTTTAACCCATTAATTTTAATTTTTTCTAATATTTTCATGCATTTAAAGTATAAAATTCTCTTTGCTTTAACTGGATTCTACAAATTTTGACCACTAGTTTTATGTTAAAATTGATTTAAGTATTAACGAATTCCCATTATTATTTATTCTTTGAACCATGTACTACTTAGAGTACTTTGTTAATTTTTAAATATGTGGATTTTGTTTTCTAGTTAGCTTTGTCCTGTTGATTAACAGCTAAATTGTGCTATGGCTAGATAGCAGATTCTATGACTTTAAATCTGTAATTAATGGACACATGCTTCATGGTCCATGTATCATCAATGTTTATGAATGTTCCAGGTATACTTAAAGTCATGAATGTCATGCTTTTATGGGTAGCATAATGCTCTATTTAAATATCCACAAATTTGTAATGAATCTTATTTTTCTAATATGCTTAATAATTTTTATTCAATTTTTTAATTACTAAAAGAGAATTGTTAAAATATTCTGTTATCATTGTGAATTTATCAATATCTTATTTTAGTTTATTCTTTTATATCTCTTATGTTTATGGTTTTAGGTCATTTCACTTGAAAATTGTTGTATCTTCTTTTGATAAATGTCTTTCATAAACTTTGGTGAAGCTTTTGACTTAAAGTCTGTTTTGCTTGTTTTTAATGTATCTATCTCAGGTTTATTTGAAGTTGCATTCTTATTGTATATCTATCAGCATCCTTTACTTGTGTCTCTTAAAAAATAGAGGCAAATTATTCCTACTGTCCAATCATTCAATAGAATTGGTGGGCAAATTCTATCACTTTTTTACAGTGTGCAATTTTACCCACAATGGAATCTGGATACCTGCCAAGCCATTTCTGAGTTATGGAAGTATATGAGTTATGCCAAAATGTTTAAATTGCCCTTTGTAGCATGGTGACTCATGCCAGTAATCCCAGAACTTTAGGAGGCTGAGGCAGGCGGATCACGAGGTCAGGCGATTAAGACCATCTTGGCTAACAAGGTGAAACCCCGTCTCTACTAAAAATAGAAAAAAAAAAAAAAAATTAACCAGGCGTGGTGGTGGTCGCCTGTAGTCCCAGCTACTCGGGAGGCTGAGGCAGGAGAATGACATGAACCTGGAAGGCGGAGCTTGCAGTGAGCCCAGATTGCGCCACTGCACTCCAGCCTGGGTGACAGAGTGAGATTCCACGTCAAAAA
>NW_016815705.1:775693-780426 GCF_001698545.2 Rhinopithecus bieti | reverse complement strand
AAAAAAAAAAAAAAAAAAAAAAAAATGCCCTTTGTAATAAAATGTAATACATTGTTCACCAAAGCTATTTCTAATGCCTATTTATAGGATCTAATTCATCAGTTTTACAATTCTTGTTCTCTCTTTGCCATGAAATTCCGTAACACTTTTATTTGCATTGCATGAAATGTTTATTTGCAAGAAAAATATACTTAGTTAACCTAAGAAAGAAAATGACAGTCAAAAAATAATGTATGTTGAAATACTTGTAAATCCAAGTTTCTTTTGTTTTAACTTCTTTTTAATTTTTCTTTCTTTATTTATTTTACTTTAAGTTCTGGGATACATGTGCAGAACATGCAGGTTTGTTACATAGATATACATGTGCCATGGTGGTTTACTGCACCCATTAACCAGTCGTCTAAGTTTTAAGACCCATATTCATTAGGTATTTGTCCTAATGCTCTCCCAACCTTTGTCCCCAACCTCCTAACAGGCTCCCGTTTGTGATATTCCCCTCCCTATGTCCATGTGTTCCCATTGTTCAACTCCTACTTATGAGTAAGAACGTGCGGTGTTTGGTTTCTGTTCTTGTGTTAGTTTGCTGAGAATGATGGTTTCCAGCTGCATCCATGTCCTTGCGAAGGACATGAACTCATTCGTTTTTATGACTGCATAGTATTTCATGGTGTATATGTGCCACATTTTCTTTATCCAGTCTATCTTTGATGGGCATTTGGGTTGGCTCCAAGTCTTTGTTATTGTAAATAGTGTTTTACCTTCTACAAATCACATCTCTTTCAAAAATTTATCATATTCTAGTTCTGTAATTTAATTAGTATCCCTTGCACTGACTACCAACTGTGCTAATTCTGTAAGTTATGTTGTCTTTCCTCTCATTTAGTTGGTTTTTAACCTCATCCAATTTATAGGCAATTTTGATTTGGTTTCTAAATCACATTCCGGTATATATAAAACTACAATTATTTTAAAAACCAGAATTACAAATTAGTATAAACATTAATACAAGATAAAAAGTCTTTATTTTGATTACTTCATAATTTAAAATAATGTAAACAAAATTATTATTGGTCGATAACAGCATATTTTCATTAGTTTCATAGTCATAGCTGTTTCTAATACTATGTCACTGGTTTTCTTCTGAAGTGTTTCCAATTTGGCCTTATTTTTTGAAACCTTTGTGTACTCTTATTCAAAGTTGTGAAATAATTTTAATAGTTGACCCATTAAAATATTGATAAAATACTCTCCTCTCCAAGGGTATGACTCCAGGTGTATAACTAATAAAAAATGATCAAAATATTCTAAATGAAGTTATCTTGAATGCAATTTACAATTTCATTATGTCCAAACTAAACATAACAACTTCCTAATCTCATGGTAATTATGCAGAATTCTGACTTCTTAACAATATTGCTATTATAATATATTTAGAAAAAAGCCTGAAGAACTCCCTTTGAGAATCAAATTAAAGCCAGTGAAATGGCTAAAAACTGTCCATGTGATTCAAATTTAAATAATGCCAACTACCAATATAAGCACTTTAAAAGAGAATTAATGACAGAGGGAATCACATTTTTAGGTTTTCATCAGGTCTCTTTCCCCATCTGTTGTACACACTGTGATGTGTGCACATGCAATATTTCTTCAGTGATGGACTTGTTGTCCTGTCTGTTGGAAGTGCTGTGGACAGATGCCTTCAGCTGTCAGCCTATTCAAGGGTTGCCTCAGTTCCAGAGTATCTCAAGGTTCTTTCTCTTTGCAGAGAGCTGCATCCAATGATTGATCAATGAGGGCACAATGAGGCCTGGCATCTCAGGGGCATTTTAGTTCCAGAGCTTCCTGTACAGTCAGCAGAGCTGTTGTGGGGCCTGCATTACATCTTGAATTCTGTTCAGTGTTGCTTCCTCCCACTCCCCTCCATAGACTTGGATGCCCATGTCACTTTGTAATAAACATCTCACATTGAAATCTTTCCCAAAAATCCAACCTGTGATACCATTGATGTTTACATTAGCCATGGTAAAAAAAAATTGGAAGTGTTTTTGTGCAGAACAGGGTAAGCTCAAGCTTAAATTATACAGAAAAACTGTATGAAAAGTAGGAGAATCTACCATCTACACACTCAGACATATTTACACAAGAAGATGTAAATATGCGGATGCAAGAAAAAGTCAACAGCATAATGGGTAAAGATTATAAACTAAATATTCACAGAAAAGGATAAAGGGGACTTAAATACTAAAATGTGCCTAATCCGTGTTCTAATGAAATAAATTCAATGTAAAATACACTGCATATATACGTCATCTGCAAGTCCGACAAATGTAACATAAAATTGATAAACAACTTTGTAAAGAAGGGTTTGGCGCAATAGGCTGGTTGATAATATCGAAGGTAAGAATGCAAATGAGTACCAATTCTAGGAGGTGAAATAAGCATTTTTTATCAAAACTGAAAATTTGTGGATTGTTCTTGATCCAGTAATTCCACTGGATCAAGCAATTCCACTGGATTAAAAAAAAATTAATATTTAAGGCCTCTTTATCCTTTTCTGTGAATATTTAGTTTATAATCTTTACCCACTATTCTGTTGACCTTTGCTTGCATGTGCATATTTACATCTTCTTGTGTAAATATGTCTGAGTGTGTACATGGTAAATTCTCCTACTTTTCTTAGAGTTTTTCTGTATAATTTAAACTTGAGCTTACCCTGTTTTGCACAAAACACACTTCCACTTTTTTTTATATTGTAGACATATTCCAAGACACACTAAGTGAATAAAAGAAAAGGTGAGACCATTGAACATATATTTATAGTATGCTACAATGTGTGAGAGGAAACAAATGTTTTAAAACTACATATATACACACATATGGTTATATACAACTATGCAAACACCCAATATGAGTGTGTGTGCACCTATAATTTTCTATGAATTCTATGTCTAGAACTGCACAAGATGTCTCTGAAATATTCTGTGATATATATTTATAACTACGTAGAATATTTCTAGGTATATACATAAGGTGCAGGCAATAGTGAAGTGGCTCAGTGGGAAAAGTATAGGAGATACACTTTTCACCATACAGACTATTGCAAATTCTGAATTTTATACTGCAAGCATATATTAACTATTTGAAAAATAACATTAAAAGCTAAACATATTAAGACTCAAAGTTCTTGTCCAATATGTCATAGCAATTACATTTATGTTGTCAGCTGGAGATGGACAAATGATGTGCCTTTAAATTCAATATGGAATTATAAGTGTGTATATTTTCTGGAATTTCTTTCAGCAATTTTAGGTACTATGACAATAATTATAAGTTAACATTAATGGTCTCTGCCAACAGCTAAGAATTCTTTTTCATTTTATTTATATTATCCATCACTCTTCCACCATCTCAGTCATTAAAATGGGCATTGTAGAAAAAATAACATTTCTTTTCTACAGTAGAAGAAAACTTTAGCTGTGATTTTCTAAAATTTTTTCCCCAACTATAGATTTCAATCTACCTGTGATTGACTAATAGCATTATTTCAAGAAGTACACATGAGATGTTATTGATGTGATTACCTGAGTTGCCACCAGGGAGTCTCTGATTATTCACTACTTACTCTTGTTTTTGATTAAACTCATTACCTGTATATTACTGTGTTAATATTAACTATGTACTAGAAAGGAAAATATTTCTGATTCATTTAATTAGTTTCTTAGGGTACCATGGGTATATGATATTTTTTTTTTCTTTCATTAACTGTTGAAGTGAATTTCAAGGCAAGGATAAGATTCTGTTCCTTAGGATCAGTCATAATGAAGTATGTAATACTGCCTTCAAAAACCTGGGCTCAGAATACAGCACACTGGCGAAAATCAGAAAAAGGAGCTCCCTCTGGAAAGAAACAGGAGAGAGAAATCCCCTCTCTGAGTGAGCAATTAGACAAAATGGGCCCCATCTGGTAAGTATCATGCTGTTTAGTTTTGCCAGTGTGCAGAGGTTGGATATCAGCCCTTCAGGCAAAGCACAAACCACCCAACAATGTACGGAAAGGCTGCTTTCGCCAGCCTAAGGAGGAGACAAATTCCAGGTACAGTTTAGAACCAACAGTCCACTTAATATCAGCTAAAGTAAGTTACCTTAAAGGAAACTAACTCCTTGCTCTACCTCCACTGAAAGTGACCAGTTTATCAGAAACCATTTAAGAGAAGAGGAAAAGAAGAAATGTTTGTTCCATTAGATTAGGAACAAGTTTTAATTATTTAATTTTAAATTTTAATTTAATATAATTAAGTAAGTAACCTTTTCATCTGGGTTACATCAGCTTATTTTAGTTTTAATCCCCAAATAAATGAAACCTTGAGCTTTTCCTGACCTCTCCTCCAAGAATAACATTTTTTTTTAATGTGGGCTTTGGAGTTTTGATTTTGAAAATCTATAAGCAGCCTGGAAAATATGAAAATCACATGGAGAAATTGTAGTTTTCCATCAATGACAGGTTTCCACCAATAACTTTGCTATTCTTGTGGGTATTTGTTTTGTTGTTGTTGTTTTTTGTTTTTTTTTTTTGCTTTAAATCCCTGAGTTTTTTTTTTTTTTCTTTTTTTTTTTTTTTTGTTAAGCCAGTACTCCTGGTTTGCCTTGTAAGATTTTTTTGCCAGTAGACTTTGCTTCTTTTCTAAATGCTTTTACATCAGAGTCCTATTTGACAGTTTTCATTTAAAATATGC